>NC_143580.1:197817048-198176997 GCF_048544385.1 Mastigoproctus giganteus
TTTTCTAAAATTGGGGGTCAAGCCAAGTTCCGGAGGATCACTGATGTTTTATCATCATTTAATGGTGAAGAGGGGCGAAAGGACTGCCACGATATATTTTATTCTTTTTTTTTTTTTTTTTTTTCAATAGCGCAGGGGCTCATATCCGGTGAGTATGGGCTTGGCAAACCCAGGGTCCTGAGCTGGATATCATCATTCTTCACTTTCTTAGTGAGTACTTTCAACTTTCGCTCTCTCCCTCTCAGGGTAACTCGTGATTTTTTTTTTTTTTTTTTGGCTGGTGCAGCATAAGTCTCAGGCTTCGATGCACCATATGGCTAATAATAATAATAATGGATACCCTTTAGCACCACCTTCTTCGACCAACAACTAGTCACGCGGTCACGCTAGTGGAGGAAGTGACAGCTTTGCATTTCGATCGTTCATTTTGTTACAATCCGTTTTTAAGTCTCACGCGTCATTACTAATGAATAAATGTCATGCCGTATACCATCGAAAACGTTATCTTTTCGGTGGAATCTTGGAAACGTCTTACAGTGAATGTCAACAAACATTTGTTGAAAAATTTCCCTACTGTCTTTCAAATTTATTGAAGGATTAGTTGAGTCCATTTTTTTTTTTTTTTTTTTTTAACAAACTGTCACCTCTGATATTTACGAATACCTCTAATGCAATTTATTGCATTTCTAGAGGGAAATGAGAGATGTCTGGCTCCAACAGGACAGAACCTGCCATACCGCACGCTCAATCATTGAAATGTTGTAAGATTTTTTTTTTTTTTTTTTTGGGATTGAATTATATCATAGGACTTTGACCACCAAGGTCTCCTGATTTAACATCCCCAGACTTCTCTTTATGGGATTTTATGGGATTTATGTAGAAAGCTTACACGAGCAATCCACGAAGCATTCAGCAGATGAAAGTGAGCATCGAAAATAGTCAGGAGGGTATTGATACAAACTCGTCGATAGCGCATTGCCCGCAACATAATCCAAAGAGTGCGTGACACTTCTAGCATTATTTATAAACAATTATTTATTCTGATAATAAATTGTATTTTCCTTTGATCGTTTTTTGGGTTTACTTTTAAAATGAACACCCTGTATAAATACGTTAGTAGCTATGTATATATAAAGTGCTTTAGCATCATAATACACAGCCATTTCTGAATAAACAGAAAATTTTTAAGACGGCATCGTTTTAGGTTATATCTCATATTGTGAATACCTTCACAACGAGTTGCCATGATATTGCACTACTTCGAATAAGTAACGCTTCACCTAAGGAGAAGACTAATGCTACTTATTCTCAGATAGGTACCACCACCACCCAGACGGCACCGTTTCAGGGCTATTTGGCCCTTCTTCGGTGAGTGGGTAGGTACCCAAGTGATGCAATGATGGCAAAAACAGTTATGAAGTATAACTCCACAATATGAGAGATGCCTGATGGTGTATGATGTATTTAGACTAAGGCGCATTTAGGGCTATAGCCTCAAGCTGCGAACAAATTTGGACTATTTTTTGGAATACATTGTCCAAATTTTGTTCGCAGCTTGAGGCTCTAGCCCTAAATGCGCCTTAGTCTAAATAAGTTAGTAGCTTATTAATAGTTTGACTAACGAAGATATAAATAGTTCTTATCAGGCCTGTTCATTGCCCCTTTCCGATAGTCGTTAGTAGTGGAGCAGACCTTAAAAAGTCAGTGGACTGCCTTGCGCACACATTTTTAGGCCCTTGTGAGTAACACAGTTGGTAGAATCGCCGTCCTCCCCGCACTGGGTGGAAAAGACCTGACTTCGAGTCCCGTCGATGATGTGAAGAATTGTATGGGTCTTTTTCACAACGTGGCTGGGTCAGTCGATCTCAGGTGGGGATAGCATGTTTTTTTTCTCCTGGAAACTCTGGTTTTTTCGTCAAACAAACGGAAAATCGACCACAGAACACACGCAATTCACAGACAAAGTATACATGGAGAAATATGGCCTTAGTCGCCGATCCACCTAAAACCTCACTACAACAACATATTTTTAGTGCTGTTGCTTTTGGATAAATAAATCATCGAGCCAACA
The DNA here is from genome assembly GCF_048544385.1 of Mastigoproctus giganteus. Classification (NCBI taxonomy): domain Eukaryota; kingdom Metazoa; phylum Arthropoda; class Arachnida; order Uropygi; family Thelyphonidae; genus Mastigoproctus; species Mastigoproctus giganteus. Next base: position 197,819,120 of record NC_143580.1, read on the forward strand.
GCTTGCCCGAAGGCCGAAAACCTCAGGGAGTTTCTCATAATCATTGCATCATCACTGTTCCACATTCACATGCTGATTTGCATACAGATTTTCTCATCCCCTCCTTCTTGGTGGTTTCATTTTAGTGTCACATCATCTTCATCTTTGTTTCTGTTCTATGGTGGCCCCAAAACTCTCGTCCAAATTCACTTATAATTATAGTCAAACATGTACTCTATGAATATTACAGGTGGCCTGAACATTATATTCAGGCCACCTCACCACCAGGAAGCAGTCACACCTGGGCAGCGCTTCCTGGCGCCCGTCCCAAGCACGTTTTCCAACCTGTGTCTACTAAAGCTCTTATTGTGCGAATTGGCACCAATCCCGCACCCACCTGAGGTAGTGCTATACAGGTGGGTACCAACACCCCGCACCCAGGCTGCCAAAAGCCGAATGCTAGCAAATAAATAAATAAATAAATAAATAAATTTAAAAATAATAATTAAACAAACAAAAAAAATATTCAATTAAATTTCTTCCCACATAGCCAAAGTGAGCCAGGGGAAAAAAAAAAAAAAAAACACAAGCAACCTGCCATTCCATTTATGGAAAAACATTGCAATCCCGCACCAAGTAGTCAAAACTAATTATCCTGGTGCCAGCATCCCACATTCTAGTAACTCACTAGATTGCCAGCAAAAAAAAAAATATATATATATATAAAAAAAAAAAATATATATATATATATAAAAAAAAAAATATATATATATATATATATATATATATATAAAATAACAATATAAAATAAAATGTGATACTAAAAAATTTTTGTGTCACAGCCTTCATTGGTAGCACGGTTGGTATAATCATCGTCCTCCCCATATTGGGTGGAAAAGACCTGAGTTCGAATTCAGCCAATGACGCGAGGAATTTTAATGTGTTTTTTGCGTGACTGAGTAAGTTGGTCTGAGGCGAGGGTAGCATGATTTTTCTCCCGGAAACTCGGATTTTTCGTACAGCAAATAGACCACAGAACACACGCAATTTACTGACATTACATACGGCTCAATATGGCCTGGGTAGGCGATGCACCTAAAACCCTACAACAACCAACCAACCAATGTGAGCGATTAAACCATCCGTTTTCATTCTTTTCACAATCTTTTTTGGACCGGTTGTTAATGTGCGACTCAAAATGGCTTATGTCAGCAATACAAAACGATCACTTCATTAGTTATCATGCCGCACATTGAATGTTTTGCAGTGAAACTTGTGACGCACAGTGAATCGAAGCTGCATCGAAAGATTTACCCACAGAAGGTTTTGCCGTATGTATGGCAGAACATAGCCCGTATAAACCATAACGAGCCACTACCTCTGGCCAAAAGATCACAGGAAAGAGTAGTGTTTTGTGTTAATTTTTTAAAGATATGTTTTAATTCTGTCCTAAAACCGCACAAACGTTTTTAATAAACTGATATTATAAACAAAAGGAGAGTGCCAGTACGCTACATGAGACTGTCCAGCAAAAATCTTATGAACTTTTTTATCAGATATGCAGGAAGGCCGCATGCTCGTAACATTTTTGTGTGCATAGAGAACTGCTTGATTTTAGGCTCTCTAGAGCTGTCCTGGCTTAACTAAGTACAGTATAAGTTTATCTGTGATCTTCAAGATAAAGGCCACCTTAATGACATGACGACGTCAAGACTGATGGCAAACTTTTTTTCCAATATTCGCATTTTGGAATCTAACAATTCATTGAATAATTACTTCATTTTTTGTCACATGTATAAAAAAAAAAAGTTTTTCTTTATTACTAATAAGTCAAACAAGTCTTCTGTACTTGATTGATGCGGTCTGGATTCGATCTTGCCATATTGGTGAGATTTCTGAAGTCCTCTTCAATCGAGGCTATAGTTTAAAAAAATACTGTCAAATTAAGGCCACCCGAGAATTACCTCATCTAATCGTATGTGTTATGCCCATAAATTGCATGTCTGTTCTCTACTCTGTTTTTCTGGCGAAGAATCCTTGCTATTCTCCCCTGAGACGAATTTAGCCAAGGAGTAAAACAAAGTCTATAAAAATTCCTCGCATCGCATTAAAACCAGATTTGAACTCGGCCTTTTCTACACAGTGTGGGGAGGACGGTAGACCACCAATCTATTAGCTGAACACACGATTACGTCTACCTCTAGTCTACTAGCTGAACACGCGATTATTATTTTTGTATTTTCCGAAAAAAAAATTGTATTTTTGTATTTTATGAAACGTATAACAGAACTATACATATACATAAGTATACACCGTTGAGCCAAAACATTATGAACACTTACCTAATATGATGTTGGTCCTCCACGTGCAGCCAAAACAGCTCGTACCCAGCGAGGCATGGACGCAACAAGATTTCTAAATGTGTCTTGTGGTATCTGGTACCAACACGTAACCGGCAGATTCTTTAACTCCTGTAAGGTCCATGGTTGAGATGCCGTAGATCAGAGTTGCTGTTCCAACACAAACCACAGATGCACGATGGGATTGATGTCTGGGGAATTTGGAGGCCAGGGCCGTCTCGAACAATCCGGGCAGTATGGCATGGCACATTATCCTGCTGAAAGACGGCTCCGCCAGAGGCGAAGACTATTGCCATGAAAGGGTATACCTGGTCAGCAATGATGTTTAGGTAAGTGTAAAGTGTATTTAGAGTCAGACGGCACCAGGGGTTTCCCCCATCTCCGCGTAGTTTACATTGTGGTGTGATACAGTTCGCTGTAAAGGCCAAGATTTAAAAGTGTGGGGATCATGGAATGTGTGGTGTAGTGTACTGTTGTTCTTCTGGCCATTTAGTCGCCAGACCTCTACTCAGGCCTGATGTTGCCCGCACTTCGCCCCGTGGAGGCAGAACAGGTACCTAATAATTTGTATTTACTCTGGCAGGTTCTGCCGCCTAATTTCCTGAGATTTCAGTGGCTAGGACCTTTAAAAAATATATATATTTTTTAAATAATAAAAAATATATAATAAATAAAATAAATAAATAAAAAAAATAATAATAAATAAAAAATAAATAAATAAATAAAAAAATAATAAAAAATAAATAAATAAAATAAAAAATAAAAAAATAATAATAAAAAAATAAATAAATAAAAAAAATAAATAAATAAAAATAAAATAAAAAATATTAAAATAAAATAAATAAATAAAATATAATAAAAAAATTAATTAATTAAAATAAAAAATTAAATAAAATAAATCTATATATACATATGACTAATAATCGATTGCATAGGTGAGAGCAATTGATGTCTGAGAGGCAATTTGGACAAAGATTTTGATGTGTGGGGTGTATGCCAGTGGGATGATAGAGAGGGGAGGGAGACTGAAGGCTGGGGGGAAAAGACAGAAAGGTGGGGTCAGTAGTGAAGATGACTCCAATCAGATGTCAGTGGGACATGCCCATGTCCCACCGGAGAGAAAAAGAAGGGTGGCGAGGAGGAGACAGGAGGCCTGTCAACCTCCCCACCACCAGGGAGCCTAAAGTGGGCCAGGTAAAGGAGCTGGCACAGATCGCCAATAAGGCTCGGTGACAATATGCTTGTTATTTGGTCAAATGGTCAGTTCCGTGGGTCTTGCCTGTGTTTGTCACATCCAGGGTCTGGTCCAGCCCAATAAGTGTTTATCTTTCATGAGATGTGGTCCTGTCCTAAGTAGTTTGGTTCAGTTGACTGAGTGTCCGTCCATGGACATTGTGTAGTGGTTTACATGGCCAGATTATTCATGGTCAGGTTTGGTAGATTCTGGTGATCTTTGGTGGTTTCATTGAGGGAGTTAGCCAGGGTTTACGTTGGTTGTGGTTGCTAGGATTGTGGCACAGGGAAGGTTCGTCTTCTGTCAAAGAGATCCTGTGCATATTTTGTCAGTGCCCTGTAACTACCCTCCTTCTCCAATAATCGGTCCTCTTGGTTCTGTAATACATATTGGATTTCAGTGATAAGACAGCATCGCAGGTCGTCATATAAATGGCAGTGGTGCATAAGATGCTCTCATGTTTCTATCATTCCACAATAGCATAGGGGGCAGTGTCGATGAGTCCAAAGTTTGATAGTTTATGTCTGATGGTACTGCGACCGGTAAGCAGGTACATAACCAGCAGTCTTGGGGAGAACCAGTACGGATATTCTGGGTAGACGGCTTGTATTATTGGCACGAATTTCCATGTAATTTACCTTTTTTTTAATGAGTTCTCCCAGCGTGTTTGCCAGATTTGTTTGGGGTTATTTGGTTAAGTCTAGTGTGAAATCTTGACAGGTAGCAGGTTTGCCTTTGGAAAGGTTTTAGAGGAGGCCACAGCGAACTATCTCGAGGTCCAGGGGAAGGGCTCCTATAAGGACCTGGAGCGCATGAGTGCTGACTGTTGATGTTTAGGTAGGTGGTAGATGTCAGCGTGCCTGACACATGGATGACTGGACCCAGGGTATCCCAGCAGAACATCGCCCAAAGCATGACACCGCCGCCACCGGCTTGTTTTCGTCCATAGTGTATCCAGGCACCATCACTTCCCCAGGTAAATGAAGCACACGCACACGGCCGTCCACATGGTGCAACAGGAAACATGATTTATCAGACCAGACAACCGTCTTCCAATTACTCAAGGTCCGGTTTCGATGCTCGCGTGCCCATTGTAGGCGCTGTCGCCGGTGAACTGTGGTTAGTATGGGCACTCAGAGCGGCGTGTGGCTATGCAGCCCCATTTTCAGCCCCACTTTCCAATAACCGGCGAGTTGCGCAACAGTCGCCCTTCTGTTGCTATTTACCATCCGGGAGAGCCTTTGCTCACCTCGAGCATCGATGAGCCATGGTTGTCCAACACCTCGCCGACAGTTCGTGGGTTCCCCCTCCTCGGACCACTTTCGGTAGGTACTAACTACGGCTGACCGTGAGCACCCATCAGCCGTGCCGTTTCAGTTATACTCTGACCCAGTCGTCTGGCCATTACAATTTGGCTTTGGCCTTTGTCAAACTTGCTTAAGTCCGCTGCCTTTCCCAGAACGTGAGTAACACTGATTAACGAAGCTCAGTATGAGGTGTTTTTTATCCTGACCCGTGCACGTGCCGTAGTTCACTTGCAGTTGCTTCGATTTGCATAACGACTCGCTGATTATAATTTTTTGGCTCTTTGTTGTATATTCAATGATCACTGAGTTGTGACCATCCCATCCATAATAGACTATTCCACATAGCTTGCAGTATAAAAAGTCAAACAGCTTGTACACTAGAAAAGTGATAATTTTTATCTGGTTGTGCAAGTCACAGTGATCAAGTAGCAGTTATGGGACAGAGCAAAGATACCACGGAATTTCAAAAGGGCATGATTGTGGGAGATCGTGTATCGAATGCTTCCATATGGAAATGGCACGTCACGTCGGTTGTTGACCGTTAAGGTATACAAATAATGGTGTCGAAAGAATAAAAAAATATCTCCTGCCGATAGAACTATAAAGGATTATGTAGGGTGCAGCACTTTGTACAGGCCCAATGGCAGGTCATTGTGCAACACTTGACATTGCAATATAATATGGGGAATACAAGAACAATGTCCCAAATGACAATGCATCACACACTCAGACGTGTGGAGTTCTATAAAAGACGACCCAAGCGACACTCTCTCTCCTCACCGCTGATCATCGTCGACGGCGAATGCTGTGATGTCAACAACACACTGGTGGATTGGAAATGAGTATTGGAGCATTGGAAATGAAGTACTGGAGGATTGGAAATGAGTGTGCTGGTCAGATGAGTCCAAATACCTGGTGCAACATGCCAGCACGAGTCCATGGATCCATCGTGCATTATGCCCACTATACAGGGAGGTGGCATTGGTTGATTAATATGGGCATGTTTTGCTGGTAAGAACTAGGACCTTCTGTGAGCCCCCAGGGGCTCACATATGGTGAGTATGGGGTTGGCACACCCAGAGTTCTGAGCCAGATATCATTCTTCTCTTTCTTGGTGACTCCCTTCTACCTCTCTCTCTCTTAGGGTAACTCGGGAAAAAAATTTTTTTGTCTGGTGCAGCATAAGCCTCAGGCTTCCTTGCACCATATAGCTAATAATAATAATAATAATAATAAATTAGGAAGTACACGAACCTGAGTTATGTGGTCAAGGAGATGTGGCATATGCAAGAAGTATCGATCATCCCGATCGTCGTATCAACCACCGGTATGGTGTCAAAGACTCTACATAGCAGCCTGGCAGCAATAGGTCTCCCAGAGAACACCTACAAGGAACTCCAGAAAGTCGCAATCCTGAACACCTATAGGATAGTCAGAGAGTTCCTCGACCAACAGTAACACCAGACATTACAACCACCCTGTGTACTTGGTAGCAGTACCCGTCACGAAGTGCAATCCCCCAACCAGGGAGAAATAATATAATAATAATAATAATAAAGAACAGCGTTTCATTGGTGATGTCTACTGCCAGCTCCTAGGAGACCATGTGCACTCTACCATGTTGCATTCATTTTTTCCGTATAGAAACGAGATTTTCCAAGAAGATAATGCGCCGTGTCATTGGTCTCGCACTGTGCACGAGTGGTTAGAGGAACACAGTGAAGATATCACCCATCTTGATTGGCTTCCCAATTTGCCTGACCTCAATCCAATTGAACACTTGTGGGATGTTTTGGAACAGAAAGTAAGGTGTATGGACACAACCGTCATCTATTCTGACACTGAAAAGGCTTGCAGCAGCATAACTGCAGATACCTACGGAACTCTTCAGACATCTAGTGGAATCAATACCCAGGCGAATGGCGGCTATTATCCTTGCGAATGGTGGCTCAATTGTGGCCGCCTACCTACTAACACCGTAGTAAGTAGGCGGCCACAATTCAGTGATCACTGAGTATATATACGTGATAGCCCCATTTTCTTTGAGACCACAGGAAACGATGCCTTATAACAAGAAATCATCAGACAGTTCACATCACTTCTCGAGATGAACAAGATTGTGGGTTTCAGCAAGACAGCGCAACGTGCCACACGTCTACTGAAGCTGTCATCTCTGAGGGAGTTCTTTGGTGAACGTCTAATTTATAGAGATCTGTGTCTTCCCCCCCCCCCCCGAGATCTTCGGATTTTTCTCCTGTAATTGTATTTATAGAATAGAAAGATTTCAGATGGAGCCCAAATTGTATGAATAAAGAAGGTGTTCATTCAGGAGGCCTACGAGAATAAATCAGTTCTCTCACGCGTGCGCACACATACACGCACTTGATTTTTTTTTTTTTTTTTTTTTTTTCAGTTGTTGGCGCATCGACTTCTGTGGCCATAATGCACCTCCCAAAGTTTTTGCATTTACTCTGATCCAAGCCCGAGGCGGGATTCGAACCTGCGACCTTTGAGTTGCCAGACAGGCACTTTACCCAGCCGGCTAGCCCGGTCGGCCCGCACTTGATGAATAGAAGACCAACGTTGCGGCAACAATTAAGCGGCAACAAAAAAGATGTTTGGCCGTACTCCTCTTCCGTGCGGCTGGTTTTATTTTATTTTATTTTTATTTTATTTTATTAATAAAGTTGGTTAATTCAGTTAATGGTTGAATTAGTTAATTCAGAATTGGTTAATTCAGAATTGGTTAATTCAGTGCTCCGCATTATTGTGTTTTTAAGTGGTGATCTCTTGCTCCATAGTATGGAATTTTTATACTGATAGAATCGAGATGTCGTGCATGATCCAATTCAAGTGCCTTCTGATGTCTAGTATGATCAGGTAATTTTTTATATCCATATTTGTTTCTAAATTCTCTATACGGAAGTTCGCATTCCTTCAACATGATAAGCCTGCATCGTACAATAGCAGTTGGAATAATTGCCTGAAGGGTTAACGTGAGAACGAAGACACTCTACGTTCGTGCACCTGCAACAGAGATTGACCTTCATTTCACTGTCCCTTTGAAGAATAACCCCGTTCCCACAGGGAATATTGTTTACTTCAGGAAAATACTTATCAGCCGATTACAGTGCTCAGGAGATTTCATGACATTTCTGTTAAGAAACTGAACATTGTACAGTTTCAGAGTGCTTTAATTTGGATCGTGTGTATAAATTTAAATTTGGAGCGGAAATAAGAAACCGTTCCCTGCATTCTTACCTCGCTGCAACTTTAACAACCGGACCAGTTCTTAAACATGACAACCGCAGTAACTCCCGGCATATGCGATCTCTGCAATAATTCCGCAGATGAAACCCTACTTTGCAGTAAGTCAAAGCATAGAATATGCCGGTTATGCTCAGGATACTCGAGCCTCTCGCGCTTATCGCTCAACAAGAGGAAAGGGTTCTTGGGAAAATGCTGCTTAAACAGTAAACAGACAGGAGATGCAAGAACCTCCAATCAGAAGCCCGATTCCCCCCCGTCAGGAAGAAAGAAATGCGCCGACCGAAGAATGCAACACATCGGAAGAAGTGGCTACGTTGACCCCTCACCCCACCGCTGATGCACACCACAGTGACTCGGGAAACAATGGAAGAAGTAAGTAACTGTCTAAAAGATGTTAATGGGAAATACACCAGCAGAGAACTCGATTCTGACATTTTAAACGTCCTTGGTTGTGATACATGTCCCGAGGACTGTCTTCATGCAAATCCCCCTGTCAGCCCGCAGGCAAACCCACCTAAGGCCTTGCCTAATCAGTCAAACACCGCCTTTTTCAGTGGCACTAAACAAATGCTCAAAAGCGTAACAGATGAAGTATTTGGGGAATTTCTTAAACCTATTGCAATCCAGGCCGAAGAATACATGCATAATCTAGAAGAAAAATTTCCTCGAATTTTCGAGTGCTTGTCCACCCTACTCATTAACAACCAAGAACTCCGCGCACAGAACGAAGAAATAAAACAGGAAATTTGCTCGATAAAAGGCCAGATCACTGACCTGAAAAGCTGCATGATGCTGTGGGGTAAGCCAAATTACCAAACAATACCGCGAGTGCCTCAAACCTTGGAGCCTGAACGCGAAGAGCATGGCGCTATACTCCATAGAAGCGGACAGGATGCCCAAGCTCATGCCCCCTTCTCGGTTATTAATGCTGAACCATTAGTGGGACATAGACCAAAAGATGCCATATTAAATATCCCTCCCGTCACTCCCTATCGGCGAAACAGAGAAACTAGAGGACTAATCGAGCAACCACCGGTGATAGATAATCATGAGCAACAGCCCCTGTTAGAATATATGCAACAAGGATCTAAAACCCCTACCCGAGCCCCCCCATCTCCCTTACCACAAGATCTATCTTGCTCTTACTCTCCGGCCATGTGTGAGGCAAATAGAGTGTGCTCTGAAAAGTATCCCAGGCTGACATATGCGGAAATAACATCAAACGGGAATACAAGGAAAACCTTATCCCAGAAGACTTATGAGAGAGAGCAGGATCAGAGTGTGGCGAAGGCTACCAACCGAAGAGCAACTTCCATAACAAATATACGCAATAGCGAGATCCGGAATAATAACTCTTATCCCTCTACACAATCTCCGAACTATAATTTTAATGTAGATACAGCTCATACAAACCTCCCAACAGATGGCCAATTAGCAAGGAGGTTCAATATTACAGCCGTCAGAACCCGAGAGAAAGTCTTTGTTACTAGGCTTGCCCCGAACACGCAGGCGAATGACATAAAGGCCATGTTTGCTCAAGGATTCGGAGTCCACACAGAAGTAAGACAGCTGAAAACAAGGCATCCTTCTTATGCGTCATTTTTGCTCACATGCTCCCCTGATGACCTAAATCTAATCCTTGAAAACAACAACTGGCCAGTGGGTGCACTAGTTAAACGATATCGAGAAAAGAACACCGCATATGTGCAAAGAACCAGTAGTACGCATCAACCTACATAGCCACTAAAGCAACGGAATGCCCTTTCTGGAGAATGCCAGACCATTTGCTTTTTTATTCAGAATGTTAGAAGTGTTGTTAACAAACTGCACACATTGCAGACTTGCCTACTCCTTGAAGAATATGACTTTATGTGTATAGTGGAGACTTGGCTAAATTATAACAGGCAACTGGATCTGCTGGTACAATCCTCCAGTTACAGATTTATTGGGAACAACAGAATAGATAAGCGGGGTGGAGGAGTTGCGATCCTTTATCATGAAAGTTTACATCCTATAAGAATTAAACAAAGTCAGTCTGAACACTTTGAAGCCATATCCGCGTCTTTCACGAGGAAGGCTCAAGAAATCCAAGTCTGCCTTATCTATCTTCCGCCGGAACACAGTGCTGACACCAGGACCGAGCTTCTTGTGTGGATTACAGAGAATCTGGGCTCAGATATTCCCATGATTGTAACTGGCGACTTTAATATGCCTAGCCCAAGACACGATCAAGCTAAAGAATACCTTGATGCAACCCTCCAGACCTTAGGACTGACCCTACTTGATACGCTTCCGACTAGGGGAGAGCAGCATTTGGATTTATTATATCATAATCTGATAAACATCAAAAATGTCACCCCTCAAACTAAATTCCAGTCAGATCACAACCCAATATGTTGTGAAATTCCCCTATCCAATAGTGCAGGTGAGCAACGCATCGATGGGCAAATTCGTCAAACCAAGAAGATATACTCTCTTAAGTTCATTAGACCTGAGATTATTTTAAAACTTCTCAAGACCTACAACTGGAATGCTCTATACAGTAAACCGGTGGAAGAAGCTGCCAACTTGATAGAGAAAGAGCTCCTATTTATTGCTGACCTGGGTGCCTCAAAAGAGGTAAGCATCACGGACAAAACTAAACCGTGGTTCAACGAAAATTTAAAACAGGCGTTTGTGGCCAAGCAAAAGGCTTATAGGAAATGGAAAAAATCAGGATTGAATGAAGACTTCACGGACTACAAGAATAAAAGAGCTATTTTCTTGAAAAAGAAACGACATTCAGGCTACGAAGAGGTTATTAGAAAGCTTTGACATTCGAAAAGAATCGTGAGCAAAAAGGCCGCTAAATTTGAAATGGATGAAACCACATTCGGACACTGGGCTAAGGAGCGCTTTGAAAGGATGCCAGTTGAAGGTAAAGCAAAAAATGTACAAGGATATCAGCTGGAGAATATGGCACAACATATTTTAGTGAGAGGAGGCGTTTGTGAGAATGCTTTATCCACAGTCACGATTTCTAGAGAAGATCTCATCAAGGCCATCAATTCCATGCCTACCAAATCTACGATTGGCCCCGACAGGTTTCCTATCTTTATTTTAAAAATATGCAGTGCCTATATTGTTGATGTGCTGTTGCACATTTTCCAAAACATCTTGAGAGAGGAATCCTCCCCGAGAGATGGAATCACTACTTTGTGCGACCGGTGCCAAAAAAGAAGAATCCTAAGGCTTCTTCAGACTTTCGGCCTATATCCATCAGTTGTTCTCTTTTAAAGCTTTTTGAGAAAGCCATCCTTCCTGCTTTAACCCAACAGTGTTTCGCGCACAGGCCACCCCACCTCCATACCGTAGTACCGAGACGATCCACTACTACTAATCTGTTGGAGACTCTCTTCAGAATGCAGCACGCATTAAATGAAAAAGCCCAAATGGACATCATGTTCCTTGACATAAAGGCAGCTTTCGATAATGTGTCACTACCTACACTTGAAAACATATTGAAAGTATATTTCCGCATTGAGGGCAAACTATTGCAGATCATCAAGACCATTTTGAAGCCAAGGCACCTCATTGTACAACACCAAGAATTCCGTGCAGAATACACCCTCACTTGGGGCATCCCTCAGGGAGGAGTTTTATCAGCTTTGCTGTTTGCTGCCGCCCTAGAGCCTTTTCTGGCGCGAAATCAGAATTTTATTTCCTACGCCGATGATATTAAGTATTTTGTTGTCTCTAACGAAGGGTCTCAGGTGTCCGACGTCAATTTCAATGCCAACGCTAAGCTGTGTGAACTGGAGACATACCTACGCAAAATCGGTTTGTGGCTAAACTCAGACAAGTCAGCACAACTGACAATAACTAATAAGAAGATAAAATATCAAATCAAATTATCTATTAATGGACCACAGGTGAAGAAAGTCAACTCATACACCGACCTAGGAGTGACGTGGGACGAGGGCCTAACCTTCCAAAGGCACTTTCAGAACACGAGAACAAAAACTCTCGCTGCCATATGGGCTGTAAGACAGGAAATAACTGGAATTCGAAACCAGCAGCTAGTGACCCAATATATCCAAAGATGTATCGTTCCTGTATCCTTATATGCTTCGACAATTTGGTCCTCTGCTCCAAATACTTATATCAGGAAATTTCTCAGCCTGGAGTACTGGTTGCTCCGGTGGTTAAATAGGATCGCCGGGAAGCCCTTCACAATTTCGAAATCCATACTGTACGCAAACTTGAACATAGCTCCGTGGATTCAGATGATCACAATACGTAACATCTGCACTCTAGCACAACTTCTCACTGGAAGTTTAGATGCCCCTCAAATTGAAGATCTTGTAGTTAGGCCCCGCCCTGGAGCCCGCCTCCTCAACCCTCATAGTCTCCGAAGCGCTCTCCACCACACGGACGGATTAAAGCGGATGTTTCCTGCCAATACTCTGGAGCTGTTTAGAGATCTCAAAATAGACCCGGACAGGTACTGCCACGAGAAAACTTACAGGAAGCTCATTGCAGAGGATCTGTACACAGAACTACAAATATGATAAAGAAAGAAATTGAAGAAAGACTTCAAGTGCCGAACTCATAAAAATCTTAAATGAACGATATATTGTGTTTCCAAAAGACTGTTATAGGACTGAGGGTATTCCTTTTGTTCAGAGAATAAAAATGAGGACCAATTCATAGTGTATATGACGATGTCATTTTTCTATGTATGTACATTGTTTTGTAATTTTGTAATTTTTCTATGTACATATATTGGTTTGTAATTTTTTCTGTGAATTCAGGATGTCTGTATGTAATTCTTCCTCTATGTGTATATATCTTATGTATTTCCTGATATTTAATCCTATGTTACACTCTAATAAGTGATGTATGTATGCGCCACCCTCCTAGGAAATTTCTGTACAGGGGTGTTTGTTAAATAAACTGATAATAATAATAATAATAAACATTCTTCCAGTGCTATGCAGTGTGGCTTCAAACTTTGGAAAGATTGTTTGTTTTTGTTTGTTATTTGGTTTTTAGGAGCATTAGCAACTAAGGCCATATTGCTCCGGGGATATGCGGTGGTCATTCCCTGACCTTTCCGCATCCTCCGTATTTTGTGGTCACGGGTTCGAACCCCGGTCTAATCAAGAAGCGTGTGCTACGCACTGCTGCTCCTGCCCACCTGGCTACGGAGGCGCCCCCTTGGGAAAGAGAATACGTGTGCGTATTATTTGCGTGAAAAAAGACGGCTACTTTCAAACTTATGGTTTGGGAATGGATATCCATTTGCTGATATCGATTTTTGTGCCTTCAACCCTTTTTCCAAAGACCCAAAATATGTTTTGGTACTTGAGAATAGGCAGTTTAAATTGTATTGACATGGGAGATGTTTAGTTAAAATGATCAGTTTTTCTGTCAGCTATTCCTCACCGAAATGCAATGTGATTCAACATGCTATCAGTGAAGCAACTTCCGAATGGAAAAATAGATCTTTCAAATGGAGCAACATCTCTACTTCACCAATTTGGTTATGTATGACTTATTTCTATTCCCAAATATCAAAGCCGACCGGGCTAGCCAGGTGGGTAAAGTGCCTGCCTGTCATAGTGTTAGGGTCAGGTGCCACCTGTGATTTCTCACATCTGCGCCATATGTACGCTGTGAAGAAATACAGAACTACTGTAAATGCCAGAAAAGTGTTGTCTGTTGTATATGACATATTGCGTTAGGTTCTGTTGGGTGTCCTGGCATTTGGCCGCGGGGACCCTGGTGGGACCTCACGTTGCCCGCACACACCGCTAGGAGGTAGCCAGGCTGCCCTTTATTCTCTGGCTGGTCTCCGCCAGGGTCGCCTGAGCGTCCTGGATGAAGACCAAGTTAAAAAAAAAAAAAAAAAAAAAGAGAAGAGAAGGCCTGGGAAACAAGAGGAAGGGGGTCTGAATGTGAGGAACAAGCTAAAGTGGACAGATAGAGAAGGCAGTCCACCCGAGCAAGGAGAAATAGGGGATGGGTAGAGGGATCAAAAGTCACAGGGGCAGGAGCCACTGTGTGAGTGCCAAAGGCCAAGCACTCTCTGGGAGTCAGCTATTCAAGGAGTGCCAACCATGATGCCAGCATAGTATTTTAATCTTCAGTCTTACACTTTTATCAGTTGGGAAAATGCTATCCGACCCCAGTTTGTGTTTGCACTTGAAGGTCGTTGTTCTGAGCAGCTCTAAGTTCAGCAAACTTTGCCCGTCTGATGGTAAAGACAGCTTGTGCGTAACTCGTTAAAGCTTTGTATGTTGTTTCATTCTAAAGCAGGTAAGTTTCATGGTTACGAGGGTTATCCTGGATTTCAGTAAAAAATTTGAGCCTACAATCATTGTAAGCAGGGCACTCATACATGAGATGCCCCCATGACTCCTCTTCGCCACAGTGGCAGAATGGATTGCTTTCAATTCCCATTGCTGTCAATTTCTGTTGAAAGGGCCCATGTCCTGTGATCAGGAATGTAACTTGCAGACCAGGTGAAAACCAGGAAGGAGACTTTGGGAAAGTGATGTCAATGGATGGGAGGAATCTTCTAGTAATTTCTCCTTTGGGTGTGGTTTCCCATGAATGCTGCCAAAGTCCTTGAAGATGTTCGAAGATACGTTTTCTTTCTTGTTTCAGGTCATTGGTAAGCTGCAGTTGAAGATTTAACAACTGTGTCGGAATTCCCTTCTTTAATCGATGGTAAAGTCCCCTTTTAATCACCTCAAGATAGAGTGGCAAGCATCCAGTAATAACCTGTAGGGCAGGGGTGCTGACAGTGTGACATGCCTTGCAGATAGACAACAGCATGAATCTTTGTATTGAGTCAAGTTTACGCTTGTTCTTTTCTAGGATGGCCTTTGTACAACAAACTGAGGCTCCATAACACACAATTGGGAGAAACGCCGCTTTATAGATGAGAGACAAAGCTTTATGCTTCAAACCCCAGTCCGCTCTGCTGACTCTTCTTATCATAGCCGTATACTTTCGGATTTTTGTGGATAAGTACTTCAGATGAGGGTGAAAGGTAAGGCCGGTGTCAATGTAGATTCCCAGGTATTTGACTTCTGTGTAGAGACGTATAGGGATGTTATTTAACTTCATTGTTGGAGGCCTGCGTATTTGTAGCTTTCCCTTGAGGAGAATCTATTTTGATTTCTCACCAGAAATTGAGAGGTTGTGGAGTGCTGCCCAGTTTTGGAGCTTTTCCAGAGCTGTATTTGCTTTTGCTTCCAGTGCCGCTCTTGTGTCACCTTGAACCACCAGAACAAGATCATCAGCGAAGGCTAAGGGTCTAGCTCCACCCAGGTCAAACCCCAGGAACGCGTCCAGAACAATGGACCAGAGGAATGGCCCAAGGACAGAGCCCTGGGGGCAACCCCGGTGAACGCATCTTGTCATAGTCTGGTATTTGTTTACAACTTGTAATTTTCTATTGCTGAGATAGGATTTTAGACTATTGTATAGGTTTTTGGACGTGTTTGCCTGCCGAAGCCTCCGAAGGACACTGGGCCACCACAGTCGATCGAAGGCACCAGCAAAGTCCACCATGATGGCTAGAGTATACTTGGAAGTTGTATGTGTGGCCTGGGTAATCAAGTTGTGTATAGCGTCTTCAGTGCTGGAGCCTGTCTTGAATCCAAACTGACATGGTGAGGTGAGTTGCTTATCGGTATAGCAGGTGGAAAGGCGATACAGCAGAAGTCGTTCTAGAAGCTTGGCCAAAACGGAGAGCAGAGCAATTGGTCGGTAGGAGGCAGGAAGTTGGGGTGGTTTATCTGGATTTTTCAGGATCAGCTTGAGAGTAGCAGTCTTCCAGGGTACAGGGAAAGTTCCTTCAGCAAGGCACCTGTTGAGAAGGCTCAAGAGTGTGGTGGGGTAGCCTTCAGCGAATTTCTTGACTATGTCGACTTCGAGTAAGTCAGCACCTGGCGTTTTGCCATCTTTCATTTTAGCCAGAGCCATATTCATCTCTAACATAGTGAAGGGCGGTTCCGTAGCCTCTGGCTGATAAGCTTGATTACTGTCGATGAACTGCTGTTGCTCCAGTGACATCGCTGAAAATTCAGTAGGGTAAATGGAATCAAGAATATTGTTTATTGAGTCAGACCAGGTAAAGGTTGAAGAGCCATCCAGTTTGAGAGTTGTACTAAGAACCTCACCTCTAGGCAGCCTATTGGTGACGATGCGGAACACGATGCCCCATGGGTCTTCATTGCCAATAGTAGAGACCAGGGTGTGCCATGATTCCTTCTTACACTTACGAATTTCCTTGGTGTACATGTTTCTAACTACCCGATATGCCTCCCGGGCAGCTTCAACCTCATGTGGGGGAAGATGGGCACGTGCACGTTGGTAAGTTTTCCTGGCTTGTTGTGCCCTCTTTCTTAAGTCCCGAAGGTCTGTATTCCACCAGGGAACAGCATAGTGGTATGGCCTCCTACGCGGAATGGACAGATCACAGGCACTTTTGATGATGGCAGTAATATTGCGTACACAGTGATCCGGCGAGAGCGACTGCCTGTCAACCCAAAGGTCGCGGTTTCGAATCCCGCCATCAGAGTAAAATACAAAAACTTTGGGAAGTGCATTATGGCCACAGAAGCCGATGCGCCAACAACTAACAAAAAAAAAAAAAAAAAAAAAACAAGTATCAAAACAACTTAACTGAAATGGACACATTTTAGGTCTTTAAAGGAAGTCGAACAGCATTCACTAAGGGTCTAAAATGGATATCAGAATACAGGTTCCAGAATTTCTTCTAATTGTGATCGAAGAGATTCTGCAGAGCTGCATAAGGAAATTACTTTGAAAGAGACAAAAGCATATAATTCGTAAGTTCAATTTTTGCTTATTTATAACAAACAGGCAACGTTTAAAAATATGGAAAAATGTATGTTACGTGTTTTACTACAGATAGTCTAATATAGATTAAACTATCTATATTAGAAGTAGTCTGTAGTCTAATCTATATTAGACTATGTGTCTGTACTAACCCCAACCTTTTGTATACCTTTCTAAGTTATTTGTTTCGTACAAATTCTTTCGAGTATTTTTCCCATTTCAGTTTCGTGCCCTTGACATATTTCTCCACAATGAATTTTTACCTCCATATCCATCCTTTACAAGCTGTTTATATTTTTTTTCTTTTCCTTATATATAATTCTTTAAGGTATATAAAAATGTAATCGGATGACGTTATTTGTGTTATTAGTAAGGCAAGATGATATGCTTCCCTTTGACTGTTTACTTTTGCTTACCCCTCCAGTCTTATGGTTCAAAAATAAAACTGTTATTTGGATTGGAGTAACTTTACGATCACTCTTTTCCTATAGGGAATTTACGTTTTTCAGTTTGCATTAACAGTGCACATTTAACGCATTTTGACCAAACTAATGTAGTCAAATTGTTGACCACAGCTCATCAAATGATAGGCATCATCCGGATGTGCCTGTCAGTTGCAAAATATGTTGAAACGAGTACTTGTGCATAATCTTGCTAACTGCATTCTTGTGTTTGGTGTTTCTACCCGGTGCACGTTATTTTTGATTAAAATGGGAGCAGAATATGATTTTGCATACTAGCCTCACACTTGCAGAAAAATTCTGAGAAAAACATATATCCTCAGGGTAACCGTGGCTAACAACAATCTTACATTTTCACGAAATTAGGTTTGAATATGCATGGCTTATAAAATACTTGATACTTCATAGCTGTGTCAATAATTTTAAGCTGTTGAATACAAAAAAAAAAAAAAAGCTAAAAATAAAAGCCAATTTCACCATAATATTCATTTTGCTGCTCCTTTCAACCAGCACCTAGATGTGCTCTCCTTTATGTGTTATCATAATCTGAAACATTCTTTTACATTAAACAACTATTTAAAGTTGTTCCCTAATAATAAGTAATAATAAATGACTCTTTTCAATATAAGTACAGTATTAGCATTATAATGCTGATTTTAGAAACTTACCAGCGTCCTCCATATCTGACCATGGTTTTTTTAACATTGTCCAAAGGGGTGGACCTAGTTCGAACTGTATAAAATGAAACGTTATATTATTATAATTTTAATTTTTTTTTAAATTTGTTTTTTGCCTAAAAATTAGAAATGTAATTCTTTGTACAATTTATTTGGCTATCAAGAATCAAGAAAACATTAAAAAAAAAAAAAAAAAAAAAACTAACCTTCCAAATCAGGCAACTTTGGAACTTGATGCATGCTGAATGTTAGAATTTTCTAGATTTTAGGTGGCCGTATTATACAAAGAAAAAGACAACTAAAAACCCTTTATGTTGCAACTTATTGTATATATACCATACACGTATGGTCCTTCTTTCAAGAGAAAAGTAACGCACATAAGAAAAATATATAGCAAATATACACAGTGAATGTGCAGTAAATACACAGCGCATGTACATTAAAAATAAAATTAAATGATTCCCTTTTCCAAAATATACCATATACACAGGGGCGGATCTAGGTTCTGGAGGGCCCCATGACTGGCGTTCTTAATGGGCCCATTATAGGTATTAGTATAATGTGCATGGCACAATCAGCTAAATCAGTGTGGTCACTTCCTGTATAATATAATTGGTCAATTAAGAGGAGCTATTAGCTCTCTCTGTCACTAATATTCCATTCGTTATTGCTAGTAAAGATAAAAATCAGTGTTCATACATAATATTTTAGGAACATATTTTAGAACGTTGTCAGACTGAATAGTAGGAGCTTGGTTCTACTAGGGTCGTGTCAGACCAAGTGTAATATCCACTATTACTAACATTCCAATTGTGGAAACCTCGCGATTTGTTGAGAAATTTGGCTGAAAAGCTGCTTCAAGATCTTAATAACGGTTAATCATTTAAAAATTCGAATGTCAGAAAAATACAAGTTAGGTATTTGGGGCCCCTGGACCCGAAGAAGCTAAGGGCTCAATGCCCATTAGCTGTGCCTGGATCCTCCGCTGCATACATATTATGACATATTTCGGAAGGGAAAACAATATTCAGTACTTGTTCATACTTAGTGATGTAACTTTGATTTTTCACGCTTATGGTCAAAATGTGCCTTTGCTTTTTATTATTTCAAAAAACTTTTCCTTTTTACCTTCCCAAACACAGAGTACTGTGTACAGTATATTTTGGAAGGGATGAAACTTCACCGAAGTCCAATTTCGAGCATCTTTGATAATACAGCATTTTCCACAATAGATGCATTTTGTGTTTTTTGCAAGGGGACGGTCCTCTGGATCTCTTGATTTGATTTTCTTTTAGACGGCATATGGGAAAATTCAAATGGATGAAGGTTACTCTGTCAATGTTTACAAACGACTGCATAAGTTCTAAAAAAATATTCATTAAGCAGTTAACGTGTTTTATAATTTGTCTTCCCTTGAAATATCTTAACCTCTGCCATACAAAAATCTATTCTCTACATATTGTTATATCTTCATAAACTTATAGCATTTGTGCCCTTCTGCGATGACCACAACTAAGAATATCTGTGCTGATGAATATTGATTGCTGCGGTGAGTCTCAAATAAGCTGTGCATCCCCAGCATAGAACAGTGCAGATGGTGCATTCCTTTGACATTAAGAGATTGCCAGTCCTCCTTACAGACTGGTTCCCTAACTTGATGGGGCACCATCCAGATGTTGACTAGAATAATTAAGACTTCTAACATCTGGGAACTGTGCTTGGGGAAGATTTCCCAACATTAACAACCCATAACAAATTCTTGAGAACTGTTGCACTCTCGTGCAGACTTCCCCCCCCCCCCCCACCCAAACAATATGAAAACTATTAGTATTAATGTTAAAATGTTATACGGATGCGAACTTATTCTGCATCAGCTAAAATAAAAAAAAAAAAAACCTCTCATATTATTCCCAACGTCAAACACTGGTCGTCCAGCTCTTCCTTGAAATTTGCCAAACCCTCTGCCTCAACCACCTTCCAAGTGGCGAAGGCAGAGAATAATATGAGAGATTTGTTACTTTGGCTACAAGGAAAAGTAACATTGCACGCTGCCCAAAAGTGAATTTCAGGTCTGGGCTACTGTTACTCTCTAAGATTTTATATTTGTGCCCTTTGCTTCTTATCTCACTAAATAAGTTTGTTCCCTCGTTCATTTTACACTTGTACACTTTAATCAGATCCCTCCCTCGAGGCACCTAGTTGTTAAGCTCTGAGGACCACATCTTCTAAGGCTTTCCTCATAGAAATAATGCTTAGTGCCCCTCACTAATCTAATTGTCCTTCTTTGTACTTATACAGCTTATACAGCAGCTGCAAAACAAAAAAAAAAAAAAAAAAGTCTCACACCACCTGTCCATCCTCTCTAATAATCTGCATTGTTCTTTCTTGAATTCATTCAAACTACACGCCTCTACAGCACCACATGAAATATTGTTTCAACAATCAACTACTCTCTGGCCAAAGGCAAATTTCTGCACATCTGTCCTGCAACCATCCTTTTCAATTTAAATTTACGCCCTCTCATTTATCTTACTCAATCCATTCAGAGCCTTAAACATCTCAGTCAGATATCCTCGCAGTAGTCTCGAGACTGTGTAGTTTGCAGAACTGAAGCCTTTCTTCAAAAGAGCGCCTTTTTATTCACCATCCCCCACTAATCTCGTTGTCCTGCCCTTTTCTTCACCCATTCCAACAGATCCACATTTTTCCTCATATGAGGCTTCCAGACCTGTATGCAGTACTCAAGATGTGGTCTAACCATTTACAACGGGATAATCATTTTCTTGTCCCTGCTGGTAAAATTCCTGTATATCATTGGTACAGCCCGCCTGCACTGCTTAGAGAACTTCATATCTGACTGTACAATTATTCCAATTCTTTTTCATTCTACACTACCTGGATTGTGGTATGTTATTCTGGGATTGCTGCTACCCATATGCAGGATCTTGCATTTTTCAATGTTCAACTTCAATTGCCATTTCTTAATCGACCTTCGTGGTAACACGGTTGGTATAATCACCGTCCTCCTCGCACCGGGCGGAAAAGACCTGAATTCGAAGCCCGTCAATGACGAAGAATTTTTATGGGCCTTTTTCTCAACTTGACTGAGTTAGTTAGTCGGTCTCAGGCGAGGGTAGCGTGGTTTTTCGTTCAGCAAACAGCAATCGACCACAAAACACGCAGTTTACAGACGTAATATATATACGGCGCAATATGGCCTAAATTGCTGATGTGCCTAAAACTCTACAACCAACCAACTAGCAGTAGCATACCCTGATTATTTCATTACCAAATTAACTTTTCTCTGTTTGAAATTATAATATTACAGTATATTAATATTGCAGTACTGTATATTATAGTAATAATACAATGCTGAACTGTCTATGTAGAAAAAATCCTCTTCCTTGCATCATTTGGCCTTACCGATGCTAATTGGAAACCATCTGTTCGGAATTAGCAACTGTCTCTGAATGAAATGCAAAAATGATCAAAAGTGGCTGTAGGCGTTGAAGGCACTGCAAACACTTTGTGAAAGTTGACTATCAGTTCATTGCTATCTGATCTGTGCTCCATCAAAGTATCTAATACTCTCTTAAATTTACATAAGCTTTTACAGTTGTCCTCTCAGGTAGCACGGTGGTTATTATAACCATACTCCCCACATGGCGTGGGAAAGGCCTGGCTTCGAAACCCATTAATGTCGGGAAGAACTTGGAGTATATTTCACACCGTAGCTGAGTTAGTCGGTCGAAGGTGAGGAAGAAAGTTTATTTTTTCCCTAAATCCCGGCTTATTCAGTCCAGCAGAACGGGCTTACCAGAGAACACGAAATTTACCGATGAACATAATTGACATGAGTGTATGAATTTGTTCTCTCTGGTAACAGTAATACGAAATATTTATTTTATTAAGCTTTTTCAGTTGTGCAACATTAGGTACGGAAGAGACTGATTATAAGATGTTAGAAACTGGCACCCTAGTTGAAAAATCAATCGGCATCCCCCTCCCAAAACCCAAAGAATAGATCTTTGCTGGTTTTTGGCGCCCTAGGTGAGCACCTAGTTATTCTATAGAATGGACGGACCGGCCGTGGTTAGTTGGCAGTGAGCTTCCTATTTTTGAACTTCATTTGACTTTTTATTACTATTACAGTATTTGGCGTTCTGAGGTAACTTCTCATTGCTATTTCCCTCCCAAAAAAACTCAATCTTGAAGTTTGCGAATAATCCTAATTGTTTCATAATAAAAGGTAGGTTCATATACTTACTCGAACAGTATATTTAGTATTTTCTTTTGGGTCATTTACTTGTAAATCAACATGTTCACCAGAAAGTGAAGATATTTCTCCCATTCCTTCGAAATATGTGCCTATACAGAAGAAAAAGGAATAAATTAGCCAGTAATAATGTCAGGATAATGTTTATATGATATAGATAAACGAACATACTGTATACTATAATATGAATTTAAAAAATGAAGATGACTTAAAAAGCCAACAAAATTATTTAAATTATGTGAAGTACAGATATATATATATATATATATATATATATATATATATATATATATATATATATATATATACGATACGAGGGGCGTTTGAAAAGTTCGTGGCCTGAGTACGAAGGGTTCATTTGAGGTGCCTGGTAATATGTTACTTTTCAATACATTTTTGCCACCGATACAATGCGTTGATTTCACCTGCGAAGAAAGTTCTGATGGGCCTCCAGAAATGCATCCACTACAGCAATGAAGTCAATATAGTAGGAAAATGAATGCCAGTTAGGTATTTTTTCAAAAATGGAAATAAGTGGAACGCCGATGGTGCTAGATGTGGTGAATATGGGGGATGGTCCAAGAATTCAAAGCCGCATTCATGCAGTGCTGCCTGGCAATGACACATTTGTGAGCAGGCGGTGTTCTGGTGGAACAAGACTCCTTTGCTGATTTTTCCTTGGCGTTTGTCTTTGTTTTTTTCACGCAAACGTCTCACAAGATCTGTATAATATGCTCCCGTGACTGGCTGGTATTTCTGAAGGTCTACTAGCAGCATTCATGCCGCTGTTCTTGGTGACGGGCCATGGATCTCTGAATGGGAAGTTGTTTGCACTTGGACTGATTGATACTGATAGGTGTCTGTGTGGCGCTAATGAGGACTGGTATCACATTTTGTATAATTGTTCTATCTATGAGACCTTCAGGACGGCACTTTCTGGAGTTATTGAATCCTTGATACCCGGGCAGGAAGTTTTACTTCTCTCTGGGCAGCGTAAATTTGATGCTTTTCAAGAGTTCTGGAAAGCAGTATTTCAACATAGAATATCTCTGTATAGATAGTTGATATTTAAGTCTTAGGTAAACATATACCTGATTGGTTCTGGATGCTTTGAGCGAATGTGAAGGAGTGATTTTTTTTTTTTTTTTTTTTTTTTACTCTGGACTGGGCCTCCGGAGTTTTTTTTTTTTTTTTTTTTGTCTCATAATCTGAGACCTTAGGTATTCTATCCACTGGAACTGTTTTGCAGAGTGTATATAATGTACAACGAAACGAGGCGGATTTGAACGGACGTTCTGGGAGTGTTCAAGTCGATAATTGGCATCATTTTAATTGTATCTCATATTGTGAATCAACCTTCACAACGAGTTGCCGAGGTATTGCACTACTTTGAATAAGTAACGCTTCACCAGTGGAGAAGACTAATGTTACTTATTCTCGGCAGATACCACCACCCAGACGGCACCGTTTCGAAGCTCGTTGGCCTACTCATTGGTGGGTGGGCAGGTACCCTGTTGTTGCTATGGTGACAACCCAGTTATGAAATATAAGTCCACAGTATGAGAGATGCCTGATGGTGTGTAATAGCATAAACTAATATTGCCTTAATATATAGCAATTACCCCGGGGCTCACATCTGGTGAGTATGGGCTTGGAAAACCCAGGGTCCTGAGCTGGATATCATCATTCTCTCTTTCTTGGTAATTCCTTTCTACTTCTCTCTCTCTCTCTCTCTCTCTCTCTCTCTCTCTCTCTCTCTCTCTCTCTCTCTCTCTCTCTCTCTCTCAGGGTAACTCTGGAATTTTTTTTTTTTTTTTTTTGCCGGTGTAGCATAAGCCTCAGCTTCCTTGCACCATATGACTAATAATAATGCAAGTAGCATGGTAGTATAACTGGTTCTGTCACTAGGGACTTTTTACCAGAAGTTCAATACTTATTGAAAAATAAAACAATATGGTTCTACCCAACAATGAAACCGTTATTTATACTAACGGGTCATAGGTCTTTAAAAGCTAAATTATTTAAATTAGGTTTAGTGGAGGATAACTCTTGTATTTGTGGAACTTACGAAGACTGGTGACATGTATTATTTGAATGTATCCTGTATGATGAAGAGTGCAATTATTTCAAACGAACATACATAATAGTGATCGAAATATTTTAGTTTCTGACATCATTAAATTTGGTGCTTTATTGTATTTAATAAGAGAAGGCAATTAATGCAAATTGCTCAGTGATGACTATACTGTTGACATTTTTTTTTCTTCTCCCAGAGTTTTTCCCCCATGAGTTTGGGATTTATTTTTCCCCCCGAGTTTTAGGATTAATTTTTTTATTATTCCTCTGAGTTTGGGATTTTTTTTTTTTTTTTTTTTGCTGATACAAACAAGATCTTGTGCTTAGCACCGAATACTGATTAGGCCCGGCTCCACGTGCGGAGAGACGAGCACCAGGAATCAGTTATCCAGATGCTAGCTGTTCCCTGGTGCAAAGTGGTCTGACCTAAACACATACTGTAGTATGTGTTTAGGTTTAGAAACACATACTGTAGTATGTGTTTAGGTCAGAGATATTAGGTGGAGATGGGTATATGCCTAGGGGCCACCATAGACAAGGAACACATACTAGCAGCATTCAGTTTGCATCCTAAAAACCACCACCTTGCCAGTAGAAGAAATCGACTTGGATTTCTTTGGAGGGATTTATTTTTTGTAATATATGATAATAGTGTTCGGTTGTAATACTTGTTTCCACTGTTTGGACTGCTCTTTTGTCTCTGGTTGCAAGTGGTGGAACCATATCTCGTACCACGGTCATACATCTGGCAAAGAAATTTGCTGGATCTGCTTAAAAATGATGCAAATATTCACTTGACTTGACAACATTTGTGCGTTTTTAATCTGCTCTCAACAACTTTGGGACTCATCGAACCTCTGTTATTATGTGGTACACACGTTCAGATGAGATTCCAAGTACAACACACAAAATCGAAGACATTCCGGGAACAATTAATTTTCGAGAACAAGTAAGCGATTTCTGCGACGTCTGGTAACTCTGCTGTTAAAAGTGAATTTTATTGTGTACGTATCGCTCTTGATTGTCGGAGGGCAACTATTTATTTTGAAATACGTTATTTTAAATTTAAAAAATTCAAAAATTGCATATATATTATATAAGCACTATTGATAAAATTTTTGACATGCCACTGGTTTTACACAATTTATTATCCTCACTGGTTAGCTTAGCGGTTATGATGGTTGTCCTTTGATATAATGTGGAAAGGGTCTGGGTTCGAATCCTATAAGTCAGGCGGATATTTTATGACTTTTTCCACACTTAATCTGTTAAGTGTGGAATGTACCTTTGTAGTCTTAGTTTCTCTGAAGCGAAAAAAAAAAAAAAAAAAAAAGAATCCTACGTTGAAGAAAACTTCATATACTAACTACCTCCTGTATCGATGATAGTCCAGACTTCTTCAGGAAGGAATGCTGCCTCTACATCCAATTCAAGCTCCTGAAAATGTATAACTGTTATTCATGTTAAAAGCAAACAGAAGAATATTATAAATTAGATATAATTTCTATACAGAAATATTAAAATTCGAAAATTCCATTTACATTATTTATGACTTCAGCACAGTTCTTATCTTCAAGCTTCAAGCTTTCATTGGAGCAATAAAAATGTGTAATGTAATCAAGAAATGCCATTCACAGTTTATCACAACCAGATTCATATGAAAATTGAAGTGCTGTACACAGCAATTGATTAACGGTAGATTGTGTCATGTGCCGAGGCTTATGGTGGTTATTTTGTTGTTGTTGGATTTTAAGCGCATCAGCAGTTAGCATTAGTAGAGACATACGATGCAAGAAGGCAAGCTTTTGCAGCATCAGCCAAAAAAAACTCCCATTTCACCCCCCCACATTCGTTCCAAATGCCTGTCCAGCTCAGCCTTAAATTTTATTTAGGCTATCAACTTCCACAACAAAAGATGGAAGTCTGTTCCACCAATCAACTACCCGCTGGCTAAAGGTAAATTTCCGCACATCTGTTCTACAACTGTCTTTCCTCAATTTGAATCTGTGCCCCCCTCAGGTTCTTAATCTGAGCAAGAGGAATAATCCCAACAGCATTCAGCTTGCTCAACCCAATCAAGGCCTTATACACCTCAATCAATCCCAGGGCTCACATCTGGTGAGTATGGGCTTGGCACACTCAGGGTCCTGAGCTGGATATCATCATTCTTCCCTTTCTTGGTGATTCCCTTTTACTTCTCTCTCCCTCTCTCTCAGGGTAATTCAGAAATTTTTTTTTGGCTGGTGCAGCATAAGCCTCAGGCTTCCTTGCACCATATGGCTAATAATAATAGTAATAATAATAATAATAATCACATCACCTCGCAGGTGCCTACCCACCAGGCGCTGCAATTTGCAGAACTTAAGCTTTTCTTGATAAGAGCACCCCTTTGTTCCCCCGACCAATTTTGTTGCCCTTATTTATACTCGTTCTAGCAACTCTGCATTCTTCTTAAAATGAGACGTCCAGACCTGTACACAGTACTCTAGGTGTGGCCTGACCATTGCCTTGTATAACGGGTTATACAAGGCAATGGTCAGGCCTCCTTGTCCCTGCTAGCAAAATTCCTATATATCATTGACAAGACTCCATGACCTGCCCTGCAGCCCGTACTGTCCAGCGAACTTCATATTTGACTGCACAGTTACCCCCAGGACTTTTTCACTTTCCACTTTCCTGAGTGTAGTACCACACAGTTGGTACGTTTCTATTCGGTTACTGCTACCCATATGCAGTACTTTGCTTTGTCAATGTTAAACTTCAGTTGCCACTGCTCAGCCCATTTGCCCACCTTATTTAGATCCAGTTGGATTAGCATACTGTCTTTACTGTCGTTAGCAACCATGCCAACCTTTGTATCATCTGCAAACTTGGTCATTAAAACTGATATACTTCATCAATATCAGTGATATACAGAGTGTCTCAAAAATATTGGTACAAACGTTTAGGGGAGGTAGGCAACATCTAAAGGAATGTGAATCGCATAGGAACCCATAACCGGAAACGTCACGGGAAAGTAGTAGCAGAGGCACAAGAAGCAGAAATGACGCAAGACAGTAATTAGTGGCCAACATTTATTTGACATAATATTAACAATGGAGTACGAGATGGATGCATTTCATGATGTTGCAACAGATGCTCGACGGTTCCACCATGAGACACGATGCATGCGTGACAACGACGCAGCATGGATTGGCGGACACGGTCGAACACACCTGGAGTTTCTTTGACAGTAGCAGCAGCGCAGACGAGTCTCGCCACGAGATCCATTCCCGTCTCCACAGGCGATTCATACACGATAGATTTGAGGGGGATCCCACAACTCTATCGTGTATGAATCGATAGGTTTGAGGGGCCCCCACAGAAAGAAATCAAGGCTCGATAAATCAGGTGAGCGTGGGGCCAGGAAACGGGCCCACCACGGCCAATCCATCGACACCCAAAACGCCTGTTCAAATGGTCACGAACACACCTTCCATAATAGGCAGGCGCCCCGTCATGTTGAAACCAAATGTTGCGTCTCACATTTGCTGGAACATCGTCAAGTAACCCTGGTAGAACTTGCTCAAGAAAGATCCGATATTTAGCGGAGTTCATGCGGGATGGTAAAAGGTATGGGCCGACTAAGCAGTCACCGACCATACCTGCCGACACATTTATTGCGAAGCGATGTTGTGCCGCATGGGGGCGCACACCGTGTGGGCCCTCTGCTAATCCATACACTAGGTGCATGTCTGCCAGCTCACAGTTCGTATATATCGATGCATGCTCTCCTTGCGGCGAATACTGCTTGAATGAGTAAACTAGAAATCTTCCCTCTCACGGACTGATAAACAGCGCCGTGTACCGACTTACGGTGACGTTTCTGGTTATGGGTTCCTATGCGATTCACATTCCTTTAGAATAGATGTTACCCACCTCCCCTAAACGTTTGTACCAATATTTTTGAGACACTCTGTATATACAAAACAACAATGGGCCCAACGGCTAACCCTGGGGAACTCCACTAATAAAATTTGTCCACGAAGAGCAGTGTACATTGATTACCACTCTCTATCGTCTCCCACTCAACCAACCCTTTATCCATTGTAGCAACTTACCCTTAAGGCCATACCTCTCCAATTTGTACTGCAGTCTTCCATGTGGAACAGTATCAAAAGCTTTCCTGAAATCCAAGTATATGATATCAAAATTATTTTTGGCATTCAGTTCCTTTGTGACCACATCATAGTATCCAAATAAATTGGACAGACAAGACCTCCCTTTAACAAATCCATGCTGTGTCTTAATTTTTACTGCAGTCTTGTCTAGATGATCCTCCAATGCTTATTTAACCAGTGATTCCATTATTTTCCCTGGAACACAAGTTAAACTAAACTAACAGGTCTGTAGTTACTCGTGTCACTTTTTGAATCCCCTTTGTTAAATGGTGATACATTTGCACACCTCCAGTCCATAGGGACCCCCCCCCCGAGACCAAGGAAGCTCTCATAATTATGGCTAAGGGTTTGCTTACTTCCTTTGCTCTCTCCTTTTAAAAAACCTGGATAGATACCGTCTGCCTCAGGTGCCTTTTTTATATTTAACTTCAACAATTTTTGCTCCACTTTGCTCTCAGTTATTTCTTAATCACTTAGGTCCCTGTTAGAGTTTGATAAACATCTGGCATTCCCCTCATTGAATAATTCCCTTTTGTGAATGTAGATGCAAAACACTCATTCAATTCATCAGCTACCTGAGCAAGATCATCAATAGTCAACCCATCTATGTTAAGTGGTCCAATCTGATTCATCCCTTTCCTTCTAGAGATTACATAAATAAAGAACTCTTGCTGTTTTTCTTTGCATACTTTGCCAAAGATTTCTCGTAATCTGCCGTCGCCTCCTAACCTCCTTTGTGACTTGATTACAGACTGGTTTATATCTGCCATAGGCTTCTGTGTCACCTTATACTTTATATACATTCCATACATTTTTCTTCTCTGCCACAAGCCTCATTAGTTCATCTGGCTTCCATTTAGGTCTAAACCTTGAACAGTATTTCTTAGTTGGAATGAAAAGCCTAGTAGCCTCTAAAATTAAGTCCCTGAAGGCTTCCAATTTGGAATTCAACGTTGTTAACATCATCAGTTGATCCCATTGAACAGAATTTAAAAACTGTCTGAGACCCCTGTAGTCACCTTTACGAAAGGAAAAGCGTTTCCCTTTAGCCTTGATGGTACATCTTTAAGTAATCCCACATCAGTACATTGTGATCACTATATTGTGGTCACCCAGTGGTTCCTTTATCTGCAAATTCTTAATGCATGAATAATCACTGCTGATAATCAGATCAAGAGTATTACTCCCTCTGGCTGCCTCTCGAACATGTTTGCTGTAGAAAACGGTCATCCAATAAATCCACAAAAGTCTTACTAGTGTGCAAGTGACCACGCCACAAGTTCCAATCAATATCTGGAAAGTTAAAGTCTCCCATTATAAGACATTCTGATTTAGTGGCCCGCTTTATTTCTCTGCACAATTGCTAATTATACTCATAGATACCGTCTACCACAGGTATCATTGTACTCCCAAAATTCCAATTCTGCACACTGCTTATGTCTGCATGACACCCGGTCTCTGATATCATATCTGCATTTGATATCTTGACTAGCACTTCAAGCTCATCAAATTTATTAACTATACTCCTAGCTTTTGTGTACATGCAAGTATACATGCACCTGTTTCTACTCTTAGTTATGCTAACACAGCCCATGTATTTATTTGTTCCACTATGACTCCCAGCAGTCCTGGAAATCTCCATTGCCTTGCTTTCCGGACTGCTGCTTATTCTAATAGAAGCAGTGCAAGTATCACTTTTGCCTCTGCCTACGGCCACTGTTAACCTTTTAGTCTGTGTATCTCCTCCAAGCTAGCAGTTTTCTGACCCACCTAACACTACCTCGATAGCATCAGCAAATATTCTTGCACCCTTTCTGTTTAAGTGCACTCGATCCCTGTAGAAGCAGTCTCTCCTGTCAACAAGCACAGACCAGGCTGAAAAAAATTCTACCCCTATCCCATTTCAGCCTCAATTCAGTCTATATTCATATTCTAACCCAATTCAGGCCATGTTGCGCCGTACTTAACATATGTGTATTCTGTGGTCGATTTGCTGTTCGCTGGACGAAAAACCATGATACTCTCGCCTAAGATGGACTAACTCAGCCCCAGTTGTGAAAAATCCATAAAACGTCTTCGTGTCATTGACGAGATTCTCACTCAGGTCTTTCCATCAGGCGTGGGGAGAAATGATTATACCAACCGTGCTACCCACTAGGGCCTTATTGTGGTGATATTCTTGCAAGGCACAGTATTTTGGATAAATAGTACTATTCCTCATCATTGTCAAGAACTCCTTCACTTCTTGGTTGTTCTACTTATTGTT
This sequence comes from Mastigoproctus giganteus, assembly GCF_048544385.1. Classification (NCBI taxonomy): domain Eukaryota; kingdom Metazoa; phylum Arthropoda; class Arachnida; order Uropygi; family Thelyphonidae; genus Mastigoproctus; species Mastigoproctus giganteus. The sequence continues at coordinate 197,850,042 of NC_143580.1, forward strand.
ACGTAAACGAAGGTAATATAGTGTTCTCACAGAAATTGACTATCACCAATAGGGATGCCTTGTAAAATCGATGCCAAAAAGTTTATGCTAAATCAACTCGCTATTAACTGTATCATCTAATATTTCAGTAAAAAAAAAAATAAATAAACGATTTTATTAGGGTAACCTGGAAATTTAATTTCACCTACCCATGTGTATTGTGTCTGTAAATTGTGTGTGTTCTCTAGCCGATTTGCCGGACAAAAAAACCCAGGTTTTCCGGGTGGAAAACCTTGCTATATACGCTTGAGGCCGACTAACTCAGCCACGGATTGAAAAAAGCCCATAAAAGTTCCTCACGCCATTGATGGGATTCGAACCCGGGCCTTTTCCACCCGGTTTGGGGAGGACAGTGACGATATCACTGTGCTATCCGCGCAGACTAATATTTCAGTAAGATAGCGTATGTACGAGGGACGATCGGAAAAGTTCCCGGATGTACTTTTAAAAACTTGTTTGCTGGATATTACTTAATGTCAGGCATGATCTATTCTGACTCTAGTGGAGCAGCAGAAAATCGAGAGTCCCTCTCAAAATCAGCTGTGGAGAGGTTCGCTACTACATTTTATATTTCAGTACATTACGTGCCATTTTTAAGATGTTATATTATGTGTGACTTTGAATATCGTAAAAACTGTGTATTATAAAGCATAATTTTAAAAGTGTTTTGGAATTTTACATATAATCGATTAAATTCTTTGGCAATGTAGAAAATTTTTAAAAACGATTGCTGGTTATATCTGCAGTGTTTATGGGTGGGAGATATATTGCACAGGTAGGCATAACTTGCCCAGCCTAGGCATAACTTGGCCAGTATTTCAGAGCCAGTATTTCAAATTCCAGCTTTCCTATCGTATGCTGATGATATTGTATACTACTTGCCATGCAAACGCCATGTTGGTGATTCACAAGAAAGACAAACCTCCCCTGAATCTGTAAACAGCAACCTAAATACATTCTGTAAGTATGCTAAATTTTTTGCTTGGCCAGTCAGTCAATCCAGAGAAGTCAAACTATTTCATCTTTACGCCAAGTCGGATGACTTCTACTGATACTGCATCTTCTCTACTTCCGGAATTGGCAGGAAATGTTCTGACTCCCACAGACAGTGTCAAATTCCTAGGAGTAATCCTTAATGCCAACCTCACCTATAAAAAACAAATCCAAGCTCAGTATTCCAAAGTCCTGAGAGCGTTCTGGGGAATGAAAATTGATCTGTGCAAAATGCACAATAAGCAAATAATCAAGAAATACCTTGCAGCTTACTTCTGTAGTGTACTCTCCTATGCCGTGGAAGTTTGGTCGGCGGCACCACCCACCAGCCTCAGGAAACTATGGAGCCTCGAATTCTGGGTGCTGAAGTGGGCCAACTTGTGGTCGCACCAGATCTACACAACATCTAAATCTACTCTCTGCTGCAACCTGCAATATACGCCCATAGTCCACAGAGCCCATGTGCTAAAAATAGTCAATTCCTTCATCTGTGCTCAGCTAAGCAGGATCACATCAACATCTGGAACACGGTTGGTTGGCGTTTGCCAGGCAGACATCTCCGTAGTATCCCCTCCTTGTGCTCTAGGCTCCAGCGGTTACAGAATTTCAAGAGACACTTCCCAAATGTGACTCTGGACACTCTCAACTCGCTCAACATCGACATCGACCTGTGGACTATAGACAAGGCATATCGCGATGGCATCTTGTCCTATCTTGCTGTTTGCAAAGGACATTTATATAAGTACCGATCTTAGTTAGCCGATGTCATTTCATGTTCTGCTCAACTTGTAGTCCTTTTTCGCTGTATTTACTACTTCATTTTTACATTTTGATTATCATCTTTGCTTTTATCTATTAATTATTATTTAGTTATTATTTTATTATAAAGCAAAATCACTTGTATAAGCAACGAATTGTAAGATTCCTCTGGCTTTCTGTGCAAGGAATCACTATTGTATAAAATTTATGTTAATAAAGAATCTTATTATTATTAGCTTTATAAATCTCAGTCAGTCTCCCCCCTCTCAAAAGTGTCTACTTGCATCCCACTATTGTTCATTTGTTCTTGAGTGAAGGTTGCTGTTGTTGTTAGGAGCATTAGCAACTAAGGCCATATTGCTCCGAGAATATGCGATGGTCATTCCCTGACCTTTCTACATCCTCCATATTTGGTGGTGACGGGCTCGAACCCCGGTCTTATCAAGAAGCGTGTGCTATGCACTGCTGCTCCTTCCCACCTGGCTACGGAGGCGCCAGGGTAGGTTGCACATTCCTTCCCCCAAAATCTCTAATTTTTCATCCAGAAAAACAAGATCTGACCATAAAATACATAGTTGACAGTACAGTCGAAATTCATGTGAAGATTTACTTACATGCACACTATATCTTGCATGATTAGCATCATTGTCTACTCCGTCAAATAGATAAGTCAGCACTTCTTGTTTCATGGCAGCCTCATGTTCTAGTAATAAAATAAGGCAGATATCAAGATGAAAATAATTTAACCAAAAAAAATATTTAAGTTGTACACCTTCTATTTTTAAAAAGCAAATAAAATTATATACAAGCTATATACTGCCACAAGTAACCTGACATAAATGTTTCAGAACACCTTACTGATACAACATTTAATAATGTGTCGAACCACATTTGGCCTATATCCTTGTCGGTACACCTTTTGATAACAGGAAGTCGGTATTTAATCCATTCTTCATTCAAAATAGCTGTCAGTTCAGATAATGATTTCTGGCTTTTTAGCCTGGCCGGAAGTCAACGTTCTGCGTAGTTCACCTCACAGGTGTTCAATGAAATTAAGTCGTGGTTTCGTTGGCTCGGTCAGGCCAGGCCAATGAAACTTGTGCGCGTCGCTGTCTTCAAGCCAACTCATTATAGGCTGTGCAACATGACATGGTTGCACAGCCTCCCATACTGTTTTCATAATGCAGGAAGAGCAGAACTGTTCAGAATGTCTATGTATCTTGTGGCATTAATTCTTCCAGAAACGCATTGGTCCAAGCTCAGACCAGGGGAAACAACCCCAGAAGGTGACTGCCAAACTTCACATTTAAAACAGTCAGATAAATAACGTTCTCTGGGCATCCGCCAGCCAGATGCAAATGCAGCAATCAAATTGAAAAACCGCGTATAGTGACGCCTCACTCATAATGCAACCTTTCAGTTTTTTTTCAGGATCATTGATCATTTACGATGGGGTGCGACCAAGCAAGTCGACACAGTGTATTACGTGCTGTAGCTCTTCTGTAAAATGCAATGCAGTGCAGCTCCCTCTCTTTGTAGCAGTATCAGTTTTTGTGGTCTCGGTGAACTCCTAATTGAGTGACAATATTCGATGAGGAGGACCATGTAATATAATGGGACCATGGCATATCCCTTTTATAATTACGCCAATTACCGTTGATCCGGGGAACTGCAGTTTTACTGCAATGACAAATATACCATATCAGCAATAAATTTATTAATTGATTGCTAATATCGTATCCTACATAGAGATGGAAAACCATAGGTTCCGCATTTGGCATCTTAATGATTCCCCGCTGGAAATCGTTAAGCTCGACTGCTTGATCCGTCTACTATATTTCATGTTTGTCTGCTTAAACCATGAATGAAATTGCATCTATACCATTCTTTACCTGTGGATGGCAGGAACATAGTTCATTTTTACCTCAAATCCCAGAGATGGCCGGATACTTTTGGCAATCTTCTGTATATCGTTTGAATTTTATTATTATTATTTTTTTATTTTTTTTTTTATTCTTATTCTGATTTTTTGAAGTGTTCGTAATAAATAAAATGTCAAAATAAAAGAGTACAATACAACCATAAAACAAAAATTAACAACGAATTTTTAAAATAAAAAAAAGTAAAATGTTACCTGCACTCTGGCTCATATTTTTACACAAATAGTCAAATATCACTCTTTGCGGTAGCATAAACCTCTGTAAGATAAGAAAAGAATGTTTTAAAATAATCTAGATTCTACAGTAAACATTAACTGATTTTATTCTGTGACAACTTAGAATAAGCATGCTGTTTTGAAACCTATGCGGTTCTCCTGTTAAAAAATAACATACAATAATGGAAACATTCAAAAATTGATATCAGTTAGCGTTTATTGAGAGTGATAAAGTTTCTCACTTCACATATTCTTTATGGAACATATAATACTGAAGTTTTCGAAAAACAATACTACGCCTGATATTTCTTTGCAGTAGCAGTCTGAAGATTTTCTCAAAAATTGGGCTAAACAGTTTTCTGGCGAATTATTACGCTTTAATCATCATGTAAACAGAAAAAAAAAAAAAAACCACTGTTAATCATAGGGAGGGAGGGAAGTATAGGCTCTACCTTGTACCTTTACTTTGTAGCTTTGTTAGAAATTAAAAGAGTGGAAACCCATTCTGAGGTCTGCAGTTTGGGATTAGAATTTGCTTGAAGACTAAAATAAGCTGGTCTCTATTAAACCCTATTATTAGGATACTTGCCATGGGTGGTAGATCTCCCGGGATCACATTTCCAAATACTTTTAAAAGAAAAACACACGAAAATTTAAACCTGGCAGAAAAATAAAAAAAAAACATGTGACAAAAGATGTAATGCTGTTTTAGTGGGATTTTATATGGCAGTGTTTTTCCCAATATATATTCTTTAGAAGACACCAAATGTACCATCAGAGAAACAGTTGATGACAAAAATATATTCACATAATTCTGAATATATTTTTCTTATGTGAAAGGCGTAACTGGATATTATAACTATATTCTAAAAACAAAATAAACACTTGATCCCACATTTTTAAGCAAAGCTTTTATTTGTGAATACAAATTCGAGTTAAATAAAAAGGGGGGGGGGGGTTGATAACGCGAGAAACGTTTATAGGCTTTTTTCATTCCGTGGCTGAGTTAGTCAGTCTCAGGCATAGATAGCAAGATATTTTCCCTGGAAAAACTGGTTTTTTTTTTTCGTCCAGCAAATCAGGCAAATCGACCAGAGAATACTCGCAATTTACTCACACGACACACGTGGATAGTTGAAGTGACTTTCTAGGTGACCCTAATAGTTTAATAGTGTATACATCTGAGTGTACTGCGCATCGTCATTTGGGACATTGTTCTTACATTCCTCACATTCCCCATATCCTGCAGAGATATGGCCATCATAATCTCACTTTTCAAGGCAATTGTAAGACCACATTTGGAATACTGTATTCAAGTGTAGTGACCTCATCTGAAAAAAGACATTGAGCTTTTTGAAAGGATCCAAAGACGGGCAACTAGAATGGTGAGATCGGCAGAAGGACGACCGTATGAGGAAACACTCTTATTCTGTAGGCTACAGAGCTTGGCAACGAGGCGCCTTAGTGGTGACTTGATTGAGGTTTATAAGGCTCCGAGAGGAATTAGTAAAGAGGAATGAAAGTGGAATTTTCACTGTTCTAAACAATTGCAGAATTAGGGGTTATAAATTCAAATTGCATGGCTTCAGGATTAGATTAGATTGTAGTAAGTTTTCTATTAGCCAGCGAATCGTTGATAACTAGGACAAGTTGCCCTTGCAGATAGTTGAGGATGACAGTTTGAATAAATTCAAAGGTCAATTGGATACTTACTTGTGTGAAGAGGGATGCATATAATCTCTATTTACTTATCTACTTGTTTTTTGTTGTTTTTTTTTTTTTATTTTTTTTTGTTGCCAGTGTAGCAAAAGTCTGTGGCTTCTTTGCAGTATATGGCGAATACTATTACTATAGTATTGTCCTTTGTATACGCCGATGAGCCAAAACATTATGACCACCTACCTAATATGATGTTGGTCCTCTACGTGCAGCCAAAACAGCTCGTACAAGGACGAGGCATGGACGCTACAAGATTTCTAAATGTGTCTTGTGGTATCTGGTACCAACGCGTAACCAGCAAATCTTTTTAACTCCTGTGAGGTCCGTGGTTGAGACGCCGCAGATCAGAGTTGCTGTTCCAACACAAACCACAGATACTCGATGGGATCGATGTCTGGGTAATTTGTAGGCCATTGCAATCCGGACAATCTGGACGGTGTGGCATGGCGCATTATCCTGCTGAAAGACGGACTGCCAGAGGGAAAGACCATTGCCATGAAAGGATGTACCTGGTCAGCAATGATGTTTAGGTACGATTGTACTGCTTTATTTAGGCCACCCGAATAATTAAATTCATCTGCCGTGCATTGTGTATTATGTCTGTAGATTTGCCTGTTTTGCTGGACGAAAAACCCCAGTTTCTGGGGGGGGAAACCTTGCTATCTGCGCCTGAGACCGACTAACTCGCCACGGAGTGAAAAAAGCCCACTAAAGTTCTTCGCGTCATTGACGGGATTCAAACCCTGGCCTTTTCCACCCCGATACCACTGTGCTATTTGCATAGACTAATGTTTAGGTGGGTGGCAGACATCAGAGGGTCCAGCAAATGGATGACTGGACCCAGGGTATCCCAGCAGAACATCGCCCAAAGCATGACACCACCGCCACTGGCTTCTTTTCGTCCCATGGTGCATCCAGGCGCCATCACTTCCCCAGGTAAATGATGCACACATACTCAGCCGTCCACATGGTGCAACAGGAAACATGATTCATCGGACCAGACGACCTTCTTCTAATCACCCAAGGTCCAGTTTCGATGCTCTCATGCCCATTGTAGGCACTGTTGCTGGTGAACCGTGGTTAGCATAGGCACTTGGAGCGGCCTGCGGCTACACAGCTCCATTTTCAGCAAGGTTTAATGTACTGTGTGTTGTGACACGTTACTCCTGTCACCAGCATTTCAATTACTGGCGAGTTGCGCCACAGTAGCCCTTCTGTTGCCACGTATCATCTGGGAGAGCCTTCGCTCACCTCGAGCATCGATGAGCCATGTTCGTCCAACACCTCGCTTAAGTCTGCTGCCTTTCTCATCTGAAGAATAAGAGTAACACTGATTAACGGAGCTCTGTATCAGGTATTTTTTATACCGTGTCCCAACCAACGCACGCGCTGTAGTTCACCTGCAGTTGCTTCGATTTGCATAACGACTCGCGGTCATAATGTTTTGGCTCATCGGTATATATATACTGTATAAACGGTATAATCAATACATACCCACGGTATTTGTTTCAATTTACTTTAGGCTTCCACCACCTGTTGACGATTTGAACATTCAAAATAGATAACACATGAAATATTGAATTTTACGTGACAGAGCCAAGTTGGAACTGTCATGGGACAGTACCGCCTCCGTAGCCAGGTGGGAAGGAGCAACAGTACATAGCACACGCTTCTTGATTAGACCAGGGTTCGAGCCCATCACCACCAAATACGGAAAGGTTCAGGGAATAACCACCGCATATCCCGGAGTAATATGGCCTTAGTTGCTAATGCTCCTAAAAACCAAACAAAAAAACTTCGTCATGGGACAGTGCCTAGTAAATTAACTTGGCACTGGCAAGGAAAATCGAAATTGTTGCAAATTCGAAAATGATTAATGTATTAATTGGTAGATAGGTTACAGCATAATCCTCTTACTTACATGAACTCTGTAAGATAATACATCCTCAAAGCTGTGTTTCTTGAAGTGGCCTATTTGGTCGGCGAAATACTTATCAAAGTTACTAGGCACATCTAAATAGAAGAAAAACATACAAGAATAACTTATAAAATTCGGAACTAATTGAGGAAGGAAATTTTTAGGGATTAATGTAAATATTTCTTTGACACTGCTAATGTATAGACCAAAATAAATCTATAAAGTAATACGAATAAATCCCTTACACAGTTTCATAAAAAAATTATATTTTATTTCGTTATCTCAATAATTTCACATGCTTATTGCAACTTTAATTTTAATTGACTCATCAAGTTTTCTATTATGTTGAGATCACTAAATTTTTTTTTTTTTTTTGGCTTGTCTTCTGCTTGCAATGGACAGACACTTTAAATTACTGATAGGTATAATAATAGCCTCTCTTACCAAGAGAGGCTTAAGTTCTGCAAATTGCAGTGGCTGGAGACTAGGCACCTGCGCGGTGATCTGATTGAGGTATATAAGGCCTTGAATGGGTTGAGCACGCTGAATTCTGATGGATCCTTCCACTTGTTCAGATTACGAACCTAAGGGGGCATAAATTCAAATTAAGAAAAGACAGATGTAGAATAGATGTGCGGAAATTTGCCTTTAGCCAGCGGGTGGTTAATTGCTGGAACAAACTTCCATCTGTCGTTGTGGAAGTTGATAGGTTGAATAAATTTAAGGGGGAACTGGACAGGCATTTGGAGGGAATGGTGTGATTTTTTTTTTTTTTTTTTTTCCTTTTTGTTGGCTGATGCTGCATAAGCTCATACATTTGCTTTCTTGCATCACATGCCACTACTACTACTACTACTAGCAGTAATTTGTCTCTATAATGGGACTTATTCTTAAGTTAATTACTCCACAATTTTCCGTTTTGTAACTAAGTGTCGAGAAAATAGTAATGTGTCCAATAGAATCTAAAGTAGCAATTAAAAAAGCTTCTACTCCTAATGAAGATCGTTTTGTATAAAAGTTCCCTTAAACATTGTAAAGCGATCTCATCTCAACTTTGAAGTAATTTGAAGAAAACTGTTGGATTACTATAAGCAGAGCCAGACCAAGGTATTTCTGCGCCCCTGGCAGAAAGATTTTTCGGCTCCCTTTTAAGAAGGATATATATATTTCTTGCCTCATTGTTATTCTGTTTTTGGTGCCCCTAAAGAATGCTGTCCCGGGCAAGGGCCCTACTAGCCCGTGCTTTTATCCGGCACTGACTATAAGTGTTTTCCTCTTACGAAAATCAAATGGAGCTCTGTTTATATAATCTAAAGAACATGTTAACTGATCTACTACTCAGTGGGACAGTGATATTTTCTGAAAATAATCGATGATTAAATTAAATGGCTCCATCGTCAGATGGCAACAAGATGAGCAGTTTCATCTTTTTTTCAAGAAACAATATAGTAGTCCAATCCAGCTAGTTTTAAGCATTATATTCAAAAGGGGAAGGAATGCGCACCCAGATCCAAGTACAAGAGGGAGAGCAGTCACGTTTCTTATATTTATTATAATGTAACTATAACAAAAGAAAGGGAAGTCCCCAAAAACTGGCCATGAACCAGGATCTTCGGATACCATTTCGTGTTCTGGATGGAACTGAAATCCCCAAAAATAAGGACATGAAATGTTCAGCTGGAATTTTGATGGAATAGCTTTTTATGACATAATAGTGGTTTCGCCACTCTTCACGCGTTTGAACTGGCCTGGTTTCAAATCCTGTTGGACTTTCTCCTGAAAGGACTCAGCTCATATTGAACCCTTAACTGGTTGTCTTCAACTAGATTCTAAATCAACACTGTTATCTATCGGCCTGAAACATATCTGTATATACTGTTAGACAACTTTCTAAAACCCTTTCTGTTTTTCATTTGAGCCAAATTAGACTTCATCTGCTTCCTGTATTCTCAAAGTGAGACGTAGTATATGTACATGAAGAGCTTAGTTTTGTAAATACATATTATTAAATCCATTGGTATGAGTGAGGAATTATATAATGTATTATAAATAGATGCATAGTGTACGATTTTATATAATCAGTTATATAAAATTTGTAATGTGAGATCGGCAAAAGCCGTCCACATGAGGAAAGACTTCGATTATGACAGCTACAGAGCTTACTAATTACACTTTAAAGGAGACCTGATTAATAAAGTGTGCGAATATTTAAAGTACTGTATTATAAAAACCAAATGAAGAAATGAATTGTAATGTGACATAAAATATTTGTAGTGTACGAATATTATAGATCTACTTCGCACTCAGTGAAGTGGATGCGAAGTAGAATAGACTATTGAAGATATACATAATGTATATCTTCAATAGTCTGAGATATACATAACGTATATCTTCAGCATCTTCTGACTATGCTCGGTTTCAACTTAAGTTTAGAAAGAGCTTCCTCACACAACAGATGGCATAAAGTATTAATACCCCCAGCTCTCATCGGTATCCGATCATAGGCTGTTTTTTTACAGTATAATATAAATTTTAAAATATTTATCAGTATATATATATAGTAAAAAATAAATATTAATGCTAAATTATCATTTGTAATTTTTGATCAGTGTGACATAAAAAAAACTTGTAATTTAGCGGCCTTTTTAAATTTTTTTTTTTTAATTTTATAAGAAACGGAATTGGAGCTCACCTTGAGCATTTCTTCTTGAAGTTTTGAATATGCATTCATAATATTTTACATAACACTAATCTTCAATGGTTTCCAACGCTTATTTCTGAGAAACATGGTCTTTTCAGATTGCTGGTTAATCTGACAAGTTATCGTTCATGTTGAAAAACATTACATTCTATCCCAAGGGCAGAGAGAAAGACAATGGTCATGGGAGTAACGTTACTTGTACATACAGACGGATATGAAATAAAATCAGTAGAGATATAATACAATAATTAATTATTGCCCCAGTTCTTGATGTTGCAAATGATAATCCAGGGTAAGATCAATGGAAAAAGAAGTCGAGGGAAAAGAAGGAAATCTTGGTTGGCAGACCTCAGAGAATGGTTTGATCAGAGTAACGAGAGTTTGTTTAGGGCTTCCACCTCACTACGTCCATTGCAAAGATGACAGCCAACCTCTGCAAAGATACGGCACATTGAAGAAGAGAAGCCAGTTCTTCAATGAAAATATAGACCCAAATTTATATAATGTGAAATATTTTCCACATAAAAACAGGTGTAAAATGATTATGAAAGCGTGTCTTTGGTCTTAACTTAGGTAAAACAGAGTGCAGCTTCAGATTAAACTGCTCCTTTTACTCAAAGCTATTGTCCTAACTTAGCCATAAATGGTAGGTTCCTCAGCCTTTCACCCATACTGCTCAAACTTAGACAGGCTCTAAGATCAGCAAAAAGGCCATCCATGTGAGAATATGTGGACTTACAGTTTGGTAATTAGGCACCTGAGAGGATATGTGATTGAGAATTGAGAAGTATAATTTCTTCATTCATTTTACTTCCTTCTCTTAGAGAAGAAAGTAAAATGAACGAGGGTGAAATTTTCACTGTTATAAATTCAAATTGCATTGAAAGAGGTTCAGATCGAATTGCAAGAAGTTTTCTTTTAAATAAGCTATTAATTACTGGAATAAATTACTGGAATAGCGAGCTATTAATTACTGGAATAAGTTGCCACGATGAGTGGTTAAGGCTAACAGCTTTGAATATTTCAAATACCAGCTAGATAGAGATCTAAGTCAGGAGGGAATCAAAAAAGGCATTTTATCATTATTTGTCATTAATTAATTAATTAAATTTTTTTGGCAGGTGCAACAAAAGTCTCAGGCTTCTTTGACCATATGGCTAATACTAATATTAACTTTGAAATGACTCGGACTCATATCATATCTGACTCATAAAATTTCAACCTCTTTGGGAAGACCATCCTTTCTCTGTGCTTCTATTATTAGATAATTTCAGAACTTACGGTTCCTTTTCACTGCAGAAAGATTCGAATTTCCTGGAACCTGAGTCATAACATTCTGAAAGAAAATCAAATTAATCAGAAATGAGTGCTAAATTATGAAAACAAAAAATCAATCACAAAAGTAATGCGGCCTTTAGGTAAAACTGAATTAAACAAAATGAATAAAATCTAAATAAACTGATAAATTTATTTCAGTTATGCATGGTCTCCAAAATATCGAAAATAATGAAATATTTGTTGTTTCAAAGGGAAAAAATCTTAAGAAATAAATCAAAACTTGTTGCAGTATAGTACCAACCGACATTCAGTCCGATTAAACTCACTATTTTAGTTTATAAACCTCCAGGGTAAGTTGGTTGATTGGTTGTTGTAGGGGTTTTAGGCGCATCAGCAACTTAAGCCATATTACACTGCGTGTAATATGTCTGTAAATTATGTGCTGTGTGGTCGGGTTGCTGTTTGCTAGGCGAAAAATGCCAGTTTCCGGAAGAAAAAAGCAGGCTACTCTCGCCTGAGACCGACTAACTCAGCCACAATGTGAAAATTTCCTCGCGTCATTAACGATATTCGAACTCAGGTCTTTTTCACCTTGTGTCGAGAGAAGTGGTTATACCAACTTGCGACCCAAGAGGGTCCAGGATAAGTAAGCAGCATTTCATAGCACTCTTAGGTATCAGATAGACAATTCCAAGATTTGTCAATCTGCTCATAAATTAGCAAGTTCTGACATTCCCATTCTGAATATCTCAAAATTCCAACCATTTCATAGCAAGAGCGTTTCTGAACCATTCAGCAAGTATAATTGTGTGCTTTTAATCTGTTATAGCAGATTTCCGTCCCCCTAGGGAATGCTTGGAGACCACCAGTGGGTCACTATCCTCTGCTTGAGAACGGTTACTATAAACATAGAGCATCGCAGCTTTAGCTGAATGGATTTTGATGAAATTTGGAAATAAATGTCTTTAATAAAATTCAGAACAAATTCAGTTTTCATTCCCATTGAATAATTTGGATTACTACCTTATAAAATTCATGTATATTTTATTATTTATCATTTAACTGATAACGTAAACTATAGTAACAGAATCACTAATTCTCATGTAAGAGTATGTCCACTTTTACTTTAATAATATGTCTGTTTTATGTGAACGTGTTAATTGTGCCAACAAAGATTATTAGCTCTAGGTCCTAGTTCCATCAGCACAGCTCAATCAATTCTCTCTCTGGCACCAATTATTTTTGTTTTCCTAACGACAGTCCTTGAGTATACTTAAATTGGAAATCCAAAGCTTGTCTAAAACCACTCTATCCAAAATTCATGTACAGCATTTAGCTCAAATTGTACCCAGGCACCTATACGTTAAACAATGATTAATCACATTTACAAATCAAAATGAATCCATTGACAGTACCCTCAAAAGACAAGCAGCATTATTATGGTGTATGCCGACGTCAGAAGTTAATATTGCTGTATACATGATAGCGATTCAAAAAGATAACTGTTATAGTCCTCTTGGACATTTCTTCATTCTTGTTCTACATGTACTCTAAGCTTGGAAAGGTCAAGATATATCCAATTATGTCTAGGACGAAAGGTCCAGCTTTCAAGTATTTAGGGAATAACGATGAAAACAAGTGGAATCTGATCTAAGGGGCAGGGGAACGCATATGAAAATTCTTCTGACTAAAGATAAAGATAATACAGAAGGAGGAACATGCTTTTAGAGTAATCTTGGGTGCTTACCCAAATTAACTTTCCTGAAGCTACCCTTGTCCTGCACATGATATATTAGAGAGAGATTAGATAGATATCTTGCAAGGCAGATAATTTCTGGCATTACGAAATCAACGCGAGGTTACTTGTGCAATATGCAAGCCAGTATTGCACCCGGTTATAATATTTAATGTTGATGGCATTCGTTTATATTCGGTCTTCGAAATGAGTTTAATTATGGCCAGAAGTGTATGGCTGTTTTAAGTGATTGCTCTCTATTACGAAATCACTATTTTTATACAGTGATTTCGAAAGTTAATGTATGAACTTTGCCCTCAGCTTAGTAAAATTTTCGTTGTTTCTTCGAATGATTGAATATCAAAGCCCCATTTTTAATCTGAAAATTTGTTTGCACACACCTAGAATAAACATATTGTAGGTTTGCAATAGAGCCAATTTTTTGGTCTCCTTAATTACACCATCAACCCCAGGGTCTCATGTCTGGTGAGTATGGGCTTGGGACACCCAGGGTCCTAAGCTGGATATCATCATTCTTCTCTTTCTTGGTTATTCCCTTCTACTTACTCTCTCTCTCGGTAACTCGGGGATTTTTTTTTTTTTTTTTTTGGCTGGTGCAGCATAAGCCTCAGGCTTCCTTGCACCATATGGCTAATAATAATAATATCATGGCAACTCGTTGAAGGTATTCACAATATGAGATATAACTTAAACGATGCCGCCTTTGCAAAAATTTGCTGATTCAGGCTGTGTACTATTATGATGCATTTGCACTAACTTGTACGTAGACTATTTGAAACAATTTTAGAAGTGTAAAAGTGTCATTTAAAACTACACATTTTCTGCAGGACTGAATGTTAAGCTACAACAGAGAATAACTTGTGATAAGTTGTAGACATGACTATTTTTTCAAAGGTATAATTAGGGAATTCTAATCTGAAATACTTACCTGTTCATTAATTACAAAAACGAAAATCCAGACATAATTATGAAACATTTTGCAACGCATTAATTATTTAATTATAATTCTGCACTCGAAATGGCCCTAATCGTTCCATAATCAAGAATTATTTAAGATGTGCGTAGCTCGACTCTTCTTCAGATCACATTATTGTATTGGGTGCAATTACAGAAGCAAATGGATCAGTTTACAGCGTATTGTATGAAATGATAAGATCAAATTACTAAGTGATTTTCTTACATTTTATATGAGATTGAGAGAGTATTAGTGATTAATATGATTCTTTCAAATGACTCTAATATGATTCTCTTTGAAAAGCAATAATAAAAATCCGATCAGGGCCGGCCTTAGGCACTGAGAGGCAACAAGGTTTAGGAATCGGCAACACTGTCCTCCTCCTCCCAAAAACAAAGCCCACAAGAAAAAAATTGTGTATTTCATGTGTTAACATATTAAAAACAAACTATTAAATTCATAATTTACTAATTTACTTTTTTGTAAGTAAATAAAATGTAAAATAAACATTCTAAAAATGAAAATCTTCGCATCAGCGGGAGATGAGCTCCATCAGTCAGTGTGGCCTAGGGGCGACATATACCCTTGAGCCGAATTGATCTATCTGAATTTTATGGATTCATAAAATTCAGTAAGGTCTTTTAATATTAAAAAAAAAAGATAAAAGTGTAATTTAAAAATTTCAATTCTTAACAAATGTGAACCCTTGGCTTTAGTTAATTGAATCTTGTGTTACCATTGCTTTCTTCTTTTTTATGTATCTTTGGTGCTAATAGTGGACTCTGGCACAATTGGTAGAATTGCCCTCCTCCCCACACCAGGTGGAAAAGACCTGAGTTTGAATCCCCTATATGATGGAGGAATTTCTATGGGCTTTTTCACAACGTCCCTGAATTAGACGATCTCAGGCGAGGGTAGCATGGTTTTTCTCCCAGAAACTCCAGAAAATATACCACAGAACACACACACACACAATTGAACAGACATGTTATATAGCACAGTATAGCCAAAGTCGCTGAGGCGCCTCAAATCCTGCAACAACAATAGCTAGTAGTGAACATACACAAAGGCAGCAGTTCAGCAGAGTCATCGGGCCAAAGGAGTTAACATAGAATAATTTTAGGAAAATATTAGTTAAACATTTTCAGAGTGCATATTTGTGAGGTGATGATGAAATTTTCACCTGCTTGCTACTTGATCTAATTTTCAATCAGTGGTTAGGTTAGGTGTGTGTTAAACGCCAAAAAAGTTATGAGGCATCGGTATATTGTGTCTATAATTGCGTGTATTCTTCGATCGGTTGCTAAACGAAAAATCCAAGTTCCCAAGGGGAAACTAAGCAATCCGTACCCGAGACCTACTAACATTAGCATTAGCAGAGGCATACGATGCAAGAGAGCAAGCTTATGCAGCATCAGCCAAAAAAACCCTCCAATTTCACCCCTCCATTCGTTCCAAATGCCTGTCCAGCACAGCCTTAAATTTATTTAGGCTATCAGTTTCCACAACAAAAGATGGAAGTCTGTTCCACCAACCAACTACCCGCTGGCTAAAGGCAAATTTTCGCACATCTATTCTACAACTGTCTTTCCTCAGTTTGAAACTGTGTCCCCCTCAGGTTCTTAATCTGCAAGAGGAAGAATCCCATCAGCATTCAGCTTGCTCAACCCATTCAAGGCCTCATACACCTCAATCAGATCACCTCGCAGGTGCCTACTCTCCAGGCGCTGCAATTTGCAGAACTTAAGCCTTTCTTGGTAAGAGCACCCCTTTGTTCCCCTCATCAATCTTGTTGCCCCTCTTTGTACTCGTTCTAGCAGCAACTCTACATCTTTTCTAAAATGAGGCCTCCAGACCTGTACACAGTACTCTAGGTGTGGCCTGACTGAACCACACTGTGAGAAAAAAAGCCCATAAAACTCACGCTTTTTCCACGTGTGAGAGGACGAGGTTTATAATTCTGTGCTCTCCATTGAGGGCTTTTAAATCGGTAATAAGCGAGAGACTGTGTTAATTAATAGTTAATTTAGCCGCACTAGTACTCATAATAAAATAGGTTTTCGGTGACTAGGAGACGCCATCATGGATAGCACAATGGTTAAAATCAGTGCCCTCCCACACCTAGTGGAAAAGGCCTAAATTCGAAACCCGTAAATGACGTGAGGAATTTTATAGGCTTTTTTTTTTTTTCACAACGTGACTAAGTTAGTCGGTTTCGAGTTGCATGTGTTTTTTTTTTTTTGTTTTTTTTTGACACAATACTGTATATTGATACCTCATAGACTTAGTTGCTTTGGCACACACACCTAAACTAGGAAACTTTATTACGAAGATGAGTTGATATGGAAACTTAATTTAACTTCAGATTTTAATATATAAAATTGTGTGTGTGTGTTTTGGCGAAGGTAGAAAAATTTTACTTCCTTCCATCATATGTCCGTGCCCTCGTGGGTAATATAGTTGGTAGAATCGCCGTCCTTCACACACCTGGTGGAAAAGAGCAGAGTTCGAGTCCCGACGAAGACGTGAGGAATTTTTATAGCCCTTTTTCACAACGTGGCTGAGTTAGTCAGTCTCAGGCGAGAGTAGTATGGTTTTTCGTCCAGCAAACAGAAAATTGACCATAGAACACGCGATTTATAGACAGTATACACGAAGCAATGTGACCCTAGTTGCTGATGCTACTAAACCCTATAACAACAACATTTGGCCACTTCGATACGACTAATACTAATGACAGTTCTCCGTGCGCATTCGCATGTCCCTGAAACTTGATCAGTTATAATAATAATCATGTATCCACCTTGTTATCCAGGAATAGAAGGTTTAAAAGAGGCTATATTTCCTCATGCAACCTCGACACGCTCCTCTGTAATGGTCAATGTATGTTATGTCTGTGGAACGTCTGTTCGCTGGCCGATTTTTTTTTTTTTTTTTGCGAACTAAAAAAAAAATCTGGAATAACGCCCCTAGAAAACTTTATTCCATTTGACTGAAATCGGCTAACTACAGCATCTGTTGAAAAGAACTTTAGAAATTCCTCCATTCTTCGAAGGGAAATCGAATATAGACCTCCAAACGAGTGGCAGACATGTGCATACTGTTAACTATCGTGCAATGAAGACTTTATCGGCAATCCATCACAATAATAAATAAATAAATTTTCTGTTTATACTCCGGGACGACCAAATGGTCAGAGGAGTTCACAAGATAGATAGAATACAAGAAACATAGGTCACCGTTTTGGGCGAACAGTTCGGACCAATTCGGGCGAACCAATTCACAACCTGCGATCCGGTCATCTTGTTTTCGATATAACAGAATTAGTCGCAAGTAGACTGTTTGTGTTAAAATAAAGGGAACCTGAAAACCATAAAATGAAAATACTGACTCTTGAAATAGTGGCTTTTAGTTACAATTTGTGCAGCAAGAAATATTGCCCATTTAATTATTTTGAAACTTTCGTGTCTTTTGAATTTTAGTGATTTATTTTTGCCATGTACCACCTAACGAATATCACACTTAGTTGATGTGAATTTTTGTGCCGTGTTTATTTTACATAAATTTATTGAATTCGTGTTTTATAATTACAACATTGTGTAAACTAATTATATGGCCCTTAAAAAGAGCACTGTAAGAAGAAATTTTCAATTAAAATTTTAAATGTGTGGCGAAAATTTCAATGTATTTAACGAATATTAAAATAAAAATTACAATTTTTTTTGCCAGTGGGGGGAGATTTTATTATACCGGGGGAAAAACTCACCCTCCTGCATTCAACGTTGAGTCCCATGGTTTTCTAATCATGGGACATTGAGTCCCAAGGTTAGAAAACCATGGGACTAATCCCATGGAACTTGATAAATACGTACCTTTACGACTGAGTTTCTGGGACTAATGGCCAGTATGAGAACTAAATATTCCAATTCTCGGGTGTTCGCTGGATTATTTTCCCAGTTATCCTGGTAAGCAGATAATGGGTGGTACCCAGTATTGAATCCAGTGGGGGAGGGGGTGACCGGTAATCAAACTCACTCCCTATGTAATAAAACTGTAATTTTTATTTTAATATTCGTTCAAATATCTCGAACGTTGAACATTTCTTCTTACTGCGCTCTTTGGGGCCATATTATCAGTTCACACAATGTTGTTATTATAAAACACAAATTCAATACATTTATGTCAAATAAACACAACACAAAAAATCACATCAACTGAGTGTGTTACTTGTCAGGTGGTACACGGCGAAATTAAATCACTAAAATTCAAAATACACGAAATTTTCAAAATAATTAAAAGGGCAATAATTCTTGCTGTGAATTGTAACTAAAAGCCACTATTTCAAGTGTTGACATTTTCGTTTTATGGTTTTCAGGTTCCCTTTATTTTCACACACACCATCTCTTGATAGTGTTTCACACAAACTGTCTGCTTGCAACTATATATTAATTCTATGTTATATCGCAAACAAGATGATTGGACCATAGGTTGTGAATCGGTTCGCCCAATTTGGTCCCTCAGTGACCGATGCTGTTGTACAGTAATTAGAAAGTGTCTCGCAGCTTTCAGTGCTAAACGATGCCCAGGCAGAGAGAGAGAGAGGAGTCTACTGTAGCCACTATTTTAATCGTCGGCAGTTTAGCTTTATGGTTTTCAGATTCCCTTTATTTGTATTTTTTCACAACAAGAGTCTACTTGTGGCTAAATCTTCCTTTGTATACTGCAAACAAGACTGTTTGGTCGAAGCCTATAAACAATACATTTTATAATCTTTTTACTACACTGGTGTGCAAAACTTAAGGACCAACACTATTGCTAAAGGTTACAACCACAAAATCTTTACTTAAGGTACTCTTACTGATGAGAGTAGATTCAGTCTCAGCAGCGATTCTGGATGTCAGCTAATCTGGCGAGAAGTTGGCACATGATATCACTCCACAAGCATCACTGAAAGGAATTGATATGGCGGTCAAGGTGTTCTCGTCTGGGGAGGTGTTATCTTGGATGGATGTATACAACTCCAGATACTGGAAGGCGGTACTGTAACCGGTGCATGCTACTGTACTGAGGTAATCCTTCCCCATGTGCATCTGTTGCGAGGTGCCATTGGCCCCAAGTTCATGTTTATGGATGATAATGCCACACCCCACCGCACTGCAGCTGTTGATATGCTTTTGGAAAGTGAGGACATTATTTGTATGGACTGGCCTGCCTGTTCCCCCACTGATTTAAATCCCATCGAACACATATGGGATGCTCTGGGGTGATGCCTAGCGGCACGTGCACACCCACCAGAAAATGTTCACCACTGAAGATGGCAACAGAGGAATGGATGATGTTACCGCAAGAATTTATCAACATTGTTCTAAGTATGGACAGGCGGTGCAAAGCCTGCATCAACATTAGGGGTGGTCATATCTCCTACTGAAGACCATCTCTTTCCTTTGTTCTTTCTTTGCCAGTGATGCATCTGTATCATGCCAGGCAGTGTTGTGTTGCCATTTTTGAATAAAGTCCCTCTGTACCGTTTTTGTGTCGGTGTCGTTTCCTTCATCATTTCTGTACCTCACAAGGTTCCTTTGGTATGCTTTTTCCCATATCCAGGCCACTCCTATGAGAAGCTACAGGTAAAAACCTGACTGGTCCTTAAATTTTGTGCACCAGTGTATATATGCATCTGTACTGTAATATTGCAGGATTGCGTGAAGATAAGCTTAAAGGGCCCGAATAAGTTATTGGAAAAATTAATAAATTAAGTGATTGAAACATATGCAAAAAAAGAGCAAAGAAGAATAAGACTATTATAAATAATAATTGCATGTTTGATTATAATTTGTAAGATTTTTTTGTGAATTTTAATCAGTGGTTTTCATATTATTAAACTGTGATTATTGTCAGCAATGTGGTTTTTGTGAACTGACTCAGTATTTAGATGTTAAATAATAAATATTTCCTTTTGTTTTCTCATATTCTTTTATTATAACGTTCATAAACATACAGATTTGTTTGTAACATATACATGTGTTATAAATATTAAATAATAAAAATATACACATATACCCATCTGGTGAGCATGGGCATGGCACACCCAGGGTCCTGAGCTGGATATCATCATTCTTCTCTCTCTCTCTCTCTCTCTCTCTCTCTCTCTCTCTCTCTCTCTCTCAGGGTAGTTCGGGAATTGTGCAGCATAAGCTTCAGACTTAAGTGCAGCATAAGTCTGAAGCTTATGCTGCACTTTATTGTTATTATTATTCTTATATTAATATTATAATATATTAATATAATAATGTTAATATTATAATAATACAATACAATACAATTTATTTTTATCAAGAGAATTTGTTTACAATAAATGAATTTCATTTAACTTCAGTTTTTGAACTGGATAAAGTATTTTATATTTCAACAAAAATTGCCTTCTCTTATTCAGGTCATTCCAAAAGTTTGTCCCCATTGAAAGTTTCACAATCTTGTTAATTAAGTTGTTTATTACCCTTATTTCAGTTATATTTGCTCGTGCCCATACATTTACTAAATAATTGAGTTGGGAGTCCACTAATGCATAATATAAGGTAACTTTTGTTCTAAGATTTAACTTATTCTTAATGTAGTAAAAAAAGTACACATAAAATCTCATTTTTTTGTACAAATTTGTTATATGCATTGCCCAACTAAGACTGTAGTCAATCCATAACCCAAGGTAACAATGATTTGAAACTTCTTCCACAGTTAAACATTTGAAATTCTGGAAATTCTGATCATGTAGGTATTCATGTTTATATAATTTAATAGGGGGATGAATATCCAAGGTTTGATGAGGAGGTCTAATTAACAAAAATTTTGTTTTTTCAAAGCTGAGTGCTAATTTATTATCATGCAACCAAGTTTGTAAATGTATTACATCCTGCTGTAAATCTTTAGCCATTTTTGTCAGGTTCTTTCCAATTGTATATAAGATTATATCATCTGCGTAAATTTTTATAAAGGAGTTCTTTATTACTTTGAATATGTCATTTATATAGATGTTGAACATGGTTGGCCCTACATGAGTGCCCTGAGGTACTCCTCTCTTTACATTATATGATTTTCCCTTTGTATTTTCTACCTTCAACTGTTATTTTTCTTTTGGTTAAATAACATGCTAAGATTTGATTGATTCTTCCCCTTATACCATATTTCAGTAATTTTTGTCGCAATATTGGGATATCAATTAAGTCATATGCTTTGGTCAAATCTATAAATAAAATCATTATGAATTTATTGTTGTTTAAATGTAAGTTAAAAAAGTCTACTAAATTCTCTAATAATGTCTGTGTGCTCTTGCCCTTCTGATATGAGAATAGAGTTGTTTAACAGTCCATATTGATGTAAATATTTGCTTATATGGGAAAAATAATATAATTTTCTATTATCTTATTTATAACTGACTGTATTGTTATTGGTCTGTAATTGCAAAAGTAATCTGGTGATCCCTTTCTATATATAGGAATTACCTTAAATGAAAGTAAATTTGTAGGATAGCTTCCCGACTAACATCCGTGCTATAAGCTCCACCAAGAGAACAGAGAACTGTTCTTTATTTCTCTTTATTTTGGTTACTGTAATACAGTCCAGTCCGTAAGATTTCTTGTTCTTTAACTGTTCTATAATCTTAAAAATCTCAGTATATTGTGGAGTTAAGACTACACAAGAGTTCACTATCTGAGGAAGACTATCTTGTTGATTAAAGGACTTTTGGCAATAATGAATATAATATCTGTTGAGATCTAATACAGCTTTGGCAAACCTATTTGCAGCCTCATTTTGTTTGTTTGTACCAGAAATCTCTTCTAATAGTGTTTTAATTTGATTTCCCCTCGATAATTTCTTCCTTGTACTTAACAGGTTATTTATAATGGTCCATTTATCCTTTTGAGTTATCTGCTTATCCATAAAAAGTTGATTGTAATAAGTGTTTTTTTGTTTTCTAATCATACCTCTCAATTTATTTCTGAGTGTTTTATAATTGTGATAATGTTCTATCTTTGATGGACAATTTCTATACTGCCTGAAGTATTTATCCCTTTGTACCATTAATTCTTCTATTTCGTTGGTCATCCAAGGTTTCTTAAACTTTATATTTGTTATAAGGTGATCTAAACAAGAGCTTACCCTCCATCCTTTGTTGCCTAGTTATTCCAAATAAGGTATGTTCAAATCCATAATTGTTTAAGATTGCAGAGTATCTGAGTAACACATTATCAGTTTCATCGGTTAGTAAATTAATATTAAAATCTCCTACTAGTATGGTCTTATCAGCCTGTATGTCATCCCATAACAGAATTGTGTTATCTAATTCAATTAGGAAACTGTTTATAAAATATGATGGTGGCGCATTAGCATTAGTAGAGGCATTTGATAAAAAGCACAAATCATGAATGTGTTTTCTGGATCTTCTTCTAATAATTTGACACAGCAGTTTTTACAAGACTGAGTTAAGTGGTAAACCTGTACTGCCTTAAAGCATATTCTATAGTATATTATTATTCCTCCACCCCTTCTCAAATCTCTCAACATATAGACCTTGTCATAACCTTGTATGTTATAATTAGAAATTTCATCACGTTTTATGTTAACCTCTGTTAAAACTATACATGAAATAAATTCTTTCATTGCATTTATATATATTGCAAGAAGCTAAACCAATTTTTTCTTAATGACCTGATATTTAGAGCTACCAGAAAGAACTGATTTTTATCAATTATAAGAGCTTGAATATTTGGATTATTTAAAAATTATTATTATTATTATTATTAGCCATATGGTGCAAGGAAACCTGAGGCTTATGCTGCACCAGCCAAAAAAAAATTCCCAAGTTACCCTGAGAGAGAGAATCAGAAATAGAAAGGAATCACCAAGAAAGAGAAGAATGATGATATCCAGCTCAGGACCCTGGGTGTGCCAAGGCCATACTCACCAGATTGTGAACCCCAGAGGTTGTGTAATGGTGAATTAAAAATCTGTGATTCCTCAAAAAAATTTTACCTTAGCTCTAGATTTCAAGAAATTTCAATTATGCACAACAAAAGAGTCTATTTTATATACTGCAGATCTTTTGAGCTCAAAATTCTATATATATCTATATTCAAAAAATTCTATATATAACATAGAATTTTCTGTAAGCTCTAAAAAGCTCAAAATTCTATATATAATAATAATGAGCTGAATATCATCATTCTTCTCTTCCTTGGTGATTCCCTTCTATTTCTGACCCCCCCCCCTCTCTCTCTCTCTCTCTCTCTCTCTCTCTAAGGGGTAACTCAGAATTTTTTTTTTTTTTTTGCTGGTGCAGCAAAAGCCTCAGGCTTCCTTGCACCATATGGCTAATTATAATAATAATAATAATAATAATAATAATAATAATGTTTCCATCCCCCCCGTGCATGTTTTACATTCGATAATGAGTTTGGATTTGAAAACCTCATGTGACGTTGATGCCTATATATTTACAACCTCTGTATATAGTACAAAGTAAAAATTTTTCATTTCAAAGTGCTTGTCCTCTGCTGCTAAGTAAGGAACTCTTGCATAATCGTATCCTGAGCGCCCCCTGTTATGAAAGTGAAACTGGTTTATTCCAGCTGGATTTGATCGTTTATGTTAGTTGTGCAGTGATTGCATGAAGAGGCAAGTTATTATAAATTTCTAGTAATACTTTGATAAAACTTGCCGTATTAAGGCAGATACTTTATGGCTTAAGAAATAAATTTAGTTGGTAAGCGAAGACATAGTGTCTTTTATTATGTTCTTTGCTACAGCTCTTGTTGCGTCCAGGTCAACGCGCGTGACTTGGGGCGGTGTTGATCCCATGTTCGGCCTGTTATTTAGTAGATTAATAAGTGCTTCCCGTTTGTTTGATCAACTTAAACGACAACTTGGCAACGCCTTATATATTTTTTAATTTTATTGACGATGTGGAGATTGAAAATAAGGCACATCAAATCGGAATTAAGCATTGAAGTTCAGAAAGCCTACGTAGTTTGTTCCTAGAATTTGAGTTTTTGCTGATGATTTTGAAAATCAAAGGCTATATTTAGGTCAATTTCCTACTTTTTTCTTTCTTTTTTTTTTTTTTTTTTGTACTTTGTAACTTGCATGCTGACTTCCGCATATTTTACTTTATACATTTTTATCTCATTATAATAGGGGTTGCTTCACTTTTTTCCAAGAGATGCATTGTGTAGTAGATTTCCAAAGAGGATTACCACATGCATTAACCTTGAATTCATAAAGGTATTCATACAAATACTTTCGTTTTAGGGAGGGGAGTATGTCACCTTCCAGTATAAGTTTACCTGCACATTTCTGTACTCTGACACACGTTAATGCTAACAGTAGCCACTGGCAGAGGTGAAAGTGATTCTTGCACTGCTTCTATTGGAATGAGCAGCAGCTTGGAAAATAAGATGAAGGATATTTCAGAGACAGCTGGGAGTCATTGGGGTACAAGTAAACACATGGGTTGTGTTAGGGTAGCTAATAAAAAGAGCAGGTGCATGTATACTTGCATGTACACCAATGCTAGGAGTTTGGTAAATAAATGTGATGAATTTGAGGTACTGCTCAAAGCATCAAAGGCGGATATTGTTGGGATATAAGAGACGTGGTATCACACAGATATAAGTAATGCAGAACTGGAATTTGGGGAGTACAATGTATACAGAAAGGATAGACAAGATAGGAAGGGAGGAGGGGTTATGCTATTAGTTAAGAAACACATAAAATCCAAGGAAGTGAAGCCAGCCAACATCGCTGGACAGTGCAGTGTCGAGTCAGTTTGGTGTGACATAAGCATTGGGAGATCAAAATTGAGAGTAGGAGTGTGCTATAGGCCTAATGACTCTGATGAGTATAATAAGAAACTGTACAGGGAAATAGAGTGGGCCAGTAAATCAGAGTTTTATAATGGGGGATTTTAATTTCCCAGATATTGATTGGAATTTGTGGGTTGGTCACTCACACACTAGCAAGGCTTTTGTGGATTTATAGGATGATTGTTTTCTAAATCAGCATGTTCGGGAGGCAACTAGAGGGAGCAATACTCTTGATTTGATTATCAGTAGTGATTCTTCATGCATTAAGAATCAGCAGATACAGGAACCACTAGATGTCAGTGATCACAGCGTGCTGAAGTGGGATTTATTAAGGATGTAACTACTATCAGGGGTAAAGGGAAGGGTTATTGCTTTCGTAAAGGCGACTACGATGGTCTGAGACAGTATTTAAATTCTATACAGTCGGACCAACTGATGATGTTACCAACAGCAAACTCAAAATAGGAAGCATTCAAAGAACTTATCTTGGAAGCTACTAGGCTTTACATACCAACTAAGAAATATTGTTCAAGGTTCAGGCCTAAATGGATGTCAGATGAACTAATGAGACATATGGCAGAGAGGAAAAGTGCACGGGATACATATAAATTAACATGTGACACAGAAGCCTATGATAGATATAAGTTGATCTGTAACCAAGTTACAAAGGAGGTTAGGCAGGCGAATGCAGATTACGAGAAATCTTTGGCATGGGATGCAAAGAAAAACAGCAAGGAGTTCTTTACTTATGTAAACTCTAGAAGGAAGGGGATGAATCAGATTGGTCCACTTGATATTGATGGTTCAACTGTTCATGATCCTGCTCAGGTAGCTAACAAACTAAATCAATATTTTGCATCTACATTCACACATGAGAAGTTATTCAGGAAGGGGAATGCTATAGATGAAGTAAACACTGGCAGTGAGCTAGATGATCTTGTAATAATTGAGGGTAAAGTGGAGGAGAAGTTGTTGAAGATAAATACAAGAAAGGCACCTGGGGTGGATGGGATCTATCCAGTTATATTAAAGGAGGCAGCAAAGGAAGTAAGCAAATCGTTAGCCATAATTATGAGAGCTTCCTTGGGCTCAGGGGAGGTACTCACAGACTGGAGATGTACAAATGTAACCCCAATTCACAAAGGAGGATCAAAGGCTAACACAAGTAATTATAGACATGTGAGTTTAACTTCTGTTCCAGGAAAATTAATGGAAGCACTGGTTAAAGAAGCACTGCAGGATCATCTTTACAAGAATTCAGTTATAGCTCAGACACAGCATGGTTTTGTTAAGGGAAGGTCTTGCGTGACCAATTTCATTGGATACTATGATGTAGTCACAGAAGAATTGGATGCAGGGAATAACTTTGATATTATGTATTTGGATCTTAGAAAGGCTTTTGATACTGTTGTACATGGAAGACTGCTGCACAAATTGGAGCAGTGTGGCATTGGTGGCAAATTGTTGCTATGGATAAAGGGATGGTTGAGCGGCAGAAGACAGAGTGGTAATCAATGGACACTGCTCAATGTGGACTAATGTTATTAGTGGAGTCCCTCAGGGTTCAGTGTTGGGTCCATTGTTGTTTTCTGTATTCAGGAATAATATTGATGATGGTATATCAAGCTTAATGTTCAAGTTTGCAGATGATACAAAAGTTGGCAGGGTTGTTAAGGATGCTACTGATGCTATGCTGCTGCAACAGGATCTGGAAAGGTTGAGCAGATGGGCTGAGAGGTGGCAAATGAAGTTTAACATTGACAAATGTAAAGTACTACATATGGGAAACAGCAACCGCAGAGCAATGTATCAACTCTGTGATACTACACTGACAGTGGTAGAGAATGAAAAGGACCTGGGGGGAATTGTGCAGGCAGATATGAAGTTCTCTCAGCAGTGCAGACAGGTTGCAAGAGTAGCTCATGGTGTCTTATTAATGATATACAGGAATTTTTCTAGCAGGGATAGGGAGGTGATTATTCCCTTGTATAAGGCAATGGTCAGGCTGCACCTTGAGTACTGTATACAGGTCTGGAGGCCTCATTTCAAGAAAGATGTAGAGCTGCTGGAACGAGTACAGAGAAGGGAAACAAGGTTATTGAATGGAACGAAGGGTTGCTCTTACGAAGAAAGGCTTAAGTTTTGCAAATTAGTGTCTGGAGACTAGGCACCGGCGAGGTGATCTGATAGAGGTGTACAAAGCCTTGAATCGTTTGAGCATGCTCAATGCTGATGGGATACTGCCTCTTGCTCAGCATAATCACCTGAGAGGGCATAAATTGAAATTGAGGAAAGACAGATGTAGAATAGATGTGCAGAAATTTGCCTTTAGCCAGCGGGTAGTTGGTTGGTAGAACAGACTTCCATCCCTTGTTGTGGAAGTTGATAGCCTAAATAAATTTGCTGCATAAGCTTGCTTTCTTGCATCATATGCCTCTACTAATGCTAATGCTAGAAGGTTGGTTACTTTTTATGGAAATTTTTCAAAATGTAGAGCTTATGTGTGTGTTTTTTTTCTTTTGTTGTTTTTTTTTAAGCTTCATTAATTGAACTCTGATTCTTGTAATTCTAGAATTTTTTTTTTTTTTTTTTTTTTACCTGCATCTGGGCTTGGCACACCCAGGGTCCTGAGCTGGATATCATCATTCTTCTCTTTCTTGGTGATTCTCTCTCTCTCTCTCTAAATTTTTATATATTACCTGGCCTTGGCGCATTATAGCCTTAGTTGCTAATGCGCCAATAAAATCCAAACCAAACCAAAAACACTCTCTCTCTCTCTCTCTCTCTCTCTCTCTCTCTCTCTCTCTCTCTCTCTCTCTCACACACACAGGGTAACTCAGGAATATATTTTTTTTTGGCTGGTGCATCATAAGCCTCAGGCTTCCTTGCACCATATAGCTAATAATAATAATAATAAATATAATGGTGTCATTTTCATGTACTGGCGCTGTAATAAACTTAGTATGAGTTGTACTTCAGCTTCAAATATTGTTATTATTATATTTCAGGACCAGAAATGGAGAATCAAATGGCAATTCCAGCAGATACAGTTATTACCACATGCGATATGCATACAGCAGGTGAACCTTTGCGAATAGTTGAAAAAGGATATCCAAAAATCATAGGAAAGACATTGCTTGAGAAGAGGAAATATGCAAAAACTTTCCTTGATGGCTTTAGATGTTTTTTGATGCACGAACCTCGTGGACATAAAGACATGTATGGTGTTATTCTGGTGGAACCAGATGATCATAATGAAGCTGACGTTGGTGCGCTGTTTCTTACCAACGAAGGCTATAGTACTATGTGTGGACATGCCGTTATTGCTCTTGGAAGGTATGTTGTTGATAATGGCATAACTAAGATTCCAGTTGCTCCTGAAATGGAAGTACGTATTCAATGTCCATGTGGCATTGTTAGAACTTTCGTTGAATTTACTAATGGAAGGAGTGGACGAGTTCATTTTCATAGTGTTCCAGCATTTGTTTTAAAACTTGGTAAGATCTAGTAATTTGAAATTCCTTGTAACTGTAATTAATATTTTTTTAATTATTCCTCTTTTTAAGATGAAAGCAGGCCTGGTCTGCCCTTAGAAGTCAGTTTGGCAAGTTAAATCTAAAACAAGATAGATCTTTTAGAGTATATTAAAAGAAGGGTGACTAGACTGGCATAAAGTACTAATCACTTTCCCTACAAGGAATAGCTTAGAAGCTACAAGCTGCAAAGCTTAGCAAAATATCTTGGGTGAGTAATTCATTTGAGGTGTACAAAGCACTGAAGGGGATAAGTAAAACGAATGAACGAGGTATATCCTCACTGGTAGGAGAGGCAAAAAACTGGCATGAATATAAACACAATTATTTTAGTAGATGCAGAAAAAAAGTCTTTCCTTGCCTCCATAATTTCATACTGTAGATTGAGATATACAGCAATACCTCGCTTAGCATTGCTTCAAACAGCACGGGTTTCACTATAACACAGTTTTCAATTAAGTTTAAGTCAAAAATTTACTGTACATATTAAAACTCATTCAATAGCCTAGCCATGTACTCTACATATATGCTGCATTGTTGTAACCTAGAAACGTGTACATATATGCTGCAGTGCCAACTCTATTGTCTCACATGCACATGTGCCAATAGCTTCCCTCAGGCAGTCACTAGCAAAGTGCAGTAGTGTTCAGTATTCTTAATTCCATCCTGACAAAATGACATGATAGCTTTTCATTTCACAATTTATTTTTTACTCCTTTAAATACGATCGAAAATATATTTGCATCTTGGCTTGAAACTACTGCCAAACAACATGCATTCTGTTTGGCAGCATGTTTTGCCCCATTTGGCAAATTATTTCACTCTTTTTGAATTACGAATTCAGACAATTTCCAAAGACATTGTGAAGATCGGAAGAGACTTGGGATTTTAAACTTTTTGACACTGCCAATGTACGTGACTGCACTGACTCACATGCAACTCTTCTTGAAATTGACGAACAAACTGCATATGAAGAAGAGGAAAACAATTCTGAAGTGGACAACAGTGAAGTGGCACCAAAACATTTTCAGCAGAAGAATTGGAAGTTTTTCGGTGGGGGGTTGACATGGTCTGCAAGGCAATTACGAATGGAGATCTGGATGTTGAATGTAGCATCAAGATGCGGCAAATTTTACAAGATGAGTTTTGATGCTACAAAAATGCTTCTTTGATGCTTCTTTTTCTCGGTGTACAAGTTTTTGACTGCACCTTAAGGTGCAGTCAAAAACTTGTATGCCGAGAAAAAGAAGAAATGACTTCACCAAACTTTATTATTGAAATACCTAAATAAACAATACAGCTTTTTTCTCATCTCTAATGATGTTACCTTTCATTAATAAAATTTTTGCAATATTTTTAAATTTCAAATCCTTTTAATTGGCTATCAATCACAAATTGTTTATAGATTTATTATAATTTGTTTATAGACTGTTTCTCTGGTATGCATTCAGTTAAAACCCATTATAATTATACCTCAATCAGTATGGTTTCACATAACACCGAACAGTTTTGGTACCAATACAGTTTTGGTACCAGTTTTGGTGCTATGCAAGGTATTGCTGTATTTGTCAAAGTTAAAGAAATATCATGAGTTTTTATTATTAAGTTTTAGCATGGTTGCATCCACCTATATTTCAGAGAGTCCATTTATTTCTATATAATTTTTACAAATGTTGAGAAACAACAATGTTCCAAAATCTTTTGACATTCCAAAAATTCATAAATAATGGTTGAAAAGTAAAAGTCTGGAATTCATAGCCAAAAGCACCAACTTTTAGGCTGAGCTGTAATTAAAAAAAAACCTCAAAATTTAATGAAAACTTTATTTATTGTACATAAACTTATCTCCAAATAAGTAAAAAAAAAAAACAAATAAAACTTCTGCCAAGCCATAAACAAAAACCAACCATTGCTGCTAATAGCCGAGAGTTCAATTAATGTGCTGACTGCTCTGAGCAGCCATTAATTTCACAAGCCTTTACTTTTACAGCACCCATTTATTTATTGCTTAAGAATAGTTGCCATATACATTACAGCACAGCACTAGGATGCTTTTCAGCTGTTTATATGTGCAGCAGCAAATCACTTGTATGTCCATTTGGCACTTATATATATCAGTATTAGAGAACGTATTAAGAAACAATACTTTTGCTAAAAGCAAATTAACATCTTGTCTGGGGATAATCAGATAATATAATTTCAGTGTAATGGGAAATATGTAATATAATATTCGATAAGAGAAGTACAGTGGCAGCTTGTATTAGGTGATAATTGAGGAACTATTCTATACCATAGAAAACAGAGAAAAATATAACATGTTGGTTGCCAATCTTTAAAGCTAACAAAACAAAGCAGGGGGTAGAAAAACAGTATGTGCTAATTTATATATTGGTGATTAAATCAGTTATTACATCTGGTTTGAGTTAATTGTTTCTTTAGGAAAAATATTAACTCCAAAATACCTGTCTTCCACAGCCATACATTTCTGTCATTGACTAGGTAATGGAAAGAGTCCTACAGGTCATTTATTGAGCTGGTCTAAAGTGCTTCCACTGCAGCACATGATCTGCTGACTGAAATGACCATTTAGGATCATTTCACAAGATATATACCTACATTGTGGAATTGCAGATATATAACATTTTCCAGGTATTCATTGACAAATGAATGAAGCATTATCATATTGTCACTATCAGAGTTTGTTGGTTAATTTTTATGGGCACAGGCAACTTATACCATTTTGTTCTGTTGTGTAATATATTTGTAGAAATGTGTGTTCACAGACCAATTTGCATATTGTGCAGGCCAAAAAAACTCAGAATAACTCATGGGAGAAAAAATCTGATGCACTAATTTCTGTCAGATAAGTTTGTTTTTTTTTAGAAGCATTAGCAACTAAGGCCATATTGCTCCAGGGATATGTGGTGGTCATTCCCTGACCTTTCCACATCCTCTGTATTTGGTGGTCACCGGCTCGAATCCCAGTCTAATCAAGAAGCATGTGCTATGCACTGCTGCTCCTGCCCACCTGGCTACAGAGGTGCCATCAGATAAGTGGAACATTGCCCAGCCTTGGATGTTGATAGCCCAGGTTGCTTCCCAATTCGCCAGTACCTCAAGGCACCTCCATAGCCAGGTGGGAAGGAGCAGCAGTGCGTAGCACATGCTTCTTGATTAGACCGGGGTTCGAGCCTGTCACCACCAAATACAGAGGATGCGGAAAGTTCAGGGAATGACCACTGCATATCCCGGAGAAATATGGCCTTAGTTGCTAATGCTCCTAAAAACCAAATAACAGTAACAGTACCTTGTACTGGCTCTGAATATACCAGTACCACACAAGACTGGTATGAAACAATGAACAGTAGTATTGTTCCATGAAACAGTCTATAAAAAATTATATGTATAATATCAGTAGACTAAACAGATGCACAGAAGATACCTGTTTAATTAGAGAAACATAAGTTTCAAATGTTAGGAAATTCTGATAATGCCATTACATTTCTAAATTTTCTGTGGTTGAGAACTCAACAAAAATACATATTTAATATGCAAAAAATAAGTATGGATGGGAAAATAAAATATTTGATGAAGCCATTCTTTAATTATAATTGTTTTCATCCAAGATGTTGAATACTAATTTCTACATTCAAATAAGATAAGTTGAAGCATAGTTTTATGCTTCAGCTTATCTTATCTCCCTCCTTTCTTCTCCCTTTTTTGTACAAAGTCTAATCAGCCTATTATAACCCTAACCAAACTTTGCAGATGCATCCTCTGTAATCTTTATTAGGAAATCTATCACATTTGTTTCCATTACATTAATAACTTCGTGTTTAACTTTTACAGATGCCGAAGTGCTGGTTGAAGGATATGGTAAACTGCTTGTTGATGTTGCATATGGAGGTGCATTTTATGCTATCGTATCTGCTAGTACTTTCAAACTAAATATAAATAAATCTTCAACAGTTGATCTGGTTACAGCAGCAAAGGCTGTAACTGGTAAGTAACAAAAACTGAATATAATGTATGTGCTGTTATGAATTCTTATACTTTAACCATGTACGACATTTGAAGTGAAGTGAAATTTATTACTGGTGCTAGTGATGCAACTAGAATGTAAACATGGGAACACTTTTCTGTGCTTCTCCCTTTCCCATCCTTTTCATTCATCTGTTAACCTTTCTGCTCATTTCTTGAATAGAATATTTTAGTTACAAATGTGTTCTTGCATTTATCATGTTTTTATGTTATTCCTTTTGAAGTTTCATTTTCTAATTGTATTTAATTATTTTGCTTTCCCAGAAAGGCAGATCATCTAATCACCAATTTTTTATTATCTCTAAAATGTGTTTTGTGTATATGCAGTAATTATGAAATAAAATATGCTTTAGTAAATGCTGACAGTAGAGTTCAGCTTTATTTGGATTAAGTGGATTGTATTCAAGTAGAAAAATCACTGTTGGCCTGCTATAAATCCCACAGATTCAGTGAATATGTGGCAAAAGATTGACACTGGTAAATGAAAGGAAGATAATTACACTACATGTGATTGTGATGAGTAATTTAATGACATCACAATTTAATTTAGTAGGAGTACAGATACTTTCTTTCCTTCCATGAAAGAAAGTCTCTGTACTCCTACCAATCTAACTGTTTTACAGAACATTAATCCTTTACTTGATTTTAATATCTTCTTTATTTCTTTTTAATGGTTTATGTGGATTTCCAGAAACATTTTGATAGTTTCATTTTTATTGGCGATTTTCTTGAAGTGGACAATTAATTTAAAGTATTTTATATTGCTTAATTTAATTTTTTCTTACTATCCACTTCCACCTGTTTTGATGTATACATTTCAATTCTGCATCAACAAACAGTGCTGAACAACTGCGATCTTGTTCCATTGGTTATTGTTATCACTTTAGCAAAGTGATAAACAGTGTCCACTGTATATCCTTTTAGTAAATTGCATACATGCTATGCAGTAGTGGTGGACTTTTAATGAAAATTGTTTCAAATTCAAATGAAACTTTGAAGACACTCTCACAGGATGCACTAAAGCCTCAGGGTTTGAGTTGGCATTGCACTAATCTGAGCAACCCAACTTAAGATATTTAACTGAACTTATTCCAGAAGAGAATTTTTTTTTTTTAGTCAAAGTAAAACCTGACTTTATTATATATTATGTGTTTAGCATAAAAGTTAAAATATATAGACATAAAGAATATGTCAAAGTAATTTTAAAAATAAGTAGCAAAAATTTAAAGAACAATTAATGTAAAGGTGTTATTCTTTGTATGCGAGTGAATTAAATATATTTAAATAATGTGGATAATTTTATCATAATTCAGATGCTGTACGCAAGCAAGTACCTCTTCATCATCCAGCCAGTGCTGATTTGGCTTTTCTTTATGGAACAATACTGACTGATGGTAGAGACAATGATCCAAATGCTGCAACTTCAAATATCTGTGTTTTTGCAAATGCTGAGGTAAATATCTACATTTTGTATATTTAGATAACTTAAGAATTTTTTTTTTGATACTTTTAAAAACCTGTATTCCAATGCACACTTGTTAAAGCTGATATATTTTGTCATTCATCTGATAGGCATCACAAAGGAAATAGTAAAAACAATTTTCAAATGAGAGTATTAAGAAGATATAATACTATCATTTGTATAAGTAGAAGGAAGTACAAAAAAAAAAAGCCTAAAAGTTGGCTTTAAAGCATCATTCTTATTACAGTTTTAGAATATGTATGTAATGCTTGATGAATATTAGTTTCATAAGCAATTAAATCAAAACCTAAGTTATATTCGCCTGCATAGATTAAATTTTTTAAAAAAATTATCTTTATTTCATTAAATGAAAATGGCAAAAAAGACTTTTTAAAGTCTCTCTTCCACTTTAAAGCATATTTCATATTTGTTTAAAATTATATTGGTTGAGAAAAAGTAGTGCGTAACCAGTAATAATAAGAGGGTACAATTTATAATCACTTAGTTCTTGATTACATTTCTTCAGCATAATTGCCACCCATCTGTGTGACATTTTCTTACATTCTTGGTAATAATGGTTTTATACAAGAGACTGGTTTATGGAATTGAAAAAAAATAAAACTGTTCTGACTGCTTTCTAAATGTCAGTTCCAGTTCTTTCATTAAGGGAGAAGACATGTCAATGTTACAGGGAGTTACATCAGTGGAATATGGTGGATGCTTCAGTGCTCCATCAATTCAGAAATTGCTTGACAGTGTTACATACCTTGCCCATTATCTTACATCTTACTGATGTAAGATAATGGGCAAGGTATGTAACAAATGTTTACACCTTTTATAGAGTTTGCCCCAGTTCTACTCGATACAGATGAATTCATGGGCAAATGATCAGCATCTTCACATTGCTTAGCTCTTGCTGTAGTGTTTTCAGTTGAGAAAATTCTTCTGTGGAATCACTTGCTGCTTTGGCCTGTCTCCTGAAAAAAATAGCAGTACTTACCACTACTTTTTCCTCTAACCCTTGTATATAATATATATTTTTATATTGAATTTGATTTGTATGAATTGTTATGAACTATTTACAGGTAGATCGCAGTCCAACAGGATCAGGAGTAACAGCTAGAATAGCAGTACAGTACAAGAAAGCATACATAAAAATTAATCAGACTAGAATATTTCAAAGTATCATTGGAACTACTTTTGTAGGAAAACCCATTAAAGAAGTAATATGTGGACCATATGATGCTGTTATAGTGGATGTTGCAGGAGATGCTTACTATACGGGAAGGCATACATTTATGGCTGAAAAAAATGATTTGTTAAAGGGAGGATTTTTAGTGCCATAATGCTGCTTTCTGAATATAACTACAGGGGAATTTTTTACCAAAATTTATATTATCTATGTGTAAAATCATTCTTCGTCAATTAAATCTATTACACTTAGGGATGTTTAAGTTTCTATGATGATAACTTTTACATCAGCCTTTCATTCACTATTTTTCCTTTATGCTCTCCTATATTCTGTTAGATTTTAGCCCTAGCCAGGGTAGGCCTTCTCTTGCTTGATACCATCAATCCACCTTCCTCTTGGTATGCTTCTGTGCCTATTAACACTCATTTTTGTTTAAAATATATGCTTAATTAATCTCCTTTCTACAGGGAGCATTTTTGAGAATTGTGGACATATACAATGGCATGTAGACAATGTATCACTTACCTGCATTTTTGCACAATGAACTACAGTAATATCATGATGTGGCACAGCAAACTGCAATTAGTGCACTTGATATTTCATAAAATGTTATGCTGCTGAGTGAGTGCCTTGCCTTCCTTTAATTGCAAATTATAAATAAAAATTTTATTAACTTAACCCCATTTTCCTAAACTAACCAGATGTAGTGGTTTCATGAAGATATGTTAGGGAAAGTAAGAAACAAGAGAAAATGGCCAGCTCATCAGAAGCATTGATAATTACAGTACACAAGGAGCTAGTTCCTTAATCTCAGGAAACTGGATCCTTGCTCTGCTATTGTTATTTGTTTGATATTATCAGTTCTTCACAAAGTTTATCAGCACATTGCAGGTGTTCAGATTTAACTGGCAATCCTTGAATGGAGCAATAGTAGGCAAAGTTTTTAGGGTAATTCCAAACATGAAAGATATTAGTCCTGTAGTACTTTAGTACCTTGTAAAGTTGAAAGTTGAGAAGACACATGGATGAGATGTCATTAATTAATCTGACTGCTCTCTTTGAAATGGAGTGTCAAAGTTTGAGATGTGTTTTGTGGGCACCACATCCAAAACCTTTCAGTGGGAGCAGTAGTTCATGGTAGGACAAATTTTAGCAAAGATTTAGATTTATACAGAATCAGTAGATTTTTAGGAAAAAATTATGCTGAGAGCAAAAACAAAAGCCTAGTTTTTTTTTTGATACAGAGAATGCAAATTATATTAAGCATATTTGTAATGTTCTTAAGCCAAGAAAGATTAGAAGAGAGGTAATTTCCAATAGAGATATGCAATCCTCTCTAGAAATAGGATCTTTATGCCAAACACTATCAGAAACCTTGGAAATGTCAAGAGCAATTTTGTCAGTTTCACTAAACATTTCCATGAAATTTATCCAAAGATGAGTGACTTAAACCAAGATATCACCATAGATCAACACTGATAGAATCTATGTTGGCAATCATTGATCAAATGGTTGGTTTCAAGATAGTGTAGGAATAGGTAGTTGATAGTTTTCTCCATTACTGTGGAAACAGTTGAGTGCAGTAGATAATAATTGAATGGAATGGGATTTGTCATCCTTTTTTGAATACTAAAGTGTATCATTTTGGTAAAAGTTTTGAAATTGTTCTAAAAGCCAGAGCAAATCCCCCCCCCCACTCCCACGTTAAAATTCACGAAAAGTATTCATTTCAGTATTGATTCACACTAGTTAAAACTAGAGTTGCACAATTATGATTTGTGAAAGCTAGCATAAGATTGTGTTGCACCAGTCATGCTAGATCTATAATAAGATTTTCAGTAGTGTTAAAACGATTTGCTTTTGATACCCTTGCCTTCATTTTGACTTTCCCTAACCTGGCTTATCTCGACAAAACTGTTATGTCCAGTTAGGTTAGAAAAAAATGGGAATAAGCTTATAAGCTTTTTTTCTTTCTTTTTTTTTTTTTTAATTTATAGCTACTAAAAGAAAATGTGCATTTGACAATGTAACGTTTCTGAAATAATCTTTCTCCCCTTTGTTTTGCAGTTTGCTGCACCTGCATTTTGCATTCAAGCTGACTGTGAAAATGCTGGCAAGTGACGTACTGCTTATCAATATATCTGAATGCAATCCTTAAAAAACCTCCCTGTACATTCCCTATACCTTAAGTTTATTTCACCTAAACTTTGATTTTTTTTTTTCTTTCCTTATTTCATTTGTAGTCTTGCCATTACATCCATCTGGTATTAAAATCAATTCTTCCTTAAAACTTTTATTTCTAAATATTCTGATTTTTTATGAATTCCTTTTTTTCATACCCAACTCTTGGTTCCATAGTTTAAAATAGGCTTAAAAACTTTGTTATAAACAGCTAATTTTGTCTTTTGGCAAATTTTTCTCAATTCAAATTTTCTGAATTGCTTTCAGACGTTGCTGGCCTGTTCCAGATAGAGGCTGGAGTGGAATTTGACTTCCAGTGCATTGTTGATGACTAACTTCAGGCCGAGGTTTGCTGTCTGGTTTTTCATTCTGTTGTTACCAAACTTTAACCAAACTGTTACCAAGCTTTAAAGCTTTAACACAAATTTTAAAAACCTGCTGCTAAGTATCAGTACATAAAATTAGCTTTTGTACCTTATCTGCTGTAATTTGTAAATCAGAGACAAAAATGTTTCTTCTGTGATTTCAAATAACTCTAGAAAAATAACTGTTTATAGTAGGGTTCTATTCTACTTTACATCAGCCATGTAAGCTGGCTGTAGTATAATAGAATGTTTGCTACCTTGAACTTGGATTGTGTATAATTGTTGAAATGTGGTCAGTGTTGTTTTGATTACCCAAAATGTCACTTCTGCCAAGTTTTGAATATCCTTTTACAGTTGAGAATAGATGCATTTTATGAGTTCCAGTGGCAGATTTCACAAAGAAGGAACATTTTACCTGAGAGTATTTGATAATTGCAATATTTGTTTCATTTAAAGATGTTTATTCTGAAAGCAGAATAAACATCTTTGTTTCTGCTTTCCTCTTTTTGTTTAAACAAAAACATGCAGTGAGATTTATGGGCTGAGAAGTGACAACTTAAATTTAACATTGACAAATGCAAAGTGCTGCGTATGGGTAGAAATAATCCCAGGGAAATGTACCAACTGGGTGGTAGAAAATGAAAAAGATCTGGGAGTAATTGTGCAGTCAGATATGAAGTTTTCTGAGCAATGCAGACAGGTTGTCAGATCAGGTCATAGGGTATTGTCAATGATATACAGGAATTTTGCTAGTAGGGAAAAGGAGGTGATTATTCCTTTGTATAAGGCAATGGCCAGGCCATGCCTTGAGTACTGCGTACAGGTCTGGAGGCCTTATTTTAAGAAGGATCTAGAGTTGCTTGAGCATGTACAGAGAAGGGCAAAAAGATTGGTGAGGGGAACAAACGGGTCCGCTTACCAAGAAAGGTTTAAGTTCTGCAAATTGCAGCGGCTGGAGACTAGGCACCTGCAAGGTGATCTGATTGAGGTGTACAGGGCCTTGAATGGGTTGAGCACGCTGAATTCTGATGGGATTCTTCTGCTTGCTCAGATTATGAACCTGAGTGGGCATAAATTCAAGTTGAGGAAAGACAGTTTGTAGAATTACATAGTTTGTAATTACATGGAATTACATGTATTGAGGAAAGACAGTTTGTAGAATGTACAGTTTGCAGTAGGTGGTAGATGACTTTCATCAACCGGTGAAATACTACCACTTTGCTTATCGGAGGCTTGAAGTGGTGAAACCCATGTTTAGTCTCTAGAGCAAAGTTTCCAGCATCAGTCCCCCCCCATACTTCTCTTTCAACCCATGCACGGTACTAAGTACTATAGGTTTTAATACCTTTCGTGTTTGGGGTTTTCATAAAAAAAAAAAAAAAGAATAGATGTGTAGAAATTTGGTGGTTAATTGCTGGAACAAACCTCCACCTGTCGTGGAAGTTGATAGCTTAAATAAATTCAAGAAGGAACTGGACAAACATTTAGAGGGAGGGAATAGATGTGTGAAATTGCTTTTTTTTTTTTTTTTTTGTGGGCTGATGCTACATTAGCTGATACGCTTGCTTTCTTGCATTACATGCCTCCGTTACTACTACCACATGTTGATTTTGCTTTGTCATTAATTTGGGAAGGCTTACTTTTGGATGCAAAAAATCTTGTCACATATTTTTTTGATTACTCAATTTTTTGAAGGTGAAGTTCAGCATCATCTGTTAATTATAATAGTTATTCCTGTCCATTACAAACCTATCTTTTTTTTTTTTCTCTCATTACATACCCTCTATGTTTATACATTACTGTATCACTACATCAGTTACTTGGCCAGGAAGCTCACTACAACATAGCAGAATGAAAAATAGTGGTTATCATGATAAGACATGGGATAAAATATTTTTTATTTAATTTCACTTGCATGTTTTTTCCTAATTTTGATGTTATTTGTAATGTTGGTCAAAATTTAAGGTCAGTTTCATGTTGTCATCATGATAATTTTGGTGAACATATGGCAAAATTCTGGACAGCCATCCTTAATTCACTACATTTCCTCTCCCAAGAAACATTTTTGTTAACATCAGAAGGATGTTAGCATTAGCATAAGCTTGCTTTCTTGCATATGATGCAAGAAAGCAAGCTTATACGGCATCAGCCAAAAAAAAAAAAAAAAAAAAAAAAACCCTTCCCATTTCACCCACCCACTCACTCCATATGTTTGTCTAGTTCAGCCTTAAATTTATTTAAGCTGTCAACTTCAACAACAACAGATGGAAGTCTGTTCCGCCAATCAACTACCCGCTGGCTAAAGGCAAACTTCCATACATCTATTCTACAACTGTCTTTCCTCAATTTGAATCTATGCCACCTCAGGTTCTTAATCTGAGCAAGCAGAAGTATCCTGTCACCATTGAGCCTGCTCAAACCATTCAAGGCCTTATACACCTCGATCAGATCGATCAGGTGCCTAGTCTCCAGATGCTGCAACTTGCAGAATTTAAGCCTTTCTTCATAAGCGCACCCCTTTGTTCCTCTCACCAATCTTGTTACCCTTCTCTGTACTCGTTCTAGCAACTCTACATCCTTCCTAAAATGAGGCCTCCAGACCTGTATACAGTACTCAAGGTGTGGCCTGACCATTGCCTTATGTTAATTTTTTTTTTTTTTTTTTCTAATCTTCAGATGTCAGAAGGCGCCTCCGTAGCCAGGTGGGTAGGAGCAGCAGTGCGTAGCACACGCTTCTTAATTAGACTGGGGTTCCAGCCCGTGACCACCAAATATGGAGTATGCGGAAAGGTCAGGGAATGACCACCGCATATTCCCGGGAGCAATATGGCCTTAGTTGCTAATGCTCCTAAAAACCAAATAACAACAACAGATGTCAGGAGTAACCTATTAAGCATAATCAAGAAATAATAGCTGAAGTTGCAGCATTCTAGAATTGGTAATCATCAAGATTTAATTTTAAAGCATTTGTATATACAGTAAACCCCCACTATTCGCGGTATCTGTATTCGCGTATTCGCGATCGCCGATTTAATATAAAATGAAACCTAAAAAAATGTGAATTTTAAAACGCCGTGAATATTTTCCGCCATAAAAAACATGGGCGTGGCTAAAATTATCTTTCCTGGTCAAAACAGCGCTCAGTGGGTGGGTGAGAGGGGTGAAAAAATCGGGAGCGTGGATGTTTCTCGCTAATCCTTGTTCAGTATGTGTTAGTCATGGAAGGTTTCGTCGTTTGATTTTAATTTATATGTTTATAAATTGAATAAATTTATCAATTTATAAATTGATATGCTTACAAAAATGATAACTCTACCGTTTTGCAGTGTAAAACAGACTTTTTCGAGTGCGTTAACGGAAGAAAGTGACTTTATTGTGGTCAAGTTCTTTCTAACCCCTACAAAAATATGGCTACGAATAAAAAGAGAAATGTGAAAATATCAAAGAAGCTGATGACACTAGCGAATAAAATTGAGTTATTAGACGAAATTTCTAATGGTGAAAGTGTCTCCTCAGTGGCAAAACATTATAAAATCAATGAGTCAACAGTACGATCAATCAAGAAATCGGAAGAAAAAATCTGCCGTAGTGTCCGTGAAACCGCGCTAATTGCTTCAAAAATTTGCTCTGTAACTCGTGATGTTAAATTAAAAAAAAATGGAAAAGCTTTAAATCTGTGGATAAAAGACCGAATTCAAAATAAAATTCTGTTAAGTTCACTCATCATTCGTGAAAAGGCAAAACTTCTTTATCAACACTTTAGCGAAACTGGTGATAGCACTGGCGGGATGTTTTTTTTTTGCTAGCAAAGGCGCTGATTTGAAAGATTTGTTTGAAATTTCTAATAAATATTACATTTAATATTAAATTGTTTCTTATTTTCATTTCGATGCATGTACTGTCATGTACAGTCATATTATGAAGGTACATATAATATACACATAGACAAAATTTTAGACTAGTTTTTCTTATATATTTCATACTTTGGAACGGAACCCCTTTATTACTATGGGAGCCATAACTCAGTATTCGCGTTTTCGGTATTCGCGACATTTCTCAGGAACGTAACCCCCGCGAATA
Organism: Mastigoproctus giganteus; assembly: GCF_048544385.1. Lineage (NCBI taxonomy): Eukaryota > Metazoa > Arthropoda > Arachnida > Uropygi > Thelyphonidae > Mastigoproctus > Mastigoproctus giganteus. The sequence goes on from NC_143580.1 coordinate 197,892,025, forward strand.
GCGAGGGTTTACTGTATAAACTTTTGAAAATAAAAATTAATATAATTTTAGTTGGAAGAGGGGCATCACATGATTGTTCATTTTATGGGAATGAACTAAAATAGGTGACATTAATCTACCGTTCGAAAGATAAGCCTTTTCTTTTTTCTTTTTTTTTTTTTTATTGAAAATTCTGCAAAAAGAAATGTAGTTTTCTCTTACTAAAACGTTTTTTGATAGTGAAAGACCTCTTCTAGGGTCAGGGACAGGATACTACTGAAAAGGTTCCAGTAGTTCAGTCCACATCAATTCAGGAGCTGGTCCAACAGGCCTGATGATGAAGAACAGTGACTCCTTGAAATGTCATATTGTTTGTATTTGTTTTGTGGTTTATTCAATTTAATTGAAACATTTTTAGGAAAACAGCTTTATCTTTCACATGGTATATAGTGTCACTTTTTTCATTCATTCTATTTATTCTGTTACAATTTTGTTTAATTTGATATAAGTTTAGTCCTAAAAAGCTTCATGCTATGGAAGATTGTTTAAGTAATGCAAATTGTGCATCTGAACAATTGTGGCAATCCATTGTCATTTACTTCACACTCTGAATATATGCTTTTCTTTGCAAACTTCAGTTTGCTGTCATAAGTTAAAAGTTAACTGCAGCCATTATCAACTCACTGCAGGATGGAAGCCTCCTCAACAATTCATGCTGAGGGAAATGGACCATAATCTGCCATGCTGGTCCAGTGCGGGTTGGCAGATTGACCGTATTTAGCAGTCAGGGGCTTGAACCGGTCTACTCAAAGAGCGTGTGCTACTGCACTCCCGCTCCTGACCACTTGGCTACGGAGGCCGCTGTCATTAGCCAAGTACAAAAATCATGCATATGCGCTATTTTGTATGATAGTTAAAACTTGTCTGAAGTTGCCTTCAAAAGAAATGGAGTTTTCTCTTAATAAAAAGTTTGTTGATAGTGAAAGACCTCTTCTAGGGTCAGGGATAGGGTACAAGTTACACTCTGTGAAAGATGGACCTAAGTAGGAATAAACGAACTTTAATCCATGCTTAAAAATAAAATTCTGTATAAAAAATTACATCAGTGTATTTATAATAAATTAATATATAAATCTTCTATTAGTATAATTACAAGTAAAAAAAAAAATTGCAACCAAATATAGTTTTTAGTAGTTAGATAACCATCTGACTTTCGTAAATGTGGAGCCTCTTCATACAGCTTCCGATGATCCAGTCACTTACCATTTATTGTCTTATGGATCACTGACAGTCTCCATTCTGTATTGCATTGCTGCAATTTGTAATGCAGTATGAAACTGTAATTCACACTACACTGAGGAATTAAAATAGTGAATTGTAAACCCCATTTTCCCTTTTAATGGCAAACCTTGTACTGTGGCTGCCAGTTGCTTCACAGCCACTGGCAGTGTTGATCACTGTTATAGTAAATGATAGCATGGGGATCCATATGGTGTCTTTACCATATTTATTGTAAACATAGTGATTTTACATACAGAACTTTATTTTAGCACAGATTAAAGTTCATTTGTTCATAGTGAGATCAGAGTTTCATATAATGTGACACTTAAAAAAGTTTATTGTATATAAAATAAGAAATTCTCACATTTCATCTAACAAGTTATAATGGTAAAAATTAAAACTGGTTTTCGAACAAAATCTTTATTTTAGCTAGTTACAGAAGTATAATAATGGATAAAATACAACAACAAAAGAAAATAGAATTCTGTATTTATATAATAATATAAGTAAAGTTTAATTGTGCAATATTTATGACATAAAATATATGAAATGTTGCTTTTATACAAAAGTTTTCTTATAAAGATATTTTAATAGATCTTAAGTACTCCTGAGTCTAACCTTTGGTGGACAGAATTTATGCTTTTCTTGCAAGTAGAGTAAGTCACATGACATTGTATAAAACATAGTGGACATTTACAAGTTATCACTTCTCAGAAACAAATGATTATAAATCATGTCACATTTTTAGCAATATAACATAAGCATTACATATGATAAAAAATTCAAATATGTCATTTCAAACAAATTAAATACCCAAGAATTTTCAAATGAACCATCCCTAACTATCAGATAGAACTCAAAACAAATGTGTTGCCACTTACAAAATCTTAAGCTAAAATACATTGTGCAAAATTCTCAAGTCAAAGTTATAAAATTAATGTGTTGCATTTATAGATTGTAATACTGTACATAATTAATCTGATTGTCACACTACTCGGGGAAACCACATTTTTTTATAATGTGCTTGAGAATGTTTCATACAAATCAGAAAAGAAAGAAAAAGCCTTGTAAAATAAGCTAACATCAGTCTGTGAAGGCTACGATATTGAAATCCATTATTAGCTACTTATATTTTAAAAAAAAAATCTCTTAAACTAGTGGAGTTAGCTGGTGGTGGGGGGGAGGGATGAGCCACATTTGGATATTATTCCAGACACCTTGTTTTATCTAGAATACATATGATTTTAGAAAAAGGAAAATGATACTCTCTATCCTTCATTTTAACGTAAGGGAATAATATATATTAGAACTCTGCATTTTTTAAAACAGTGTTGTTGTTTTTTATTACTGCTTTTGTATATAGTTTTCCAGTCATACAAAAAATTGTGGCTTTGCTTTGGGCTATAAAGCATTACTACTTATGAGTATATATCAAATTAGGCATAAAGTTAAGCAACAGTTTTTTATTTTCATGTCAATTATAACATAAACAGTGAAGATAGGATATTGTTTTCTCTTAATAAACTAGCTGATTAATAACATGCATTTTATATGAATTTCTCAGGCAATTAGTACCATCTTTATTTATATACTTTGCACAATTAGTAAAAAATGTCTTTTTTTTTTTTTTTAATTAGATGTGCTGTTGCAATTTTCATTTTGTATAGATGCAAAAAATCCTTATCTTCAATCTGCTTGAACAGCTTGTTTTAGAAGATAACATTTCATTGTAGAATAATGTAATGCATAAAAATTATATATAAAATGTAAAAACTAAGTTACTACAGACCATACAGTTATTCCTATTTACCTAAGAAAGGTGAATTTTAAAAATCAAAAAATTATTGGCTGCTAGGAAAAATGCATCTAATAAGAATGATTGGACAATTGCATTGACAAACAGTTGTAAAAATAAATAGTATATGTGGAAATTCAGGGAAAATTTGAATGAAAAATGGCTTTGTACCCAGGTGTGGACCACGTGACAGTAGGATCACTGCATAATACTTAGTAGTGGTATCAACAGATGCTTAGACACAGAAGAAATACTACTATAGTGTTCTGGAGTTTTTAATATCAGTGTAAGACTAATGATGAAATAATCAAGACATTGGTAAATCAATTGGAAAGATCAAAGCAAGATAATGTAAACTCAATTAGAAATATGGCACAACGTTAAACTTGCAACACAATCGAGTCACAAAAAAATTTCTGATTGCTATTAAAAGCAATAATGAAAATCTGAAAAATGTATGGGAGTGGAAGAGTATGAAAACCCCTAGCATTGTTGCTGTTATGGGCATTCCATCAGGCATCCGTGTAAATAGTCACTGAATGCAATAAAGATATATTAAAATAATAGTACTGTACAGTAATATGAACATATAAAACTTAATAAGAACAAAACACTTAAATAGGAAGAGGGGAAAATATTTACAAAATAACTGTTGGTGTGTTCAAAACGTCAAAGGATGCAAAATCGATAATATATATATACACCTGTCCTGTTTTATTATTTCAGTAAACTGCTGATGTTTTTTAAGTTTACTAAGCTTATACTGCAACAAGGACAAGTTGCTGAATGCAAGCATTGGCATTCAGCAACTGCAGAGTATTTTTTGCATCACAGAATTAGTCAACCTATTAGGATAACAGAAACATTTAAAAAATTCCTATGCATTAATGCCTAATTAGCTAATACAGGTACACAGAAGCATATCCACTTTCTTGAATATATATATAAATATGATTCAAAAAGATTAGTTGAAATTTGTGGTCATTAAAATGCATTTATTTCATTTAATTTCAGTAATAGTCAATTTTAAAATTGTCTGCATGCAGAGGGAATACCTTATTTATAAATATCTCTACACCAAGTCAAAGGAACAGAACCAGAAATCTGTAAAAGATGAAAGCAGCAGTATTTCAGGAAAAAAAAAGTTAAGTGGGCAGTGGTTAAGATCTTTACCAGACATGACAAGTAAGGGAGTTTTAATACATCATAACAATGCTATGCTGCATGTAAACTACTGTCACCATTGCAAAACTTGAATTTGGATACAAATTGACTACCTTAAGACAGCATTTGAAAGAGAACCGATTTCATATCAATAATCAAGTGCTGTGGGCAGTGCAAATCTGATTACACATACAGACTAGTTTTCACAGGGAATAAAAACGCATGTAGAGTGGTGACACTCACTTATTAAAAATTACAGGAAATATGTAATATTAAAAAAAAAAACTAATGAATTTTTTTTTTTTTATAGTAATGTTGCTTTTCTTAAAATTTTTGAAAACTAGACACTTGACTCTACATTTGTAAATAGTTTGAGTCCCTGAAGTAGAGAAGCAGAAAAACTTAAATGCATTTCCCACCAGTAGGACATTCAATATACTAAATAATATTGCATTCTTGTTGGTGTTTTGGATCTAACTTTGAGTATCCATTATCAAGACAGTTAAGAGAGAAAAAGAGCATAAAATAATTATATTAAGAAAAACTCAATGCAAGCATTGGCAGTAATTGCACCTATGGTTAATTATCTCAACTGTGGCTCTGGATTTTTTAATACATTGATTATCTATAATGGGTTTGTAAGACCTTTAGTTATTTAATGCTCAAAATGATTTGATTTAAATTAGCTAACTAAAATTCATAAGACAAGCATGCATAAGACAAATATATCACTCTAAAAAAAATACTTGGAGGTCTCCAAGTTTTCTTACAAACTGAAGTTGTAAGGGAATTTTTATAGTATAGGGTAACCAAAGTCAGTATCAAATTAAATAAAAATAAACTAATGAACTATCTATAACAAGTAAACCCTGAGGCAAGTATGGTTGGAGTAAAGGAGAGTAATTTGTAAGAGAAATTCAAATTAACCTTATGGAGCCCCAGTAGAACAGAATTCTGTCTTAGCTCCATATGGCTAATACATCATTGACATGCCTTTCTTAAATTTTAGGCCAGGATAAAGTTTTTCTAGGAAGTTGAATTAAAAATTCTCCATAAAGATCTCCACCAAAAATGGGATAAGTAGTTACACATAAGACTTTTCCATTGTATATAGTGTGAATGAATGAAAAATAGGATTCTCTCACCAAAAGAGCTGTGAAATCCAAGATATCATTTATAGAAAGTAGTCAGTGTGTGTGTGTGTGTGTGTATCCTCACATCTGTCTATTCTTTGAAGCAGCTCTTGGCCTGTTTCGGGGAAAGAGAAGTGAACATAGGTTCAAAAGGACTCGCAGAAAATATACTCCAACACTGCTGTAGTTAAATTGGATTGCAAACTTGGAAAACACTACTTATCCATTCAAGTAAACTTTTTTTAGTGATATTTTTCCACCCTTATGCCTTTTTGTGTTATGAATTTTGGTAATTTTATTATGAATCTTTGCACTCTAATACCTGTTTTATTTTAAGCATTAGATACCTGAAGATATTGTATTGCAAATCCATCTGTACAAAATTCATTCAAGATAAATGAATGATTGAAGAGAATGTAATATTATTTGGTGTACTGAATGTGTCTGGTGTTAAGAAATAGGGTTAAGTTTCTCTATGTTAGGGACTCAATAAACTATTGAAAATTGCATAAAAAAGTGGAGTCAATGTGTCTAATGTTGCTGTTACTCTTTAACTGACCTTTGTATATATATTATATGCCAGATTCATAATTGGCCACATTAATAAACAAAGCTTGAGTATTTGTTTACCTGACAAACAGCAATTCGGGTACTAATTGCCATAATTGCATACAGTTTCCAACCTTCTTTAACCACCATTATTTAAAAAAAAAAAAAAATTTCATGCAGCATATATATTTTCTCAGATTTTTTTTTTTTTAATTACTGTTTTGTATTTTGTGTATACAGGATTAAATGAAAAGTCAGGAAAACTTAAAAAAAAAAACCAACTAAATACAATTTATTTACATTTATATGGTGAAGAAACATAAGGAACAAAAACTAATTGGTTGCTATGGTTTCACATTCACCATTAACAAAATAGGATGTTAAAGCAATGGTTCAACATGATTATAACTGTTAGTTGACTTGTCCCGACTTTTGGTTTGCACTTAGTGGTAAGCATATGAGGTTGGGAGCTGCTGTCTTAACTCAAAATAGCACCACAGTGCCACATGAAAAATTAAATTTCATATGCAAACTACGTAGAAAAAATTAGCAGTCTAATTTGTATTAAAGGGTTATTTGTAAAATAATAAGAGGAGTTTACCTCAATATAGTACGTAGAACACTTCCGTATGATACTCTCCAGAAATTAAAATGATTTTTCGTTTTAATTTCTGGAGAGTATCATACGGAAGTGTTCTACGTACTATATTGAGGTAAACTCCTCTTATTATTTTACAAATATTAATATCAATGTAGAACATATTGAGCATTACAGCTCTGATTCATACTACCTAATTAAAGGGTTATATAATATCACTTCCCCCTTTATTATGAAAAAACATTTGCACAAAGCAGTTTGAGCTATAGTCATATAAATATAGTACCATACTTTACATAATACACAGGTTATATATGTAAAACACATAAACATATGCTCAAGAGACCAACTGCTGAGTGGTGGCATTAACATGGCAATCTAATAAGACAATCATTTGCTAATCACACTATTTTAAAAGGCACATATGCATATATATCACTGAAGATAATTGGTAAATTATTAACATGACCTTTTAGCACTCCCCATTCTTTCTAAAATAAGAATGCATGAAATATGGTACAGATTAATTGAATAACTGTTTAGAAATAATATTTAAAAATGTTATATACAGAGTGGTCTCAGTTATTGTTTCAAAATTACACTGTTTATATTTGCAACACTTTCACTTTACTGCAGACAACATCAGTCACGGCAGTTATATCCTCGGTGGTATTTTAATTGGCTAAATTCTTCCATTTTTTTGTGCCATTTTGGTACAGTATTTTTGTTTCTTCCAGTTGGTCTTGAGATCTACTGCATTTCCCATGGCTAACAAAAGAAAGATTGGTGCCTCTGAAACTTCTGGATAAAATATTGAAAAAGAACCATAGAATAAAATAAAATTATTCTATGGTTCTTTAACTTCAGAATAAAATTATATATAATAAGTTCCGAAGCTAGTGTTCTGTTGATTTGACAAGGGTCTTATTAAAGAAAATAAACGAAGCAGATGCATAAACAAAATAAGAATGAGGAAAACTGATGCAGGTAAAACTAGAAGAACAAAACTTGTTGGCAACTATGTGTGGCTCTGCTGCTCTTTCTTGCATAAGAAAATCCAAATTTATCCTAAAGGGTTATTAGGACTTAAAATGCTACTTGCCCCCCCCCTCCCCCACACCTTTTGTTTGACCATTGCCTTATACAAGGGGATAATCACCTCAAGTTATGTCATTTAATAAGTGTGTTTAGGCAAAGCCCGGCTGCTTCACATTCAGTGCATGCCTCCCCCTCCATATATTTTGCTTGGACCTGAGTACTTATTATGAACTAACAAATTCAAGCATTGTTGAATTAGTGCGACTCTGATAAAAACATTAATTGAGGCCTCTCTGTATTTTTTATTTATTTTTTTATTTTATTTTATTTATCTTCAGAATCTAGCCTATGGGCTTATAAAGCAAGATTGCTATAAGCTGTGGCAAACCTATTAAAAAAATTAACTGTATACACATTAATTAACCACATACACATTAATTTAAATTTTAATTATAACCTTTTATAGGTTTTCCACAGCTTATAGCAACCTTGCTTTACAAGCCTACAGATTACATTGGTAGGTCACTGCCAATTCAGTTTATTAATAAATAACATTTTTACAAGCCTTGCTATCTGGGATACTGATTATTAACCTGCATTAAGGCTTATGCATTATTTAACTGCACATCAATGGCACTGGCAAGTCAAAATACCTAATTATACTAAATTTACTAATCTATTAACACACACAGTTTTAAGTATATATCTATGTTATTATCTCCTAAATGGCGATGAGTAGGCTGATAATGGTTAGGAGTTATATGAAATTATGGATACTCTTGTGCCCTTGATTTAATAGTATCATAATTTATATTTTTTCAAACTTGATATTGAAATCTATGGGAGATTAACTGAAAAATGTGAACTGCAAAGTTGTAACATTCAATCAGAAAAACATCTGAATCATATTTTATGTGGCTTGTTTCCAAATAAATGTGGTTTGAAACTGGAATCCAATAAAGTAGCCAGAGTGATTAAAGTGCAATGAATGTGGTGTGTGATACAAGAATTTTGTATCAAAATGATTGTTTTATACCATTTAGGTTCTATCTCACTAAGATGGAGAGAGTTCGAAAATACATAATAATGCACATCCATTTGGGTCCAGTTCATTGCTAAGTGTGTACTGGGAATCACATCTAAAAGTGAAATAAATACATTTTATGAAATTTAATGTGCTTGTTAGTTAAAAACTGGTTCTTGCACTTATTGTTTCTGGTGTTTATTAATTAATATGAATTAAGCTTTTAAACTTTAAAAAATTTGGCTATTTGTAACGACAGAACATAGAATCATGGTGACACCCAACAGACTCGTGAAAAGAAAGTTAAAACACCTCAAGAATCACTGGAAGCTTTGAAAGAAATATGAAAATAATTTAGTAGACACATTCAACTATTACTCTGTAAGCATAAACACTAATTTCCACTTCAAAGAAGAAAGACCTCCAAAAATTGTATACCACAAATATCACTTTCTCTCAACTGTACAAACACAAATCTAAAAAACAAGTCCATAGCCTCTAAATAAATAATGGAGAAAAAAAAATCTAATAAACTTTGAACAACCACAGTCTATGCAAACTATTTGCTATATAAAGCATCATTGTAAAAGTACCAATAACAGTATCTTGTGTCGCCAAAATATATACTTTATTTGTTTATTTTTTTTAAACTATAGTCCCCTCCTGGGAGGTTCCCAGAAGATATCACAGGTACTCTCTTTAAATCAAAAATAAAAGTATATTACATACGGTGCAGAAAACATTATTACAGACTAACTTGAAAATAAAACAGTCCTAATTCTAGATCAAAATAAAGAAGCATTTAATATACATTTTCTCTTCACCTTGGTTTTATACCACATTCGTATTGAATTATAAAAAGACAAATGGTGGTAATCAAGAAAAGAAATGCTTTTTTAAATAGATTCAGAGATGCAGAAATTTTTCCATTTGTTGAAAATTTTTTTTAAAACAGATTTTATTTTAAAACCAACAGAAAGGCAACCTCTGAGGTTTGAATTTTAGACACTTATAGGCCAATTATTTGCTGGAATGGAGATTAGTAAATATTTCTGCAACAAGATAACTTTGGAGTTAATGATTTGAAGAAAAAAAGGAGTGGAGTTAATGATTTGAAGAAAAAAAGGAGTGGAATATGCATTTGTTTATCAACTGCTTTTGAATAACTAAAGTTAACCAGGTAGGCTCAAATTATATGTACTCCAAATACTACCCAGACTAAATGAATTATACTATCCAAAAATACTGATAACTGACTTGTACACAATCTATAAAATTATATTACTACAGACATGATAAATCTGAATGGGTGCATGCTGAACTGCAAAAAATAATATATTAGCAGCAGCTCATTCATACCAAATTAGAGAAAGACAAATAACGATAATCAAGTAAGGAAATGCTTTTTAATTATACCTACGAGTGCAGAAAGTTTTCCTGATCGGTGAAAAATTTCTGCAAAAGAGATTTTACATTAATACCAATGAAAGGCTAACTTTGAAGTTGGAATTTTAGACTGGTAAAAATAACTAATAGTACTATCGAGGATGGAAGAAAAGAGGAAGTTTATCAAATTCTAACAGAAGGCTAAATGATTTTGTGATAACTAAGAGGAAAGCGGAAGAGAACCTGTGGATGCTAAACAAAAAAGGTACCTAGGGTGAATGGAATCTCTTCAACTATGTAAAGAGGCAGCAAAGGAGGTAGCAAATCTTCAGCCATAATTATGAGCATTCTTGGATTTAGGGAAGTCCTTATGGACTGGAGATGTCCACATATATCCCCAATTCATAAACAGGGATCAAAGGCTGATACGAGTATATACCTGTTAGCATGACTTCTAACTTCTTCCAGAGAAAATAATGGAGTCACTGGTTAAAGAAGTGCATGACTTTCAGTAAGTATAAAATGAGGCATGAACAAAAAATGAGGCTTACTTTCCGACTAGCTCTTCTAGTTTATTTGTTAATATGAAATTCAATCAGTATTTGAGTAGACTGAAGAGAAATATAAAATTGCTTAACTTTGTGGTTAAAAAGCCAAATAACAAAGTAATATTCACAAAATAAGCCATAATGTCTAGATATAATATGGCCTATAAGAGCACTGCATGGTCTCTGATAGTATTACTGAAGTTATTTTAAGTAAATATTCAATTTATACTGTAATATTTATTTATTCTTATATTTACATATATTTATTCTTACAGATTCTCTACTATGTTGCTGGAATAAGTGCTGAATTTTAAACTGTTATTTTAAAAAGGAATATCTTGAGCAAAAGAGTATATATATGACAAAGTTAAATATTTGCTAAACACCGTGCAGATAATTTTGAGGAATTTGTGATTGTACGAAATTGGAAATTCAGCTTTGATAAACTTCATAGTAACTTTTTTTTTCTTTTTTACTTATATTTCATATATGAATATGAGCACAAATAACTGATTGATATATATATATTTCAATAATGAAAATTATTGAAATATATATATATCGAGAAAGTATATATCAGTATGGTGGGAGGTAATTTTTTACAATTATTTTAAAATTATATTTGTTAAATATATGAAGTTCATTCCTTTAGAAATTCTATTAATTTTTAATTTCAAACAAATACTAAAACCATAAACATAAGATACTATGTTTACCTGAATACACAGAATGGAGGAAGAAGAAGAATTAAAATAAATTTATTAATAATGCATAATGTTTGTATGCAACCAACAACAATCATATCTCAGTATGGTGCACTATGGCTTTAGCTGATTCACTAGAAATTCTCAAGAAGGTTGAAGATATCTTGATATTACCTGTGATTTGATTTTAGTGTGCAAAACAACATTCAAGATAACAACTTAAGAAATATACTTGTATAGTATTCGCATTTTATTTCTTATTCTATTTTACAAATTCAACAGCTATTTTCTTTCTGCACGTTATATTTATGCATTACTTCTATAAAAATATAATAGGATGTAAATCTTATGAAGCATATTACATACCTGTAAATCTTATCATACAGCAGTTTTAAAACTGCTGCTAAACAGAAGGCACATGATGAAAACATTAGGATGAATTTCTCAGGCAGTAAATTCCCTGTTAGATTTTTAGATTGCATAGGCAAGTTTTTGCTAATTCTACAATATCTGAATTTGCAAAAATAACTTTTGCAAGTTCATAGGAGATTCCAGCATTTATGGAACTAGATTATGAATCACTGAAATGGCATTAATTTAAAAAAAGGCTAATTGTACAAACTATTCTTTGCCTCTTGAGTAATTCATAGCGATACGATAACCAAAACGACTTGAGCTGAAAAAAGAAAGTGGAGTGAAAAAAACCGCATTACATGTAAACTTAGAAGAGTTCATTCTTATTATTATGATTGTAGTCATATAACGTCAAAAGTACGAACCATTTATATTTAATTTCTAATAAAATAATTTATATTTAAATTATGTCGTAGCTTTATTAATGAAAAGATGTCTGCTATTTAAAACTTAAGTTCTAATCGTGTTTTAATCCAGAAATTATATTTTTTGAAATGTTTTAAATTTTTTTTTTTTTTTTTTTTTTTTTTTTTTAGGGTCAATACACATAAATTGTTAAAATACAGAGTGTAGATCTGACGAAGAAAAGTTTAATGCCTTTTCTTCAATGGATCGCTTATTTATGTACACCAAAATGCTGTCAATCTACTTTTTAAAATTTAATTTATTTCATTTTTTGCTTTGGAACAGACATGCAGCCAGAGGAATTTACATCGATAAGCTAATGGAATCAATTCTTCATTGTGCATATGGAATTTTACAATTAATATATTGTTGAATGCTTGGGTTGGTTTTTCTGTCTGAAGAGCAAACAACCTGAGTTTTCAGGTGGGAAAATCCTGCAAACTCTACAAGACTGAAAACCTTAGAGAGAAATAAAGGAGAAATACAATCAAGTAAGTTTATAATTCTGAAGTAAACTATAATATATAATATGTAGGTAAACCTGCCACTGTATCTGAAGGTTTATATATAAGCATTTTTGAAATCTTTGTCAAACTTTCAGTCTTCAGATATTTATATTTCCCAATATATTATGAATCAACAGGGCTTACCTTTATTTTTTGATATAGGAAGCTTCTTTTCCAACTCTTTTCCAACTATATCAAAAAATAAAGGTAAGCCCTGTTGATTCATAATATAATAGAATATAGGAATTATCGAGCACGTAATAGCTCTCTAGTATCAAATCTATTAAATTCCCAATATATATAAATAGGTAAAATTTTCCCCCGCTCTCAAGCAATAGATTATATTGTTCATTTTGTTATATTATCTTTTTTTCTCTAAATTACTATTACTAAGAGGCAAGAATATTTATGATCAGCCACTTATAACAAAATATTTCTCAAGAACTAGTGATATTTTAAATATCTGAAAGCAAAAAATTAAAAGAGGATGATACACCCCTTCTAATTTTTTTCCTTTCAAATATAAATAAAATTTAAGTTATCTGGGATTGAATATTGACATTAGGTATTAATTTTTTACTGAAACTATCTACAAAATTATAATTTTTTTTGCAAGCTTCCCTATTTTATTCTTTCATTACAATATTTTTACTTGATTTGTACATTTTATAACAGTAAAAATAAAATTTAATGAAAAAAAATTCAATTACAAATGGTTTTCCATTAGAAAATCACTTATAATTGACTTCATAGATATAGTAGATTTACTGTATCTAAGTAGTTCTTTTTCCTCAAAAGAATTTCAAATAAAATTTATGGTCAGAATTAAGGGTGGGCAGTACCCTGATCACCATCATTTAAAGACATCTCTTAGTGCTAATAAGATGCTTATTTTCCAAGGAACTATTCAGATTTAGTGCTTCTAACACTGGCTCTAATGGAAGTAATCCACTTTGACTCATGCATTATAAGAATATGTTTTTATCAGAGACATCAAAGGATTTTACGATATTTTAGGCTTTCATTTATTAACTATGTTACAATTAAGGATAAACTACAAAACTAGACATATTCTCCATTTTCAAAACTGCGAATGTACAAACTAGAGAATAGGTATAAATATCACAAAACGAGTAAAATTTTCTATCCCTTCATTTATTGAACTAACCATCAAAAGGTAATGCTTTTATCCAGACTTAAATATTGATCATTAGATATTAATTTTCTATTAAAATTCTTGTAGGAACTGTTTTAAAATAATTGCAGGTTAGATCCAAAAGGAAGTTACTGTGCAGACATATACCATACTACTATATGTCTGTATATACAATGGTATACAGACATTTAAATGAACACTATACAAATATACACATAGAACTATAGTATACAGATAGACACTGGATTCATAGAATTCAGGAAATTGATAGAATATGATATAAAAATAATATAGACTTAATGCTTTAACAGTGTTTTTTCAGAGTAAACAGTATTATTTAATGTGATAAATATACAATAGATATTATTCATTATTAAATAACTAATCATAATATGCATTGCATATTTATCATGGAATACAGAAATTATTTTGTATTAAGCATAAATTTCTCAGGAATTGTGCTTCAAAGTGAATTAAAAGAGATTTAAAGAATTAAGATACTGAGACTGTGCATAACACATGAACTGATATAAGCTTAATTATACAAAATATATAGAATAATGTGAAATATGCACAAAAAACTGAGATTATGATAAAATGAAATCTAGACATTTACACTGACAATAGCTTTAGAAAAATGAAACATTAACAACCAGAATTTATGGAGTAAAGTACACACAATATTCTGTTTTTAAAATGGGTTCAAAATGCCAACAGGAACTGGAGGACACATTTGTTTATATAGATTGACAACAGCTAACTACATCGGTCTGTTAAAAAATTATGCACATTTGATTAACAAGGCATATTGAGGAAGAAATGGTAATAATGGAGAATGGAAGAACTTTGGTCTTGTAAGTGTAATACAGGAAGCACATTGTATTACAATGTAAAATATTTAAAACACAACAATTAGATTTTGTATTTCCACACTTGCTATTATTTGTTTCTTGCACTGGAAGATGAATGCTTGTTGTTGTCTTTTGGAGATTAACCATTTAGCTGTACATTGTTTTCTCCACCCACTGAAAAGAGTAAATATTTTTAATATAAAACACTTGAACTTTTATACTAGTATTTTTAATTTAGTTAGAACTAATCAGTCTTTTTTTTAACGTACTATGTAAAACATCTTTTCATTAATTGAATTTATTAACAGAGCTTTGCGACTAGTATAATCACTATTGTGATCGATGTAGTGTTCCATTTTGTGGAACTCAGTCAAATGTCTACTGACGTGATAAACAAGGCTACTTTTTTTCATGCTGCGTTATCTTAGTCAGTGTTTTTTTCTTTTTTTCTTCAAATAGGCCTCTGGGGTTGGGAATATTCACAATAACTGTACAATCCTACACCAACTATTATTAAATAAATTAGCATTGTGTTGTATTAAGATAATAATGATACAAATAAAATGAAATAAATAGAATGAATAATATAATTACACCGGATAAAACTGATAAAAAGGTAACTGTCTGTACAATAAAATATAAAATTTTTAAAATACAATAAACAATGAAGATAAAACACAGGATAAAAGCAATAAAACACCGATAAAAAAACACACTAAAATACCGAAGCTTTCAGAGGCGTCCGCCTCCTTTTTCAACAGTGAAGCTTATCGTATAGCACATCCTTAAATATCAGCAGGCTCACAATTCACTAGTCAGTGTTTATTTTAATTAGCTGCATTCATATAGTTAAATAAACATTTCATAAGTCAAAGCTGTAATTAATCCTTTTCCATATTATAGCATTTATTCTTGCTTGATTAACCCTCTATGTACGAAATGAAGTTAGAATTAACCCTAGTCAAACCTTTTTAGTTATTTAGCTATTTTTTTGTTCTTTATAAAAACAGGTATTGTCATAAAATTTTAACACAGCTATGGTAACAGCTAACCCTACTTAGTAAATTACTTTTATTATAAATTCCACAAAACAAAAAAAAATTTTCTATTGCATCCCTTGGCTTGGCTGCATAGATTTCTCATGTTTGACTGTTTTTTAGATTTCTTTATTGCCTCTTCCACAATTGTTTGGTGAAGAATTAATGTTAGTCAAGTTATTCATTAGGATAAGATCAGATATAATGTAAAATTTAGCAGAAAAAAACACCTCTGAGGTGGAGTTCAAAAACCTTGCTGCTAATTTCTTTGAGGATATTGAATTTTCTGATGAACAGTGGAGATAGAGTTCATTGAAGTCTTTATCTCCCCTGTCACTAAGACAGGGAAAAAAACTGATACGTTTGTAAAAAACGTTGCCAGATACATCCTTTCTGGATTTGAACATATTCGATATTCTGCAAATGATTTTATATATACTGTACAGTTTAGCCTTTATTTAAAGAGAGAGAGAGAGAGAAAGAGGGAGAGGGGGTAAAGTATAGTAAATATACAGTACAATAAAAATATAAAACACTTTTTTTTTTTTACCTTTGAAAATATACCATAATGTAAACGATATATTTTGGAAGGGCAAAAGTGAACATTTTATGCAATTACTTCACCAAAGCCACAATGTTTTGCATCTTTGAATCTTTTCCAAATATATGTAGATGATGGTATTATGCAATGTACTGGTAGGGAAACTTTCAACATTATAGTTACCATACATATAAAAAACCTGTCTTAATATATAAGCTATACAACGTACAAGTTAGTGCAAAGGCATCATATTAGTACGTACCAAACTCTGAATTAGCAAAAACGGCATCATTTTAGTTAAATCTCATATTGTGAATACCTTCACAACTAGTTGCCATGATATTGCATTACTTCGAATAAGTAACACTTCACCAAAGGAGAAGACTATTGTTACTTATTCTCAGCAGATACCACCACCCAGACGGCACTTTTCGGGGTATTTGGCCTTTCTTCAGTGGGTGGGTAGGTAGATACCCTGGTGATGCAATGATGACAAAACAGTTGTTAAGTATAACTCCATAATATGAGATTTAACTAAAGCGATGCTGTTTTTGCTAATTCAGAGTTTGCTGCATACTAATATGATGCGTTTGCACTAACTTATGTTGTCTAATTATCTCACAGCCTGAGGCTTAATCCCTTAAAGTGTTTCAGTCTAAATTCACTTTATACACCATCAGGTATCTCTCATATTGTGGAGTTCTGCTTCACAACTGTTTTGTCATCATTGCATCACCAGGGTACCTATCTACTCACTAAAGAAGGGCCAAATAGCCCTGAAACGGTGGTATCTGCTGAGAATAAGTAACAATAGTCTTCTCCTTTGGTGAAGTGTTACTTATTCGAAGTAGTGTAATATCATGGCAACTCATTGTGAAGGTATTCACAATACAAGATTTAACTAAAATGATGCAGTTTTTGCTAATTCAGGGTTTGCTGCGTATAATATGATGCATTTGCACTAACCTGTATGTTGTCTAATTCTCTCGCAGCCTGAGGCTTAATCCCCTAAAGTGTTTCTATATAAGCTGTATTAATGAAAATTTTATACAGGAATGTGTTTATATATGAATGACACAGCTGCTACTCACTTTGTCATGCAAATATATTAAAATCCTATTACAACAAACTTTTCAGGGGGACATTAATCATTTCATTTTATCAAAATTTCATGTTAATGAATCACTCAAAATTATTTTAAAAGAATCATTTATGTAAATAAGTTCTGCTACACTAGTTTTCTTTATCTTTAAATGAAAATTAAGTAGAACATTGGATGTAACAGGAGTGGAAGTATTGGATGAATGGACATTGCATCCAAGGTTTTTTTACTACATTTTAGACAAGAAGCAAGCGTCTTACTTTTGGGCTTTTCAAAATTGAGTTTAGCATTGTCAAGGCACATGATGCAAGAAAGCAAACTTATATAGCATCAGCCAAAAAAAATCCTTCTCATTTCACCCATCCACTCACTCCAAATGTTTGTCTAATTCTGCCTCAAATCTATTTAAGCTATCAACTTCTACAATGACAGATGAAAGTTTGTTCCAGCAATCAAACACCCGCTGGCTAGGCAAACTTCCGCACATCTATCCTAAAACTGTCTTTCCTCAATTTGAATTTATGCCCTCTCAGACGATTATTCTGAGCAAGAGGAAGAATCCCATCAGCACTGAGCATGCTCAAACCATTCAAGGCTTTATACACCTCAATCAGATCACCTCGCAGGTGCCTAGTCTCCAGCCACTGTAATTTGCAAAATTTAAGCCTTTCTTCGTAAGAGCAACCCTTTGTTCCATTCACTAATCTTGTTGCCCTTCTCTGTACTCATTCCAACAGCTCTACATCCTTCTTAAAATAAGGCCTCCACACCTGTATACAGTACTCAAGGTATGGCCTGACCATTGCCTTATACAAGGGGATAATCACCTCCTTATCCCTGCTAGAAAAATTCCTGTATATCATTGACAAGACACCATGAGCTACTCTTGCAGACTGTCTGCACTGCTCAGAACACTTCATATCTGCCTGCACAATTACCCCTGGGTCCTTTTCATTCTCTACCACCCTGAGTGTAGTACCACACAGTTGATATGTTACTCTGGGGTTACTGCTTCCCATATGCAGTACTTTATATTTATCAATGTTAAACTTCAGTTGCCACCTTTCAGCCCATCTGCTCAACTTTTCTAGATCCTGCTGCAGCAGTGCACTGTCAATAGCGTACTGTTAACAACCCTGCCAACCTTCATATCGTCTGCAAAATTGGACATTAAGCCTGATATACCATCGTCAATATCATTAATAAATACAGAAATCAACAATGGACCAAAGTTTATTAAAAACTTGTTTACAATTGCTATTGGCCCCTGGTGCCAAGCAATTATTAGTGTAACCAAGCGATCTATATATTGTGTGTGCAAAGCAAATAGTTTTCTTTAGGTTTTAAATACAATTTTCTTTATTTATTTGTATTGCAAAACTTTTTCACTACAAAAAGTAGGCAGAGTTCCAGGAAGGAAATTCACCTTTCTGTTTCTTGTTAATCTTACTAACCAAACTAACTCAGCCGCTTGGTTACCCTTGTGCCACTGCTCCTGCCTCCCCGTGGAGGGGCCGGTAACCTGGAAAGAAAAGCTATCTTTCCGGGGCTAAAAGGAGCAAAATGATCTCTCCTACAGGACATAGGGATCCTAATATGGCTACTCATGAGATAGAAGACTAACTCATGCAGTGCTAAACATCAAAAAACTGACAGTGTACAAAGAAGGCATCCAATGCACCTTGTATTGCATTTGACTCAAGAACAGTCTCTATAGTCTCTTGCCTTTTAAAATTCAGAAATACCTAGAAAATCTAATAGGATCTCCGAAAACAACTAAGCATCTGAGATTGGGCGACTTGTTCTCAGACGAACGACAATCACAACGGCTCCAAAAACTAACATCCTTTGGAGGATTATCGATTACTGTCTCCCCTCATGCTACTCTAAACACCTCCAGGGGTGTGATAGCTGAGTGGGATCTCATAAATCTCTCAGAAGAAGAGTTGAAAAATGAATTGCAAGACCAGGGAATTGTGCATGTAAAGCACATATACACAAAACAAGACAATGCTCTAGTTCCAACTCGGAATATAATACTAACATTTGATAGCCCCAAACCTCCAGCATCCATCAAAGCAGCTATTTCAATTATCAGATAAAATTGTACATTCCTAACCCAACACGCTGTTTTAAATGCCAAAAATTTGGGCATTCCCGAAACGTGTGTAGAAGTTCAGCCACTTGTGCTAATTGCAGTTCACATGAGCACAATCACTCTGACTACAAAGCAGAGCAGCACAAATGCTCAAATTGTAATGGCCCACATACTACCTACTCCAGAGATTGCCCCCGATGGAAACAGGAAAAAAACATTCAATGGGTTAAAGCCGAAAAAAAATCTCATACCAAGAAGCTAAAAAATCTGTAGGCTCAATTTAACACTTCACCCAGCTTCGCTAAGTAGTCCAAAAGCCAAAGAACAAGCAAAGAACAATAACGACTGGTACTCAAACTGAGGTAACATTTCCCCCAGACAGATCGATGTCAGATTGGGCTCAGTCAATTTTGGAAGCTGTGCCCCTTTCTGGTAAACCACATAAATCAAACAAGGCTGTTAACACACCAATCACTGTTCCGCATACTACCAATAACCCAATGTACTCAAAAAGTGGTGATACAGTCAGTCCTCGTATAGCATGATAGTTGTATTCCTCGAAACCCTCGTGCAATGCAAAATCGTGCAATAAAAACAACAGGCCCTATGGGAAAAATAGGGTTAGGTGCTGACCACCCAAGATTGAACACACATTTGTAACCAAAACATTACCAAACACAATAAATAATCGTAATAAAATACTTACGTATTTTATTACGACTATTACAGAATAAAATATTGCTAATGCTTTTGCTTCTACCGTAAGAAAACTTGTTTTTTGTTTGATTTTATATCCAAACAGATGACAGCCAATCCATCTCTTCCAATTCTTTGTGTCTTAATCTAATGGATTTTAATTACACTTTGAGTTGTTCCTGCTATGAAAGTTTTTATTTTCTTTGCATTCTTTATAATTCTCGGCGTTGCCTCATTTAGGCCTGTAGCACGTGCAATATCATGGTCTTTCATTTCGCTCAAAGTGTTTCATAATTTCATATTTTTTTCTTTATCGACAGAGGTGGACTGGCCATAATCCTTACCAGGGAAACCATGGTGGGTTGGAGGCCGGTGTGATTTTGGCCATAAACGCTAGTATGAGGCCACTACAAATTTTCCTGGTTAAGAATTTTTGACCCAGTCCGCCTCTGTTTATCGATATTGCTTTTCTTTTTCTATCTGAATCTGTAGTGTCTTCACCAGGACGCTTCCTTTTCACACCTTTTAAGTATTTTACTCATTTTTAGGGAATAAAGCACAATTACAAAACAAGGAGGCACGCTTGATACACATAAACAAAGCTGCGTGTGTGTAGCAACTGAATAAACAACACCGTAAAGGTAGAGACACACTAGCTCACATTTTACTAAAGCACATTTCTGGGTTACTACCATAAAACAATAAAAACAATTTCCAGTTGCGTTCTTGCTAGTGGAATCTGTTATAAACTGGTAGTAAACTCGATCTAATTGCATTTGCGATAATACCGATAGCTGGAATTTTACATTATTATGGTGAAATGTGTTTCCCCTTCACTGATATAAAAAACATAAATACATTTTCAGAATATTCTCTTCATTCCTATCGTGTTGCGTTCAGTTGGGGTTATTCCACATCCGACTGCCATTTCTTGTAAACACAAAGCGAATCGTGCATAAGCGAATTCGGTTCATGTTATATAAGATATCGTTCCCCTATTTATGAATCGTGTATGATCGAATTCATGTAGTGTAAACACGTGTTATACAAGGACTGACTGTACTACTAAAACTGATTCGATAGAAAAAGAACCTGTTCTCGATCTCTTCCCAGAAGAAGAGATGGAAACAGGAAGACTGTGCTTCCCGAAAAGAAAATCTGGTCAGCATAAGCCAACAGAAACTCAGGACCACACTTCACCCAAATAATGCCCAGTTTTCTTCAATGGAATTGTAGAGGGTATCACACCAACCTTGATGACATTCAGGATCTCCTTCTCCAGTATAACCCAGTTACCTTTTGCCTCCAAGAAACTAACTTAACAGCTTCTGTTACTACCTCACTTAAACATCATGTTATTTACAGAAAAGATAGAGTTTCTCATGTAAGCAATTCGGCTCATGGAGGGGTTGCACTTGTAGTTAGCTCCAATATCCCTTCCCGACCATTAATGTTACAAACAAATCTAGAAGCAGTAGCTGCTTGAATTTCCTTTCGTTTTTCTTTTACCATTGTCTCCTTATATCTTTCCCCTAACCAAGACATTTCTTACACTGATCTTGAAACTGTTGTATCTCAGCTCCCTCTTCCCTTTTGCATCATGCGAGATTTTAACGCACATAATCCTCTATGGGGTGATAGAATACACAATAAACGAGGAAAAATACTAGAAAAGCTTTTAGATAAATTTAATCTGACACTACTGAATACTGGTTTACCCACTTATTTTCATCTACCTTCTGGGTCAAGCTCAGCAATTGATCTCTCCATATGCTCACCAGTCCTTTTTCTGCTGTTTGATTGGTCTGTTCATGACAGTCTACTGGGTAGTGACCATTATCCAATAGTCTGTCACACAGAATCAAATTCACCACCTTGTCATAATCAGACAGCCAAATGGAACTTTGTCAAAGCTGATTGGGTAAAATATAGGCAACTAGCCATCCTGCAAAAAACAGCTGTTTCAAATGTGTCAATAAATAATGCTGTTGATTATGTAACAAATCAAATCAAATTGCTGGCCACCGAAGCAGAAATACCAAGAGTGTCCACAAGTCATAGAATAAGATCAAAACCCTGATGGAACAATGAATGCAATCAAGCCAAACGAGAGAAAAATAAAGCCTGGAATAAATTTCGCAAAATCCCTACTGCTGCTAATCTAGTACACTTTAAGAAAGCCAGAGCCAATGCTAGATGCATTCAACATGCAAGTAAAAGAGAGTCGTGGAAACGCTTTGCTTCAACTATTACGCAGTCCACCAAAACAAACCATCCGGAAAATATTAGAAAAATGTATAATAAATATCCTCCTTTGCATCTATCAATACTGAATGTAAATGGGAATGATGTTTCACTACCTCAAGACATAGCTAACACTCTCGGAGAATCCTTTGCTCAAACCTCTGCCGTATCCTCATACTCACACCAAACTTTAAGAAATTAAAGTCCATTGCTGAAAAGCAGACCCTAAATTTTAACACAGACCACCATCAAATGTATAACTGTCCCTTTATCATAATTGAACTATGGCTTGCTCTTAACAGTTCAAAACATAGTGCTGCTGGACCTGACAGAATTCATGTCATGTTAAAGGAGCTGAGCGAAAAGTCGCTTCATGTCTTACTCCAGCTATATAACTGGGTTTTCACAGAAAATACTTTCCCTGATAGCTGGTGGCACTCGTATGTCATAGCATTATTAAAACCTGGCAAGGATCCAATCAACCCACGTCACTATTGACCTATTGCCCTCACCAGCTGTATGGGAAAAATAATGGAAAAAATGGTAAACTCTCGTCTCACCTGGGTGCTGAGCAAATACAACCTCATCAATTCATCGCAGTGTGGATTTCATACAGGTAGATCAACTTTAGACCTCTTGATACATATGGAAAACCAGATTTGCAATGCCTTCTTAAGGAAGGAACATTTGACTACAGTTTATTTAGACATTGAGAAAGCTTTTGATACAGCTTGGCGATACAGAATTCTCCATGATCTATATGCATTAGGCTTCAGGGGCACCTCCATAGCCAGGTGGGCAGTGCATAGCACACGCTTCTTGATTAGACTGGGGTTCGAGCTGTGACCACCAAATACGGAGGATGCGGAAAGGTCATGGAATGACCACCGCATATCCCCGGAGCAATATGGCCTTAGTTGCTAATGCTCCTAAAAACCAAATAACAAACAACAACAGGCTTCAGGGGTAATATGCCAAGATTTATACAGAACTTTTTGAAGCAGCGATCCTTTCAGGTCCACATTCAATCCACTCTTTCCTGAAAATTCATCCAAGAAGGTGTTCCACAGGGTTCAGTTTTAAGTGCCACTCCATTCATTATAAAAATCAACTCAATTACCAAGGTCATTCCGGCCACTGTATTTACTACTTTATATGCAGATGATTTTAGTATATCTTGTCACTCGCAGAACACGAGAATGACTGAGAGACAACTGCAAGGAGCTCTTAATAAGATTACAATGTGGGCTACAGATAACGGGTTTCGCATATCACCTGAAAAAACTGTTGCAGTTTATTTCTGTAGAAGACATAATCTCCACCCTGACCCACTTCTAAAGTTAGGGAACCATGATATACCTGTTGTGCCTATCATTCGATTCCTTGGGTTAACTTTAGATAAAAAATTGACCTTTCTTGACCATATTAAACAACTTAGAACCACCTGTTTCAAGAAATTAAACATTTTGAGAGTATTATCAGCTACAATATGGGGTGCTGACCGTCATACACTCCTTCATTTATATCATGCTATTGTAAGATCAAGGTCTTACAATAGCATAGACTATGCATCACCAGTTTACAACTCTGCTAGACCTAGCATTTTGAGGGCTTTGGACCCTATTCACCATAGTGGCCTACGCATTGCTCTTGGAGCCTACCGCACTTCTCTTGTGCAGAGCCTGTACGCTGAAGCTCACGATCCCCCCACTCTCTCTCTCTCTCTACGAAGACAAATTTTACTGCTAAATTATGCTGTCAAAATAAAAAGCCAACCCCTGCATCCATCGTGGAAACATCTATTTACACCAGATTGGGAGAACTTGTATGCCATTTATCCATCAATAAATCGACCCGCTGGTATACATCTTTGCTCACTACTTTATAATTGGCCACTTGACCTTTCTAAAATAGCCACCACTAGTTTCACGACTCCTCCATGGACTTTTTGCCACGGCTCCCTTCAAGAATGGGGGAAAAGTACTCTTTCTTCACAGAATGTAAACCAGCTTCATAAATCTCTATTTGAGAAATATGAATCTTATACCAGGATATACACAGACGGCTCCAAAACTGATCACCATGTCGGTACTGCTGCTGTTGTTCTTCCATCATCTATAATCTCTAATCAGTTACCTTTAGAATGCAGTATCTTTACTGCTGAACTACATGCCATACAAATGGTGCTAGAAACAATGAAATTGCATCAGTTTACCCATAGTATTATTTTTACCGACTCTCTCAGTGCCCTTCTCACTTTACAGCAACCAAGAAAACATCATAACTACCTACTTGGTAATATTCAAAACTTGCTGGCTCATCTAGCTAAGAACACGAAAGTAGTAAAATTTTGTTGGGTCGCTAGCCATGTTGGCATACCTGGCAATGAGAGTGCTGACCACACAGCCAAATCTACTGTGCAACCAACTGATGACTATCAAAATTCCTTTCACCGACTATAAAAGTCTTATAATAAAGCAAAGTATGAATTACTGGCAAACCATCTGGCAAAACCAAGAAGGCAACAAACTCCTTCGGATTAAACCGAAACTCCAGTCTTGGCCATCTAGTTTCCGCTCGAACCAAAAGGAAGAAGTCACACTTGCAAGATTATGAATAGGACATACACACCTTACTCACCTTTATCTTCTTTCTTCCTCAGATCCGCCTTCTTGTCCGAACTGTCATGCTCAAATTACAGTCCAGCACATCATTGTTGACTGCCCTCTCTATAATGGAGTATGGCAAACCACCTTCTTATCAAACCATGCAGCCCAAATCACACCTACTTTGCAACAAATATTAGATGACAGACCTGATATTTATGCAGTTTTCACTTTCCTAAAAAGGATAAAATGCTATGACAGAATATAATGCTTAAATCTCACATAATGCACATATCTCACTTTTAATAATGCCTGTTACCTCCTACCATTGTTTGGTGCATAATGGCCTTTAGCTGCCGTTGCGCCGTAAAACATACAACAACAACAATTGCTATTAACTTTAGTTAGGCTGAAAATGAAGCTGGAAATTTTTATGCAAGGCAGTTGTTGATATGCTTTATTCTTATCTTGAACAGCTTTAGCATATATTTTTTTGGAAAACTGAACCCTTTGACAACGAAGGTTTCCCCCCCAACACAAACTTCTCCATGTCAGTACAGTGGCACAGTCACTTCACACCCCATTTGGAAATGTCTCTGTTCATGGTCTGTCTTAAGTCCAGAGAAATTTTTCTGAATGCTTTTTCACTCAGAATTCAGTTAGTCTCAACTGGAGGTGCATGGTTTTTTCCTTTCTACAAACAGGTAAACCACCTTGAATTCCTGCAGGCCCATATTTGTAGCATGCTAAATGATGAAAGCAAGCAAAACTTTTGTTCTTTTACTATCACTCATAAAGTAATAAAATTTAAACACAAAATATAAACTAACTGCAAACCATTACAATGTATCTTGAACTCATCACAAAATACCATACTATTAGGAAAAATAAGACAAAGTTAAGAAGGTTAGCAAACAAAAAAGACTTAAGATGGCATTTTCCTAAAAATCAACTCAAAGATAACAAAACAGATACTGATAAACCATATAAAATATTATGAAGATATTGGATGACCTTGCTGATTTGCAAAAATGAACATTCCAAACCAAAAGGGTTAAAAAAGAAGGTTCTAAGTAATCAGATTTATAAAACCAATTCAATTGGCCCATGCAGTACTTTGTTTGCAGAAGTGATTAATTTATTTCATTCATAGCCCATTTATCTTTATTTTGAATATACTTACTTCATCTAGTGTAAATGTGGCTTTTCCCAAACGACGTGGATCTCGTTCTTGAAAGGTTTCTGAATAAAAGAAAAAACAATGGTATCCAAATTATTTAGAGGAAATTTTATTAAGCACAAGCTCTAAAATATCTATATATTTGTACAGTAGAACCGTATTAGTGAAATTAGGATGCAGCTCTAAAAGTGCACAGCTGCCAAAAGATTATACACTGTTTCAATAGTATCAAAACAATGTACAAATATAACAGTTATAATTGTTATATTTAATTTTCCTAAACATCAAATAACCATGTTAAAAATATAAAGAATGCCAAACTCTTTTGCAATAGTGATAAGGATCACTACTGCAAAATATTCTTACAGAAACTACAGAGTGCTGCACTAGTTTACCAATACAACTGGAAAGTTTTGCTATTAGGAATATATTTATTATGTATAGTAGCCATAACGATCTGATATTCATTTAATATGTATATCCACTGTAAACGTCCAGTATAAATAACATTTTATCAATAATACTTTAATATCCAGTCACCAACAACAATTACTTATGTTTGATATAGACACCTCTTTTCTTCTGTCTCTTAAGGTGAAATAGCTTATTTGAAGCAGTGATCAGTTGTATGCATAAAAATTAGTAAATGCATCATATAAAGATCTGAAATAATAACACCTTAAAGTGTAATAATAGTCAAAATATGCAATGATCAAATTATTCAGAATTACAGTAAATTAAATGACAAATCCAGATATTTTCTTACCTATCATGGTTTTAAGTTTGACAGCACACATGATGAAGTCCTCAAAGCTTATTTTCCCATTCTTTCCATATCGTAATACAAGAGCACGCAACACATGCAGGTTTACTCGATAACCTATGCCAAACAACAAAACAAACCAATCGCTTTTAATTATTATTAGAACAATACTTATAAGCTTATGCAAAAAAGTATTAAAATTGCAAAACTTATCTTTTCAACTGTCCTCCACCTGGGTTTTTTTTTTTAAATAGAGAAGTTTTAAGTTTATTACAATAGAGCCTTTTCCAAAGATCACGTGTCAAGATATAATTTATAGAACCCCTATAATGTCCCAGGCTAACTTCATTTTAATTTAAGCTTATGGAATAAATATTTTTTGCCTTCTTCCTTTAAGAAATGATTTGTTGGAATGACAGTTAAAAGTCCATAATAATAGCATTAGAAGTAAAGTTCATAATTCCAGCTAGCTCCTTCCTTGAAAAGGAACTACTGTTCGGCCCCCTTGTGAGTTTTTGCAACAAGACAAAACATGGCTGCCATTGAAAAGATAAGACACTACTATGATATCATATTTTTGATTATACTAGTCCCTCATCTTTATTTAAACAAGTTTTTGAAAATAATATCATCGTTACAGCATCTTCATTCCACTTACCGGTGGAAAAAAAAAGTCGATGGGAAATTGATGTTCATCTGTGACTATTTTCATGTTTTGATTTGGTTTTGTGTTTGTTCCCACATCTGGGGTGGTGCACGCATGTGATTATATTTGACATAAAGGTCTTCTGAACAAGCTTCCCCTTTATGGGTTGCCAAATGTTTTTTTGCAATTGGGTATCCAATTATAAAATTTTAAAATTGTATTGGGTATCCAATTGCAAAAGTTGTCTCTCTGACCACTCATTGTGGGTGGTGGTGGTAGATGGCTATATTCTAACTTTTCCACTTGGGTGTTTACCAAGTTTTAGTGTTTCCTCCCACCCTTTTCCTCTTGTATATTAATGACCTTCTTCCACTGACTGGAAATCCTATCCATAATTCTGCAGATGTTAGCACATTGCATTCCACCTTCCAGTGAGAGAAACCTTATCTGCACAAACAGCTTCATTTTCTCAAATATCTGCCACTAATTCCTTAAATGCTAATCTCCAAGTAATTTTTTTAATGAGGCAGGGATAACAGTTAATTTTTCCATATAAAACTCAGCCTGTTTTATGTCTCACAAAAAGGAGTCTACTTCTCCTACACTTATCTTCGATGACACTCAAATCTCTATACAAGATAACATATCTGCATTAGGGATTACCCTGATTTCTAATCTCTTGGCATAAGCACATCACAAATATTACTTCCTCTGCATCTAAAAAATTGGGTTTTCTTTTTTGCTCTCAGCGTAACTTTTCTTCCAAACAGCTATTCAATCTGTAGAAATCTGAAATCTGCCCTACTATGGAATACTGTTCCCATATCTGGGGCAGTGCCCCCAAAACCTCTCTCAAGCTTCTAGACCCTATTCAAAAGAAGGCAGTCAGATTAATTAATGACCTATATCTTACAAAAACTCTCCATCTTGCAGACATTCCTTTTCTGTAGATATGTTCTTGAGCAATGCTCTTCTGAATTGGCTTCTGTAACCATCCCCTGCCTCTTCCAAACATGTGCCACAACCAGTCAGCATCCTTTTACTGTCTAACTCCATACTCACAGAACCAACTTTTTCTTTTCCTCATTTATCTCTTCAACTTCTGTTTTCTGGAAAAACCTTCCTTCACAATGTATTTACTGAAAATTACAATCTACAGAAATTTAAGTCCTAATGTCAACAATTGAATTGATGGCTGGAACAACGTTGGATGTGACTATTTTGGCAAAGTCTTTTTTTTGTGGAATAACATTGGTTGTGATTTGCTGAATCAAAATGTGTAAAGTTTTAGTTCTCAAACTCACCGGTAGATAGTGATAAATCGGTTTAAAGAGCGCATGTCTCGATTTCAGGTTGTGGAGCAACGTTGGATGTGTAACAGTGAGCCAGAGGTTACAATTCATTTTGGTTTCAGTTCTGTCAAGTTTGTTGCTAAAATGCAGGTATCTAATAGTGATTTAGACAGTATTAACAATCATAAACGGGTGTTGAACATTGCGGAGTGGAAAGACAAAAAGCGTAAATGTTTGAAAGACAGTGGTACAAGTTACGTGAATCGGCGTACGGGAAAAGTTGTTCCAGATAAAAAGCCACCGTCCAGTCCTCGAGGTTGTTTACCAAAGTGCAAGAAGTCAGGGTGCAGTGACCTCACCCTTCCACGGGTCCTTGATTTATTCCGACAGTTTCACGAGGTAAGTTACAATGAACAAACCCTTTTGCTGCTCAAGTTAATTACCTTACGAGAGCCAAAAAGAAGACGTCCAAATAAAACAGATTCGACTTCAACACGATTGGCTGGTTTTGATTATAGTCTCAATGGGAAGCCTGTTTGCCAGAAGACATTTTGCAACGCATTTACTATTTCCCTGAGACGAGTACAGATATTACAACAAAAAATGAAAGACGGGGAGGTCGCACCGAAAGATAAAAGGGGATTGCATTTCGGCCGTCCACATGCTGTTGATGCAGCTGTAAACTCAAATATCAGAGAGCATATTGCTTCTTTCCCAACTGAAGTTAGTCACTACAGTAGAAATGCTTCATCGAAACTTTTTTTAGCCCTGACTTAAACTTAACTAAAATGTATCGCCTATTTGAAGAAAAGTACCCTGACAGTCCTGCAAATTCCACAAAGTACAGAAAAATTTTCAAAAGAGAGTTCAATTTGCGATTTGGTGCACCGTGGTCAGATACTTGCAAACAGTGCGATAAAAACTGTGCCCGCCTGATCCTAGCTCACAACGAAGAAGAGCGGAATAAGATTGAACAAGAAAGTCTTATTCATCACAAGAAGGCTGACCAAGCATATAAAACCCTTGCCAATGATTCAAAAAATGCGAATTTCGTCACACTTTGCATTGACTTACAACAGATTTTATTTACGCCCATGTTAACACACTCTGATATTTACTATCAGCGCCAATATTCGACGTACAACTTGTGCATCCACAATATGACAGAAAATCAGGCTAACATGCTCTTATGGCATGAAAGCTTAGCCAAGCGTGGATCTAAAGAAATTGGATCGTGCATATTAAAATATGTGACCTCATCATACAAGCCTCTACCCATTGGCCAAGAAAGAAAACTGATTGTGTGGTCTGACCGCTGCACAGGTCAGAATAACAACTGGAACATCATTAAGTTGTACCGGTACTTGATATCATTACGTTACTTCACTGAGATACATCAAAAATTTTTAATCACGGGGCACAGTTTTTTGCCCTGTGACAGGGACTTTGCACTTATTGAGCGTGCTAAAAAAAAGGCCAAACCTCTTGTCCCTTCAGACTGGAAGTCAGTCATTGCAAATGCCAAGATAAACAGACCTTTCATGATCACTGAAATGAGCCAGGCCGACTTCAAAGATCTCAACTATATTGCCCCCAGAAAAATCAAGACAGAAATGAAGATCACTCAGTATGTGTGGTTGAAGATGACTGCAGATGACCCAGTTACTCTCAACTTAAGAGAGAGAGACACAACACGTTGAGGCCATGGCACCATGACCCTGTTTTCCCAGCGAAACCAAAGGTGATTAAGTACTGTGAACTACCACTATTATACTCAGCCCCTCTTCCAATCTCAAAAGCGAAAAAGAAAGATCTTATGGACATGACAAAATACCTAATGGACCCTACACACCGCGAGTTTTATGAAAATATTCCAAGTGCATGAGAATATCCGATTTTAATGTTTGGATCTGATGTGTGTGCTATTTCTGATTTTTAATTTTAATTTTTTAAATGTCATTTCACTTGATTTGATGTTTTTTTATTGAATTCTAATGTAAGTGTTCAATGTAATTGTGGACAATATTAAACTTTCCTCTGTGTTTTTATTAAAAATTTAAAAAAAAAAAAAAAAAATTCTATTTCTTTTTTTTTCCTTTGTTGGAAAACGTTTATTACAATGGAACAACGTTGGATGTGAGATTTCCTTGACAACTATGTAGCTTTTATTGTGTTCCCATTAAATTGGCTCTCCTGTAAAATTTGCAATTTGTAACATCCAACGTTGTTCCAGCCACCAATACAATTATCTTCTTTATCTCAATCTTCAGCCTATTCATGGTACTAAGTACTATAGGTTCTAATACCTTTTGTGTTTGGAGTTTTCATAAAAAAAAAAAAAAAAAATGTTATAAGTTCCTAATAAAGTTGATGTAAAAATCACTCTGCATGATTACTTAGGTTACATTTTTTTTTTTAACTACTACTATAATTTTATAGTAATTATTAAAAATAACTACTTCAAAAATTTTAAAATGCATCATTGACTGAAACATGCAAATTAAAAAGAAATATTCGTAAATTCCATTGCCATAATACTTATAATTACTCTACATTGACTAATAACGTTATTAAAAAAATACACATCCTTGTTAACAGGATGATAAATCCAAAATTAAATCTGGGGCATATCAACTGCATTTTTGTATTCACAAAAAAATTCAATTTTGGTATTCCTTAGTAGTATAGTTTCTGACTTTTGTCTGAATCATTATTATGTTAGAATTCAAGAAATACAGCCACAAAAGAACCAGGTCACTGATATCTGCCCATTTAGCTTTTAATGGACAGCCAACTTCATTAAATTTTTAATTTAAATTAAATATATAAAAATATAAATGTTTTCCTTAAATTGTTAAAATGACATATAGGAAGCCCAAGTGTATGGTCTTAAACTATTTCCAACCATTATTCCAAAGAAATTGAATAGTAAACACAATAAACCATGTGTCTGCAACTTCTTTTTTAGAAACATCCACTCCAGAGGATGTCACAATGTTGGAAAAAATCAACATTCTGACACCCATAACATTCTGAAAATTTGTACATAATGGTTGTAAATTTGGAATTCATTGCTAAAAGTGAACACTTACAAGTACTTTTGTGCTGAACTGTCAAGCGGAACAAGTCTTAAAAATTTTATCTGTGTACATAAACTAACATCAGCACAAGCAAAAAACAAATAAAACTGTGTGCCAAGTCTATAAACAAAATGCCAAACATTACTGCAAAGTGTTCAATCAGTGTGCCAATACTGAGTAGTTGTTAATTTCGTGTACCTTTACAGCCTGGTTGACTACTTAAGAATGACTGCTCATGTACATTATGACACCCAACCTAGGTTCATTTTGAATGTATTTGTGTGCCATGGCACAAATCTCAGACTGCCTTGTATGCATATATGTGTTGTGGCAGTGAATTTGTGAACCTTAGGAAGTCCAAAAATAAGATACTGGTCTCATACTCAGATGTTACTTGTGGTTTCGTGTCCTTTTTTGATGCCATTAAATGACAACTGGGTTGTCACTATTGCAACAGGGTACCTGTCCACCCACCGATGATGAAGCCAACTAGCTTCAAAATGGTGCTGTCTGGGCGATGGTGCTCATCTGAGAATAAGTAACAGCAGTCTTCTCCACCAGAGAAGCGTTACTTATTTGAAGTAGTGCAGTACCTAGGCAACTCATTGTGAAGGTGTTCACAATATAAGATATGAATAAACAATGCATTCATACTACCTGAGTAGTAGAAATGATGGAAGTGCCATATCCATGCATAAACAACCTGTTTTAACTGATGAGCTGATATCTCACCCTTCCTACCTAACTTCATTGCAATATTCTTCCATTCAGATATGTGCTACCCTTTCAAAAGTATTTGGAAATTCCTCCCAGCAATGAAAATGATATGTATGAAAAGCAGCAATGGCTTAAAGGTACACAGAAATATTTAGCATAGATTTTATCTTATTTAGCAACAATAAAGATTTATTTAATTAATTTATATAAATTACTAAAACACAAATTTTAATATGATATATTATGTACAGTACATCATATTAATAATACAATGTACTGCATTATACGCTATATTTGATCTTTTATCAAAATGTGAAAATGCTGTGGCCATGACTTTTCCAGCTGAAGATTTTAATTTCTAATTTGTGTTGCACTGTGTGTAAGCTAAAGATGATGATGTAAGTCACTTTTGGCTCAAACATAGCAAACTCTAGTTTTTAGCAAGTTTCAATGGAAACATTTCTCATTCTTCATGTAGGAAATCTTTTAATGCAGCTTGTAAAACTGGCCGCCACAGTTGATTTTTAACAATGAACTTCTCCAATCCATTGCACAGATGATTGTTCTTGTAAATTTTTGGTGCATCAATTGCTCAGGTGGTGCACCAATTCTTTATACACCAAATGATACTATTTGATGCTAAATTATGTATTATCTCTTTTTCAGCACGTTCACCAGTTGATATGCATGTTGTGTAGGTTAAAAACTCTAAACTCAAGGGGAGAAATTATCACCCCCTTTGTCCGAGATCAGCTCACTACAGCCCCAAATGAAGAGGCCTTAAAGAATTCCTCCAATTTCTGATGGGATTCGAAGTTACCCCTCTCCAAATCATGTGACTGTCCTGTGGTGCTCCAGTACTTTTGATAACAGTGTGTGCATAAAATTGGACTTCTGGAGTATATAATTTTCAATGTTTTCCATGAAACCGTGCAACTTTGTGTAACCTTTCTCGTCACTTTGAATCCCGTATAAGTTAAAAAACATAACTAACATTCAAAATTGACTAAAGTAAAAATATAACTTATTAAATAGATAATAAAAAGGGTAATAAAAGGTAAGCTGAAAATGAAGATATACATAAGTGATTAAACCTTTAGAAATGCATAATTATGACACTAATGTGCTTTCACAAAATTATGACACTAAATAATTTTAACAAGGTTGAACAATTCTAAGATCTGTGTAGAATTAGATTAGTATAATTGGCAAGATATTAACTGGATGTACTTAATAGGCAGGTTCAAAATGAAACTGTCAGAGGTGGCAATATGTATATTAAGAAATTTGTGATTGTATTATTAAAATAATATTGAAATTCTACGCGTGGCAAGAGTCTTGAAAAATTTGCAATTTAAATTTGAAAACATTGTACACCGGTAGTCAGTTTAATTAATTGTTCAATAGTTTTATTTATAATGCGAATGCAAAAAAAAAAAATTGCTAAAATAAGTCTGATAGTCAATTTCTTGTGAACAAAACCTAAATGATAGCAAAAATCAGTTGGATTACACTAGAGGTGAATTCAAGTGCACACTGTGGTTCAGAACAGAAGTTTGGCAATCAACGATAGATATGACGAGTTATGCAACATACAAATTAGGTTTAACTGATATGTTAGTAGGGGCTAATGTAGAGTAAAAACAAAAGCCAAAACAGTTATTTTGATTGTTTTACGTTAAAATGGAGGGCAAGCAGCAGCCATTGACATCTAGTGAGATGGAGGTAGAAGTAAGTGATCTGCATCACTTCTAGCTCTTTGCATCCATATATTTCAGTTGTAAAAGTGAGCCTAAAGATAAGGCTGATGCACCACAATCTACTTTCCTATTAGGCAAAATTTGGTCCAGGAGGCCCTTGTGCCAAAAAAATCTCAAACACAACAACAGCTTTCCTATCATCTCTTTGACATTCTTAAGAGATCTCTTCCTGTCACAAAAATATATGCTGCAAATTTCTTCCGTGATTTTCTGAAAGAAAGGATCATAAGAGCCTTAAACAATCCCAATACCAGGAAGTCCTAGTTTTTACATTTGTTCAGCTGTTTTTAAAATATTTGGTTCTGTAGTGAACTCCCATCTTTTACTGCCTTATTTTTTACTCTTATTGTGCAGGGTTTCTGTACAGATAACTGCCTGTTTCACAGCCTATTCTGGGGGCCGGCAACTTTTTTTTAGTGAAGAGCCATTTTTGATCTAATTTAAAAAAAAAAAAAAAAAAAAAAAAAAAAGAATCCGAAGAGCTGCATCTCAGCTCACCTGGGGGGGGGGGGGGGGGATTTTTTAAGAAATGGAATAGAGTGGGGTGTTTTATTAAAAAAATATATTTTTTTGAAATATTATTTGTTAATACTGACAAAACGTAACAAACATCCAATTAGGTATGAATTAATGTGACTTTTGCTGCTGCACTCCTTGAGCAAGTCTCTCAATGTCAGGCAGGTATGCCGTAATTTTCATCTTTAAGCATGCTGAGGGACACATACTGTTCAGACTGTTTCTTGATTTATTTTTAATATAGTTCATGTTTGAAAATATTTGCTCACAGAAATACATCGCTTGTCATACATGTGGGGTAAGAGTTAAAGAGCTGCATTTACATGTTCAAAGAGCCGCAGGTTTCCGACTCCTGGCCTATTCCTAAAAAGAGTGACAAGTTATTGTCATCATCTGGTTATTCCCTGTTAACAGATTTCCTTCTCTTCTGTTCTTTTGAAAGTGACATAGTAACCCCTAACAGTAAACTTACATTATTAAAGCCTTTATTTCGTATGGATTCCATCACTATGTAATATCCTTTATGGATTCCATATATGGGGGATCTGCTTGCTAAAATCGTCACCTATGGATTCATGCCACAGAATAGTTTATTACTATTGCGTGGCATTAATCCAACACGGTAATAAAGGAAACTGAAATAATTATTATTAGTACTGGCAAATGATACAAGCGTTATATAAAAAAAAAAAAAAACTACCCCATCTTATCTGTCCATCCCCTCTAATAATAATACATCTCATTCTTTGAATTTATTCAAATTACCCACTTCTACAATGCCAGATGGTACGTAGTTTGTTTGAACAATCAGTTACTCTTTGGCTGAAAGCAAATTTTTGTACATTTATCCTGTCGCCATCCATTTTCAGTTTATGTACCCTTGTGTAAGTGGATTATAAGACAGTATTCATGAGTTTACTGGAAGCCAATACTAAGCAACTAGAACTGAATACTCTCAGTGTTTGATAGAAAACACTAATGCAGGGTGAAAACAGTATTTGCAATGAATAATTAGTGTACTGCTGATTAAAATCTCAAGCCAGATTGCATTGCTAAGGAACTTGAAAGGGAAGAAATCCTTGGAAGTAATGCTTGGCTTGGGAATTTAATCAGAATCATATCAGTTCAAATTTCTTTCAAAAGAGTATAAACTATACTTGCTGATGGAAAAACTGACATATTTCTGCCAGTTGCTACAAACTAATTTCTGGTAGACATCATAAGTGCTGCTTTGTAACCATGTGGTTCTTCTCTCACTACTGCTGATTACAATATCTTCACTTCATATACTGTTTTGTGTTGACTTTACCTACACTAATAGAAAGGCCAGTGTTTGCTGACCTGAACCTGTTTTGACTGGAACTCATACAACACCTAATTAAATAGAAACTATGATACCCTACACTAAGACATGAAAACATTGCTCCTTTTCTACCCAAAAATTAATAAGTTATTAAGAGGTAATACCAATCCACCAGCACCTTTAATAATGTTGAAATATTTTTCAAACCTATAATTCGACAATTCCCCTTCCAGTATATTTAACCACAGCTCTTCATATGTCTAGGAGGGGGGGGGGAATCCCAGCAACCAACAATAGGTTAAATTTTGACCCTGTGTTTATTTTGCTGTTTCAAACTCAAAAATCATTCTTTTCACTCAGGACTAACTTGCATTGCTTTCTTTAGGTAATTTTTTTGCCCCAATTAAAATTTTGAGAAATTGCTTTTAGACTGAGTTAAAATGATCTTTGAGGTTGCAAATATTTTGTGTATAATTTCATATAACTTCCAGCAAGCTAAATGATAGCTGAGAAATTTTCCTACTCGAAATATACAAGGAAGTTAGCCTTACTGATTTTCACAGCACATTTTCAATTGAAGAGCAGTCACTTACTTCCAAAAGAGTTTTGCTTTTGGATTCCATCAACCTTAATCCCTTTCTAGTTTTACAGTCATTTCCATTCCTTAAGATTCCTCCAGTAATTGAAATCAAGTCACTTTGTGACTGAATAAATTCAGCAATATGAAAACAGCAAGACAAACCATCAACAAAACTAATGAAAATTAACTAGATGAGAATCGTTTGCCCCACTTAAGGACAATAAGGCTTCAAATAAAGAAGAAAATTTTCCACTACTACATTTTTCCTATAAAAATGTTCATGCAAACTCTTTCAGGATTATTTTTATTCTTGAGCTCCCTCTTTTCTCTACCTGCTTTATATCTCTACTGTAGGCTTAAATTCCACCAATTAAAACTTCACTAAATTATCTGATATGACTTCACTCTCATAATACTTAATCTCATAAATGATAATAAATAATATTTTCTTTAAAAACATACCTGCAGAATTCAGTGATGCCCTGAGTTCTATTGTACTCAGAAAACCCGAGTTGTCAACGTCATATTTTTTAAAGACGTTCTGTGTACACATAAAGAGAAAAACAGTTAGGTTTTTGCATTTAAATGAATTGTCATTTCTACACTAAAAAATCTTTTACTACTTTCTATATCTTTGACAATAATTGACTCATCAAAATGATCCTGTTGGTTTATCAAAATACTACCCAACATGTTCTGGTCTGTGGACATTTTGACTAATAAAATGCATCAGCATAAAATTGCTGATGCATTTTAGATATCTAGTTTTAATTTAATCTAGACATTTTTAAATATGTAGTATAATTGTTAAATATTTCTTATATCTAACAAGCTAATTTCTGATTTCATTCAATACATAGATTGCCTATTTCAGAACATTAAAAAAAAAAGACTACAGCAAAACAATAACACAGTATAACAGACAAACTTATGCCTGCCTTAATAGCCAGTTACTATTTGAAACAACTATAACTGCTAATTTAAATCAACTTTTAGTTGTTAGCCTTCTTGTTAAAATATATTAATCACTTGTTTAGAAAAGGCCAGTTGCTGAAAAAAAAGACTATTCTGCTGAAATCATTAAAAGTTGAATTTCTTGTAAACATCTTGGTTATTCCAGGTCTATCCTTCATGTGTTTTAAATCAAACAACAATCCAAGATGTCACAGACTATCAAAACAGCTTGCATTTAAATCCCTTCATGAGGCATCAAAGATATCCCATTTTCTAAAACTTTATTAGCATTAGTAGAGGCATATAATGCAAGAAAGCAAGCTTATACAGCATCAGCAAAAAAAAAAAAAAAAAGCCTTCCCATTTCGCCCATCTATTCATTCTAAATGTTTCTCTAGTTCTGCCTTGAATTTATTTAAGCCATCAACTTCCACAATGACAGATGGAAGTTTCTTCCAGCAATCAACCAGCTCCTGGCTAAAGCAAATTTCCACACATCTATTGAAATTTTCCCCTCAGGCAATTAATCTGGGCAAGAGGAAGAAGCCCGTCAGCATTGAGCTTGCTCAAACCATTCAAGGCCTTCTATGCCTCAATCAGATCCGCTCGCAGGTGCCTAGTCTCCAGACACTGCAATTTTCAGAACTTAAGCCTTTCTTGGTAAGAGCAACCCTCTGTTACATTCACCAATCTCACTGCCCTTCTCTGTACTCATTCCAGCAGCTCTACATCCTTCCTAAAATGAGGCCTCCAGACCTGTATACAGTACTCAAGGTGTGGCCTGACTATTGCCTTATACAAGGGGATAATCACCTCCTTATCCCTGCTAGAAAAATTCCTGTATATCATTGACAAGACACCATGAGCTGCTCTTGCAGATTGTCTGCACTGCTCAGAAAACTTCATATCTGACTGCACAATTAACCCCAGATCTTTTTCATCCTCCACTACCTTGACTGTAGTATCACACAGTTGATAGGTTACTCTGGGGTTACTACTACTACCCATATGCAGTACTTTACATTTGTCAATGCTAAACTTCAGTTGCCACTTCTCAGCTCATCTGCTCAATTTTCCAGATCCTGTTGCAGCAGCATACTGTCATTAACAACCCCTCCAACCTTCGTATCATCTGCAAACTTGGACATTAAGCCTGATATACCTTCATCAATATCATTAATACAGAAAACAACAATGGGCCCAACACTGAACTCTGGGGGACTCCACTAATAACATCAGTCCACGAAGAGCAGTGTCCACTGATTACCACTCTCTGTCTTCTCCCCCACTCAACCACCCTTTTATTCATTGTAGCAACTTACCCTTAATACCATACTGTTCCAATTTTTACAGTATTCTTCCATGCACAACAGTGTCAAAAGCTTTCCTAAAACCATGTATATGATATGAAAATTATTTTTTGCATCCAGTTCCTTTGTGACCACATCATAGTATCGAATTAAATTTGTCAGACAAGACTTTCCCTTGACAAACCCAGCAAATTAATTGTACTGTTTCTTCTGGCACAAGACATCTTTGATTAGGATAATCCATTAGTATGGTTCATGAATGAGTGCAACATTTAATGAGTATTAAATTGCCCTCGTAATTTATGAACATCTAGTTTATGAACACCTGATCTTATGAACAAGAATTTCTGACACCTCAACTTCAAATTCATGAGCTGAAAACTTGATCTTGGAAGCTTTTCTCAATTTCAGGAACTGCATAATATACCTTTTTGAAAATAAACTGAATGAGAAAGAAATACTTTCTACAATTATATATTTAATCTTTATTTTACAGACTTTTTTTGCACACAATACAGTACAGCATGGTGTAGTTTTGTTTTGGAAAATTAGTGTTACTACAATTTTGTTGCCACAATATTTTCTACATTTTCTGTTGATCTAGCATCAGGGTTAGCATGAACTTTTGTGAGAAAAGATAATGAAAATTCATGAGGACACAATAATTTATGAATTTATTCAGTATTATTTCATAATATATGTACAATAATTTTAATGTGCCGGGGAAAAGCACTCTGTTTGTTGCATTGTTCCACTGGCTCTTTCAAGAAAATGTTTAATAATATATTTTCATGGTGTTTCTTAAATTAATAAATTTCCATTTATTTTCTATATGCATGAGGCCAGAAGAGCTTACAATTTTATCATGACTGCATACATATTTAAATATTAAGGACAGCCAGATTTTTAGCATGACCATCGCAATGGGCTGTGCATTTTTTGTGGCAGTATACAGGCTCAAACTTGAACCTTCTTACTTGTGGCAATGCATCTTTAACCACTGAACCATGGATACATCTTATTACACAGAAAAAGAATACCCCACTACTCAACAACCTTACCCTCTCAGATATTAAACCCATTTTGTTATCCTTTTTATTACCAAAATTTAGGAGGCAATCTTAATTCCAGCACTGACAAGACAGTTATTTCTAGGAAGGTTGGAATCTGTTCATTTTTACTTTCCCCCAAAAATAAGCATACACAGAGCATTGA
This sequence comes from Mastigoproctus giganteus, assembly GCF_048544385.1. Taxonomy (NCBI): domain Eukaryota; kingdom Metazoa; phylum Arthropoda; class Arachnida; order Uropygi; family Thelyphonidae; genus Mastigoproctus; species Mastigoproctus giganteus. The sequence goes on from NC_143580.1 coordinate 197,932,196, forward strand.
AAACACGTGAATCTGAGTTCAGCTCTATGACCTTTCTGGATATAACTGCAGCTTAACTTTATTAACCTCTCCTCTTTCTTGGATCTAATTTCTTATTATTATCATACATATTCTGGTGACATATAGCTGAATAATCAAATTAGATATATTTCTGGACCAATGAAAAATTTCAGTCTCTTTATCTGATTTTAATAAATAACTGAATAAGATAATTATTCAGTATAACATTTCACTGTACTACTAAACACTCTGATGTAAACTAACAGCCACTGTTTTTCCGAAGTTCTAACTTATTTTGTTTTTCCCATTTTAGTGGTTATTAATTATTATGCATGATTTCACTCAGCTGTTTTTAAATTCATGAATTTTTGTGCTTTCCTTTTTAAATATTGTATTTTAAAAGACATAGTTTGTACTCTTTATGTCCATATTTTTATAACAACTAACATAAAAGCAAGGTTGAGTTTTTCACTGCTTTTAGAGTATTTTCAATCATTGAAAATACTTTAAGAATTTACTTGACATAAAAAATACTTGTACCAAAGAACTGTAGTTTAATAATTACTTTTAGAGAATTTATTATCTTTCAGCATCTATACTTTCAAATTTCCTTTGTGGTCTATGTTCTTTTCTTGTACTGAAGTTTGGCTTTTTCTGTCATATGTTCACAATCATCCAGCTATTTTTAAAATACATTTACTATGTTATATTTTGTATTCAACAGAATACAAAACCTATCTTCTAGGTATTTATATTCTGTTGATGGCTCCTCTAAATGATTTAAACTTTTCACACACCAGGCTATAACCTCTGCTAATTAATAGTTCACTGAAAAGAATAACTTAAATATGCTGTAATATAAACATTATATGAGTTAGCAGGGATGCATTTATGGACAAATAGCAACAAAATTTCATGTATAAGGATTCAAAATTTCATTTTTTATTTAATTAAATTTTTTTATTACCTTCCAAGTTCGGATATCCACCCATAAAGTTTTGAATTCTTCTAGTCCAAGTTTTCCTGAACGATCCACCTGAATATCAGTTAAGGTGTTTGAAGTATGTGTGTATATAATACTCTCTTGGACTTTCAGAATTTCTATATACAGATATTCATTTATATTTAAATAACCGCAAATCATGTTGACTTCTGCTATGCTAAGAGAAGAGTGGATAAAAACAAATACCACACTAAAAGAATTCATATATAAATATGGGAAAAACATGCATGCAATTAATAACAGTAATATATTAGGTATCAAACACGTTCAGAAAGCCAGAATGCTTTCAATACATTCAGACATATTAAAACTTAGGAAAGACTTGAGGTTTGGAAGCAAAGTTAGTGAAAGTTTAACTAGCTAAAGATCCCATTTGTCTTATTTCCAGTTAAAAGAAACAGAAGTCTGCATGTGCAGTACCAAGGTAACTTCTGAAAGCAGTGTAGTTCAAGTTGCGTTGTTAAGTCTACCACTGACCAAAAATTTTATTTGGCAAGCGCAAACTGTAGCTTGCCTTTAGCATGGAAATAAGATAGATTTTCATTCAATAAAACATTCACCAGTCTAAAATATAAGATTGTTACAGAGTTTTTCTTTCTATTGAAGCTTTATTAAAATCTTCACCACCTCTTCTGTTCTCTGCCAGATAAGTCTGCAGTTCATAATTTCATCATAAATTCCATTGTAAAACTGAGAAAATATTATTTTGCATCATTACTATCTTTACCAATTTTATCTTCATTAACAGCATGTAATAGTCCCTGTCCCAACGTCTTTTGTTATATCATAAAGTCTATGAGCAGTAGTGTTATCAGAATTTAAATAAACTTTTTTTTTTTTTTTTTGTATTTATAGCTAATCCAGTTAATTTAAAGAGAAACCTGCTTTAAACAACCCTCCTAAACTCTTCACTGTTAAGTGACAGATGTTTATAGGCACCATGCTAAATTCCCCCCCTTACAAACATCCCATCAAATTGTCTAACATAAACAGCAAGAAGTATACAAATCATTTTTCCAAATTTTAATTCTACCTGTATAAGCAAGTAATTTTTATTCAAGTTTTATTATTTTATCACTCAGTTAAGTAGGTTAAAGTAACATCACTATAGTTTTAAAAAATACTTGAACAGAAAACATTAAACAAGTAATACTTCTGTATTACCAGTTAAAAGAAACAGAAAATATATACAGAAAAAAAAATTTTTTTTCAAAAAAAAACCTGGCAATTCCTTATAGTGAGACATGCATCCAAATTAGGTACTATTTACAAAGAAACCAATTTACAGTACAGCACTATAAAAAGACAGCAGAGAATGAGCAACTCCATAATCAAAGAATCACATGTAACTTTAATGCAAATTTTATATTTCTAAATTATTTCTTAATTTAATAAAATTTCTAAGTCAAATTTACTAAAACTGCCCACACACTCTTTATTAAGCACTAAACTGTGTCTTAAGCACTTCATTTTTATTGGTCTCTTGAGGTGGTTATATCAGATATTTTTGTAGCCCTTTGGTTCTAATCTTACTATATTGTATTATTTTCAAAGCTGGTTATGGAATATAATTGTGTGTTCAGATCCATGTGTTGCATAACACATGGATCTGAACAAAGACATAGAGACATAGCTCACTGTTAACTGGGCACTGCTGTTTGGTTGTCCAAAAACAATGAAGTTGTAAACTTCTCTTGCTGCTAGGTAGTCATTCTGGAGGTTTTTTTTTTTTTTTTCAGTACATAATGTTCTACACACAGTATTCAGTGTGCATCTATAAGTCATATATTTAAAGAGCATAATGGTATTTCTTTTTTTTTTTTTTTAATGAGAACCCCAAACACGAAAGGTATCAAAACCTATAGTACTTAGTACCGTGCATGGGTTGAAGGAGAAGTATGGGAAGAGGGGGATGCCGGAAACTTTGCTCTAGAGACTAAACATGGGTTTCACCACTGTTTAGTCTCTAGAGCAAAGTTTCCGGCATCCCCCTCTTCCCATACTTCTCCTTCAACCCATGCACGGTACTAAGTACTATAGGTTTTGATACCTTTCGTGTTTGGGGTTCTCATTAAAAAAAAAAGAAAAAAAGAAATACCATTATGCTCTTTAAATATATGACTTATAGATGCACACTGAATACTGTGTGTAGAACATTATGTACTGAAAAAAAAAAAAAATGTATTTCAAGAGCATTTTAGTAGCATTGAAGAACTGTCCCCTCTCATTATTCCTGACAACACAAGTTTTGTTTAGAAAAAATAATACATTTTTAAAGTTAGGATGTCTATTTTGGTTGTTTAAGTTTCAAATGGCATAATAGTTTCTTTGAGTCAACTATGGATTTGTGTTGACAAATAACATAGACAGGTGCTAAATTTTCTTGCTTGCTATAAATCCTTACTGAATACAATCATTGAAATTTTTTGATTTCTTGATCAAAAATTTAAATACTTTTGTTTCTGGTATTCTTCAGTATTTGTTCCCATTAACTTTGTCAGTATTTTTCCCCATGTATTATTGTTCTTTTCAGCATTATTCAGCTTTCTTTTTATGTGATATTGGTCCATTTTCAAATTTTAAAAGATTGAAAAATGTAATTATTCTGTGTAATTAAAAAAAATAATAATATATGTATAATTTAACATGCCCTTTACACACAACTCAATTAGCAAAAATAATTACATGAAATATGTATGCATAGGGCAATATATGCAAAGAATTATAATATTACATAATATATTGAAATTAGAAAGAATATTTTGACACTGCACCATACTGAAATTAGAAAGAATATTTTGACATGCTATTACAAAAGAAACACAATCTTTCTGAGATCATTCTGTCTCCTCTGCAGCTCACATTTTTATAAGGTGCAAAATAAAATCCAATAAAACAGAATAAAAATAAATAAAGTAAGATTTCATCTGCTGGAAACCTATCTTGTCACTTGCTTCACTGTGATTGGGACTTATAACAGGTGCTGATGGGGATATTTAAGATGTTCTTTAATTCTTCAGTTTTTAACTTAGTAAGTATTCTGCAACTGAGGTTTTTATATGTTGATAACCCTAGTCAAATTTTGGAAAATTCCAAAATTAGATCACAAAGCAAGTAAAAAATTTATTTAAGTCCAACCCTTATACAATATCCCTCCCCTTTACAAAAGTTCACAATTCTAAGTATACTATACACACCTCCCTTCCCCTTCAATCAAAGGTTAATATATTACACAACTAAAAACTGCTAATGAAATCTGATAAAATAAGCAAAAATAAGACTCAAAGGATACATCCATCATTGCTACCATACTACGACAAACATCCAGGGAGAAACCTTCCATTGAAAACTCTATAGAGATGTTAAAAAATTTGGTCAGTCCACACTCATGCTTTACTTTTTTTCTTTTTTATTTATGTAATGCAAGTCTGATATTTGTAGATGTGGATATGATAATTAAAATCTAAATCATATTCTGAATATAATTTATAAAGATGTATATCTTAATTCTTACTCTCTCATTTCCCTAGCTTTATTATGACATTGAAGGGCTTTCTGTTCTGTTGCACCATCTTAATAAAGTTTTTATCATAAACTACAGTGTTGGTTATTATAAACCATTTTTCTGTCACATCATCTTAATAAAGTTTTCATTATAAATCAGAAAGAATGACAAAAATATTAATTCATTAAACTATAAGTAAGTTTTAGGGAATTGCACTTTATCATGTTTGTTTGTTATTTGGTTTTTAGGAGCATTAGCAACTAAGGCCATATTGCTCCGGGGATATGCGGTGGTCATTCCTCGACCTTTCCACATCCTCTGTATTTGGTGGTCACGGGCTCGAACCCCAGTCTAATCAAGAAGCATGTGCTACACACTGCTGCTCCTGCCCACCTGGCTACGGAGGCGCTTCTTTATCATGTGAATATTATTTTAATTAGTTTATTGGTAGGAAAAGGATGTATCTATTATAATTTTGCTCTAATCAATCCCAATATCTAAATTAAACAGTAGCAATGTTTCTGAATTCCATCTGGAAGCTAACATTTAGATTTTGAAATTACTGTACGAGATTAATGGCATTTAACTTAATGCCGTTAGTCTCATACAAGTAATATCCACAATCCTTCTCTAACAATCATGAAATTCTGCTAAACAGTTCAAGGTTAATAATGCAATGCAAATTAGCCTTAAAATTCTATAAATAACAAGGACTGTTGACCTAATTAAATATTTATCCTATTTGCAAAATTTTAGACACATAGCTACATCATGGATTGCCTATGTGATTTCCATTCATTCATACATATTGCTAAAATAACAGTCTTCAAAAAGTTGTTACATTTGTTCACTTGGATATGCATTACTTTAAATTTAACTGCTGTTGTTCTGATATCAAAAGATTATGCATTGACGTATATTCAAAACATTGAGATGTTTTTATGTATGAGGTGTATCACAAAATTAATGTGGCTGGTTTTATAAAACATGATGTGACAGCACTGTGTACACATACCACATATCAGTGTGTAAGTTTAAATTCCCCCCCCTGCACAACTTAAGTTGTTGCATTCAATATGTGTTGAGTCATCATAAAGTAAGCAACCAAGTATTTGCTGACTGTCATGAAAAATGACTGTAGAAGAATACTGAGCAACATTATGCTATCAAATTTTGCATCAAACTCAATGAAAGTGCAAAGGAAGCACATGAAAAGTTAAAAAGAGCTTTGGAGATCAAGCCTGATCCTGAGCCCAAGTGTTTCAATAATACAATGCCATTTTGGAAGGATGTAAAGTGGTTGAAGATGAACCATGAAAGAGACCTGACCTGGAAATAACAGAGGAGAATGTGGAGGGGTATGGGCTCTGATTGTATCTGACTGATGGTTGACCACGAGAGTGATGGCAGGTGAGCTGAACTACTTAGTCCATGACGTTTTAACAGAGTACTTGGATTTGTGCAAAAATCTCGCTGAAAAACAATCAAAATTGGTAGAACTGCCCTGACCTTCTGGGCCATGTTGAAACTGAGCTAGAGTTCCTTTAGCAAGTGATTACAGGTAGTGAAACATGGATTTTTTTAGTACAATCCAGAAACAAAAAGACAGAGTGAAGAATGATGCACTGCAAATTCTCCACACCCAAAGAAAGCACAAATGAGCAAATCCATAATCAGATCAGTGTTTTTCATTTGTTTTTTTTTTTATCAGCACAGAGTGGTTCACAAAGGATTCATGCCTCAAGGTAAAACTGTGAAACAAACTTTCTACCAAATCATCTCTTCTTTGAACAGCTATGGAAAAGGGGTTCTGTGTGTTAGACCAAAAACTGGATTTTACATCATGACAATGTACTCTGCCACCGTGCAATGTCTGTTATGGAGTTTTTGACCTCCAAAAACATTCCAGATCCTGTATTCCCTGGATCAGCTGCCATGAAATTTTTTTTCTTTTGCCAAAGATCAAGAATCACCTCCATTTTTGGACAATCAACAATATCCAGAGTGCTGTAAACAATGCATTGAAGGGCCTCATAGAAGTAGACTTCTATCACTGCTTCCAGAGATGGAAAGGGCACTGGAAGCAATGTATAGCTTTTCAAGGAAACTATTTGGAAGGAGTGAACCTTCAGTCATAGAAAATTTTACAATATAATTTTTTATAAAATCAGTCTCATTAATTTTGTGAGACCTTGTATTACAAGAAAAGCAATGCATGGGGATTAATATAAATAAAAGAAAAGCACTACTTTTATCCCATGGGAAAATAATTACTTTTATTGAACCTGCTGTTGCTATAAGAATAACCTCCATGCTGATACAAACAATACACTGATTTATATTATAGAAGACATTCCTGGATTTGTCAATGACAGATTCTCAAATTGTGTCATTGAACCAAATGATAGAAGGAAATTAAAAAAAAAAAAAAAAAAAAAGAGTAAGAAATAGATGTGCAGTGCAGTATCTTAATTTTGGGTAAACAAATAGTATTGCATAGCCATGGTTGCAATTTTTGGACAGCCCATAATTTCCCTCTGTCCTTTGGTTTGATGATAGGATTCCACAGATGAACCCAGAAATGTCACTTTCTTTATAATATAACTGAGTATTTTTTGTAATGTTGTAGAGAGTATTTATAAAACAACAGAGGGCTCAATAATTTATTTTCTCAAAACTAGTTGTGTGTGTGTGTGTGTGTGTGTGTGTGTGTGTGTGTGTGTGTGTGTGTGTGTGTGTGTGTGTGTGTGTGTGTGTGTGTGTGTGTGTGTGTGTGTGTGTGTGATTTTCGCCAGTGTATGAAACAAGGAAAGAAAGGGATTTGATTTTTTTAAAGAGTAATACTTATTGTTTTGCTTTCATAGTTTCATCCCATTATTTAGTTTACCTCATAAAATACTATTATTGACAAAATGAAAACTCTCTATTTGTTAGTTAGGTGCAAAAAGAAAAAATTAAATCAGTTATTAAAATTGCAGTAATTAATTTCCTTATTAAGTTTTTGACATTTCAAGCTGAGGTTAATCCTTTTTTTAGATTTTTTTAGTGATACTTGTGGGAAAGTTACATTACGATGAAAACCCACAAGCAGCCACATTCAGGCTCCAGTTCGGGGGTGATTACTTATTTGGTTCCTGAGAATTTTTAGTGCATTGTGACCAGTGACTATGCTGACCATAATAGAGCACCACTTCTTACAGTACTCACAGAAGTGTATTATTAAGTGTCTGTGTATTCAGATGTCAATTTGCATGTTGTGTGGGCTGAAAATAACTCACAGGGAAAACCATATTCCCTCTAGCTGACATCTGCTAACTGTAGTTAGCAATGTCAGCTAGAGGGAATATGGTTTTCCCTATGATTGCAACCATCTCACGATAATGCAGTCCTTTTTAAAATATTACCAGGTTGACAATGCACAAGTTCTTCCTTCTGATGAAAAAAAAACTTAAAACATCAAGATTTATTATTCCAAAGAACCATTCCCCATTTCTCCAGAGGCCAGTTCCTGCAAACATGACACCATACCATTGCATACACTGAAAGGACAGAATTCATGGGGTTCCTGGGCAATGCAATGCTATCACCCCTCTTGCTAGTAGACAAACCCACTGCTGGGCATGTATATAGGTGCACTGCATTCACGTATACGGTAATTTGACGTCAGTATGGATAAACGTCACGAGTTAACTGACTTTGAAAGAGGGATGATGGTGGGTGCCCAACGCATGGGTCACTCTATCGCAGAGGTGGTACAGAAATTGCACTATCCCTATTCAACAGTAACATGAAAGTATCAGGAATATGCCATTTCCGGAATAAGATTTCATCGTCTGTGGGTGAAGAAAGGTGGTGGATGAACATGGCCATCGATGTCTGTCTCGCATTATTTCAGCCAACCCACCAGAGTCCCACTGCTAACACCATGACACAGAATTCTATGCCTCAACTGGGTGAAACAACATCGACACTGGACCTTGGATGATTGGAGAAGGGTCTCCTGGTCTGACTAGTCCTGTTTCCAGTTATTTCGAGTGGACGGGAGGATACGTATCTGGTGGAAACCGGACAAAGCTACGCACCATCATGTTAACAAGGAACTGTTCAGGCAGGTGGATGGTCAGTAATAGTCTGGAGCGTGTTCAAACGGCACACATTGGGACCTCTGGTACATCTAGATGCATCTCTGAATGGTCTAGGTTACGTGTCCATCCTTGCAGGCCATCTGCATCCCTTCATGGTCATCGTGCACCCACAAGGCAATGAACTCTTCCAGCAGGACAGTGCGCCTCCTCACAGAGCAGTGGTGACTAGATAATGGTTCTAAGAGCATTCCGCAGATTTTACCACCATGGAATGGCCTCCCTGTTCACCGGATGTGAACCCTGTGGAGCATCTTTGGGATGCTGTGCAAAGGTCTGTTCAAGCTTTGGATCCTCCACCTAGGAATGTGACGGAATTATGAACAGTGGTGCAGCAAGCATGGATGGAAATACCTGTGGTATGCTTTCGTGAACTAGTCAACTCAATGCCTTGCCGTGTGATTGTCCTTATCCAGGCGAAAGGTGGACCTACCCGTTCCTAGGTAGGCATCCCATGATTTCTGTTCACTTTGCTTTGCATTAACTTTTGTGATGAAAGGTTTCTGAGTGGCTAATAATTTGTGGAATCCCTGTTTATGCAATGCACTGAGTATTGTGCAGCAACTGCCCCAGTACATTTCTAGACCTTTCAGATAATCCTTGGATATGGTCAATTGTTTAAGGATCTCATCAAATGCACATTTCCTCCAAGTTGATGTTCCACTTTGGAATGGCTAGTTATCTCAATTGTGAACAGTACTCCAGATGGAGGATGCCTGTAATTGTATCTTGCCACCTGTATATGTACAAATTTGCTGGGCATATTTCTGCATGGCACACCAACTGTAAAGGATACTTCTGCCTTCTGTAGTTTTATTTATTCACATAATCAACAACTTGCATAAAATGTGCTGATTTGTTACTGTCCCAATACTTTTAGTAACAGTGTATGTGGTGTCACCAAAAAAAAAAAAAAGTCAGGAATAAAGTTAACCATTAAAGATAATGCAGAGGCATGCCATGCTTATACAAGATTAATGATGTATAACTCCTGATGATAATATTTTGTGCAGTGTTTTGAGAATATTCTGATTTCAGGAATTTTCACAGTATATTCTTTCAAATTTTCTGCTCATATTGCATTGCATCATTTGCAATTGCTATTCCTAATATATTAGTATTAGTAGTTGCAAATGATGCAAGAAAGAAAGCTTATACAGCATCATCAACAGAAAAAAAAAAAAAAAAAAACTTCCCAGTATTACCCATCCTCTCCAATAATTTGTCTAGTTCTTCCTTGAATTTATTCGAACTACCCACTCCCATAACAGATGGAAATTTGTTCCAAAAACCATCAACCACCTGCTTGATGAAGGTAAATTTCTGCATGTCTATACTGCAACCATCCATTAAATTTAATAGTGGCTTTCACTGTAAATAGTAGTGTTCAGTAATCAATCAGTGCCAAATATATTGCCGAAGTTTAAATTGAAGAAATCATTGAACTAAACTGGATCAATATGATATAAAATGATTTCTAATGTATTCTTTAAAACAAAAGAGTGTGCATGTGTGCGTCTATCTCTTTGACAGAAGTCTTTTATATTTTTTAAAGAAATTGATAGGGGTCTTTTATAAAAGGACTATGAATTTCTTTAAAAACATATAAATTAACTACAAAAATGTCAAAATAATTCCACATGAACTTAATTAACTAAAACAGGTATGCAGAGAAATAAATCAATGTTGGTTTTCAGCATATTTGTGCTACTTCATGCAAATTAATTATAAAATTGAAATTTTTAACAAAACCTAAAATAAAAGTGCAGGATACTTCTTAGTAAAAAACAAAAGACTTTAAAAGTAATTTCCGTAAAATAATTTATGAAGCAAAGTGAGTAATAAAATATTAAATATTAATTTTATTGGAATAAAAATATGATAATCACATTTTTCTTAAAAAAAAAAAAAAAACCACCCTAAAATATGTAAGATAGTTTACTAGAAGACCACTTTTTTAAACTGTGAATTATTACATAACTACATTATATTATATCAATAAAAATCAAGCTATGCTATTTAGCAAAAGCCATGGGGCACTTGTAGTCATGAAATAAACATGCATTTATTCAAAGTAATTAATAGCATGCTGGCTCATCTCCTCTGTCCATAATGACTGCTTCAGTGCATTGGAAGATGCACTGAAGTGAAGTGAATTTGAAATGAATTATGCGCTAACCAGTGATCACCAAAATATTTGCACATTCATTTCACACACAATTCCCTATGGTCAGTGGGAGGTTCAATGACTTCAGGTAGGACAGTGTACATTAATATTAAAATAGTATAACATTTCTGTATGCTTGCTTTAAAGTATAACATAAAAATTACAAGCAAGCAAAGGCCTATTTTGTATGAGGGTTCAAAACATTTTTTAAAAGTTAAAACTCAAAACTGAATTTGAATTTTAAAACATTGCCACTGCTTCATCAATTTAATGTTTTTGGTTTTTTTTTTTTTTTTTTTTGCTTAGGACAGCAGTTCTCAAAATTTCTGATCCCACACCTCCCTTGACCTGTAAAATTTTCCTGGCACCTCTCTTGAAGTAATACATCTATAATTGCACAATTTCTTATTTTTAATATGTCATTACAATAATTATTAATACCTGTCGATGCATTCTCTTTGTAAAAAATACCTCAAATATTTTCTATAATTATTTACATTAATAATACAGATCGAATAGTAAAAAAAATCATTCTTAATACATTTTTAATATTTGCCATAGAAATCTTACATAAACTATTACATCGTCTGCAACATCCCTGATAAATTATGGTGCCTCCCTAGGGCATTGCGACGCACAGTTTGAGAAGTATTGGCTTAGGGGATTATATATTCCCCATGAAATATTTTAGATAATGGCATATTTTAAAGTTGTTTATACATAAATATATCAATAAAAAAAAACTTTAAATCACAACTGCTAAGTATAATAATTTGTGATATGCTAATTGTTGAATTAAAAACATAAGACATCTATTAAGTGGGAGATGTTTATATGCAGTATAATCTCAATAATTCACCTGTGGAACCCTAATGATTTTTTGGATTAACTGACACAGTGAATTAAAAGGGGTAAAAAGTTATACTGCATAAACTAATGGAAAGGCTGTCAAGACCTTACAAAAAATAACAATATATGAAGATTATACTGTGATATCTTTCAATTAAATTTGTGATTCTAAAAATGATTAAATCACTGATTTCATATAAAATTAAATAAAAATACAAAAAACTGGTCAAGTCTTCTAGTAAACATCGATATCATTATGAAAATACAAAACAAGACAGAAAACTTACAAATAGTTACACACACATGCAATTTACTGACATCATGCATATAGCTTAATATAAATATTCCATGCAAACATTCTTTATAAATATAGATAATTTGCTAACTGCATGCATATAGCTTTATATAAATCTTCTCGGCAAGCATTTTGTTTAATTTATAAATCCATTAAACTCATATATAGCAGGCACAACATAAAAATAGCAAAACACATGCAGGTCATGCAACTTTGATAAAAGATTATGCCCAAAAGTGTGCTCCCAACACCAATTTTCTTTGTGTTCTAAGAGTACATCTTACCATGCTCTACAAGATCCAGTCCCAAGGAAGACAAAGGCAAAAGAGAAAAAAAATTCTTGTTACTTCTTGCACTATTGATTACAGCATATCCATTATTTTTAACTAGAAATATTTCTGTGATTGACTGTACATTACTGAAGAAAACTATTAAATCTTCCTCACAGATATTTTTAAAGGAAAACAATTCTAAAGATCTCTCTTATTTAAATTCTAAATGTACATTTTCTCATTGAGGCATGTATTGTTTATTGCTTTTTTTTGGAAGGTTCAATATTTTTTAAATTAACATATATTTTAAAAGTAGAATATACATTAATATTATCAGTAACAATATACAGACTTTTAGTTGTATTTTGCATTTTTTTTAATTGAGGCAATTCAAAAAGAACTACAAAAATTCATGATTTAAATTTTTAAATAAAATATTTCTTCATCTAAAAAAAGTTTTATAAATGTTTTAACAAAAGTACCAAATATGTGCCTACTGAAATAAACTGTTATCAGTCAGTTTATCAATAAACTGTTAAATATCATACAGTACTATCAAAAATGATTATTTTTGATAGTACTGTATGATATTTTTGATATAATACATAATATATTAAGAATATTTGATGAGAAAAGATAAGGCATAGAATAGGTTTCCTCTGTAAAGATAATGATAAATAGCACTAAAAAATAATCTCAAGCATCTTATTTTAGTATTTAGCTATATTTTAAAGAAATAGTAATAAATTATAATTAACTTTACTGCTAAAGCAAATGTGGTTAGATTTCCAAGATTATGGTAATGCTAATTATACCACAGAACTATGGATGCAACACAGTCCATGACATTTTCTTTTGTTTTCCCCCCACATTTCCTTTGATATGTTTCTTCTGTTTCACCATTTATTTTTGTGAAGTACTTCCCACAAACACTTGTTCATAATTACCCTTAGTTTTGTTCATTATGTTTTTACTTATTTTCATTTAGTTCACATTAATGAACTTATTGTTAATTAATTTATTTATTTATTTACTCCATTTATTAAGATCTGGTTTTCAATATTAATTGGCATTTAGTTTAGAGCTGTCAATTGGCCATGTCAATCAAAACCTAAATTGCACTTTGTTATGTTTGTTTATTTAAACTATAGAAGGTAGAGGCTATGACATTATGTTTTTGAGTTTGATTTATTTGTTTCTTTTCATTGTTTTTGGATTGTATAGGGACATCTGTTGATGTTTGGCCATATAGCAGTCAGTGGCTGAAATACAATCTTTTGTATCCACAAATATTGAAGTGGTGATTGGGGGTTCTTTGTCTTTATTTCAGTTCATACATTGTGGAAATGGCAGTCATCTTTTAGTAGGTGTTGAGGTGGGGAGTCATGCATTTGTGCTGCTGAAAGTGAATGTCACCCTCTTTTTTATTTTTATGATTTGATTTTAATTACATCATTGGTTTTTCCACCTGATCTTGGAGATCAGGTGGAAAAATTGCATCTGCCAAATATAATCATATGTTGTATTCATGTGGTATATTTAGTCTGTGGTATAATTAGTATTCTTATTTTTACCAATTTTAATATATATAATAAATTGCTTATGTCCCACTGTTTGGAATGCTCCTTGAACTTGAATAACTTAAACTTAACTAACTTGAATAACTTAAATAAGCTTTTGACCTGATTCCTTTTGCAATAGGTTTTATTTTTAGTAGTAAAATAGAGAGAAAAAAAAATTCAAAACATTTTCTGACCCAGAAAAATTTTTCCAAATCCTGAGAATTGATTTAGCTTCCAGTGAAACTAACTTGCTGTTTACTTTGCAGAGAAGACAATTTCTTAGCTTTTGTCAATACAATCAATAAAATTCAGGGCTAGACTTTCAACAAAGCTGAAATTTATGTTCATGGACAACTTTACATAGCAGGTTTCCAGGTCCAAATAATTCTTGCGCAATAACTGTAATTTTTTAAAAGGATGACATAGCATGTAAAAAAATATCAAATTGCATTTTTACCAGATTGCATCCCACTGACACCTTACCAATTATCAATTCAGCAAAGGGAGCCGAGGGGAAGATTTTTGTAATTACTTCGATATTAATCCTTACTGCTTCTCTGAAACAGTTTTGGCAAAATATTCACCACAGGTATTCTAGTTAGTTAATATAGTGGTACCACAGTGGGTTTTTCTGCTCTGTATATGTGAACTAAATGTAAAAAATATCATTTTAAAGTTAGATGATAAAATTGCTAAATGAATTCAAAGAGGGAAAAATGCTTCTAGCAGCTGGATTCTTCAGTTATAATTGGTTCCAACAGAAACATGTAAGGTATACCAGTTTTGGTTAATCCTGCTTTAAGAGAAAGCCAGATGATTCCACAAGCAACTAAAAATTGTCAAACTGTTTTCAGCTCCACAAGGCTGGCATATGAATTTAAAAAAAAAAAAAAAAAAAAAAAACATGGAATCAAGCAGTTGAATTCTACAGGAAAAAATTAAGTAGAGAAAAATAAGCAGCCATATTATTTATTGTAGGTTTTCACCACACAGGTTAAATGACCCACAAACAATACACACACACACATGCAAATAGCACAGATATGTATATGCTCATATATTGAAGCTGGTTTTTGTTGGAAAAGTATAGAAGTCCAGAAACATGCAGTTATCTGAAAACAAGTACAGTAAACCCCCACTATTTGCGGGGTTACGTTCCTAAGAAATGCCACGAATACCGAAAACGCAAATACTGAGTTATGGCTCCCATAGTAATAAAGGGGTTCCGTTCCAAAGTATGAAATATATAAGAAAAACTAGTCTAAAATTTTGTCTATGTATGTATTATATGTACCTTCGTAATATGACTATGTAAATAGACAGTACATAGTGAAATGCAAGCATATGGCATCGAAATGAAAATAAGAAACAATTTAATATTAAATGTAATATTTATTAGAAATTTCAAACAAATCTTTCAAACCAGCGTCTTTGCTAGCTAAAAAACTTATCCTGCCAGTGCTATCACCAGTTTTGCTAAAGTGTTGATAAAGGAGTTTTGCCTTTTCACGAATGATGAGTGAACTTAACGGAATTTTATTTTGAGTTCGATCTTCTATCCACAGATTTAAAGCTTTTTCCATTTTTTCTAATTTAACATCAGTGAGTTACAGAGCAAATTTTTGAAGCAATTAGCGCGTTTTCACAGACACTACGGCGGATTTTTTCTTCTGATTTCTTGATTGATCGTACCATTGACTAATTGATTTTATAATATTTTGCCACTGAGGAGACACTTTCACCATTAAAAATTTTATCTAATAACTCAATTTTATTCGCTAATGCCATCACCTTCTTTGATATTTCACATTTCCCTTGTTATTCGTAGCCATATTTTTGTACGGGTTAGAAAGAACTTGTCCACAATAAAGTCACTTTCTTCCACTAACACACTTGAAAAAGTCTGTTTTACACTGCAAAACGGTAGATTTATCACTTTTGTAAGCATATAAATTTATAAATTGATAAATTTATTCAATTTATACGCATATAAATTAAAAGCAAACGACGAAACCTTCCATGACAACCGCATAACACATACTGAACAAGGATTAGTGAGAAACATCCACGCTTGCACTTTTGTCACCCCTTTCTCTCTCTCTCTCTCTCTCTCTCTCTCTCTCTCTCTCTCTCTCCCACCCACTGAGCACTTTTTTGACCAGGAAAGATAATTTTAGCCATGCCCATGTTTTTTTATGGCGGAAAATGTTCACGGCACTTTAAAATTCACATTTTTTTAGGTTTCATTTTATATTAAATCAGCGACCGCAAATACGCGAATACAGATACTGCGAATAGCGGGGGTTTACTGTATTATTAAATCCAAAACAGATTTTGAAATGGTCTCATAAAGTTATTTTCACTGAGAGAGAGAGACTGCAAAGTAGACTTTTCCAATGCGGTGTGGAAGAATAGTAATTATAACCACTATGCTGGCTATAAAAGCTTACAGTTAACTAAGGGAATCATTGTAAGAAATTTATATATTTAGTAACATTATAACAGCAGTAAATGATAAAATCTTTGTTTATTAAATTTTCTTCAATACAAGTTAAAGAAAATTGGTATATTTTCATTTTAATAAGCATATAATTATTTCTCAAACATAAGAACATTTTTGAAAACTACAAAAAAATAGTAAAGAACTGTATAAGAATACTATTGACATTACCATTTTTAAGGGCAAAGTTTAATATCTCTTTCAATTCATAGCAGTCTATTTCTAGGTCTTCTCCAGCAAGTTTTGCAAAGAATTCTTTAATTTGATCCTCCTTATTTTTCTCTTCATCTGTTTCTGGTACCTGAACCTAATCAGAAAACATTTCTTGACTCACTGTTTAAATTTCAATAATACAAATTTATTTGGATATAAAATGAATGGTAAATTATCCCTTGAAATTATAAATATCCATTCACACACAATGTATTTGAAAGAAAGGATTTGCCCTTCCCCCCCCTTTTTTTTTTTGAGGGCAACATGGTATTAAATTGACTGAATGCTTTAGGCTTTTTTTTTTTTAGTTTAGATAAATAAAAATCTATGAAACTTTCCAAAAAGATTTATTCAGGTTTCAAACTATAAAGAACTACTCTGTTATATTTATACCAACTTTTCTATTAATAAGGAACAGATATATTTTTAAATATATCATTTTAATTTATAATTTAATATATAAATATAGCATTATTATTAAACACTCAATCTTAATTATTTCATAATAAATATGGTAGTTTCCAATTTTAAAATAACTAAATAACTGCTAATGACATTTTACTGTTTTAGTAATTTTACCCCCCCCCCCCATTTTTGATTGGCAAAAATTATTTTTGCACAAAGTTATTTCTATGCTGTATCCTAGACATAATAAATAACGATACTTACCAACTTTATCAATCAAATTATTATCTGAAGAATTCATATTTCCTCAAGATTAGCTAAAATTTTGTGTTGTCTCCAATCCAAGGAATAAAGTTATCGCATTCAGAGATTTTTATCCTAATACCATCAGTACCATTATGATTAAAATTCTCAAAAAATCTCTTCTAAAAACACAACCACAACCTGATTCACCAGGTTTATACCATGCCGAGGAATCAAAGAGAAAATTAAAAAAAAAAAAAAGAACAGAGTAACAAAAAATAAATGGAAGTAGTTGCCCCTCCACTCTTTCATCTTTAACATTGCCACTGTC
The DNA here is from genome assembly GCF_048544385.1 of Mastigoproctus giganteus. Taxonomy (NCBI): domain Eukaryota; kingdom Metazoa; phylum Arthropoda; class Arachnida; order Uropygi; family Thelyphonidae; genus Mastigoproctus; species Mastigoproctus giganteus. The sequence goes on from NC_143580.1 coordinate 197,949,683, forward strand.
TTTGATTGCATCGGTGTTACTGATGCAATCAAACAGTCCTTATCTGTGTATTTAAACATTATTTTAAATCAGTAGTAGCATATAACACTGAAGTTATCTTGACATCCCATATACTTATGTTCACATACAAATACCTGATTTTAGTGAGAGACTCATCTGTTGGCATTCTTCAAGGTGACCTGGCCACCCCTGTCACTTGCTGCCCACTTGTTTCATTCTTTCAGAAAGTTTCTGGTTTCATATCTTATGTCAATGACATTGTTTTTTTTTTTCCTTCTCCTGCCTTCTACCTTTGATATCAATTGCAATAGCCATATAATGCAAGGAGCCCTAAGCTTTTCTGGAACAGCTAAAAAATAATAAATAATTAAAATAATAATAAATAAATAATGAAAAATAAAATAAGCTAGCTATTTGAATTCCTCCACGCATAAGTATCCATCCAACTAACCTTTGAATTTCCCCAAGCTGTCTACCTCAACAACCCTTGGAAGCAACTTATTCCAGTAGTTAAGAACTCACTTTTTAAAAGAAAATTTTCTGTAAATATATAAATATATCTTCTGTAAATGCCTTGAACAAGAAATTCATTAATAACACCAAATTCTTTGGCCTTCATGACAAACTGTGTCAAATCTTTAAGGGTGATACTCAATCCAAAGCTCTCTTCTTTCCTATATCCTTTCAAAATATAGGAAAGGCTAAAAATCCAACATACCTTCTGGGTTCTTAAAAACAATCTATATCTGGTGTTTGATTCAAAAGTGGTTATTAAGTCTTTTCTGATCTAGCTACTCCTCCACTTTCTATACTGTGCACTAATTTGGTCCTAAGCCAGTAAATTCAACCTTAAAATCATTATCTCCTGCAAATACTAAGCACTCAAATGGATCAACAATAAACCTAACAACTGTATGACCATATCCACCACTCTTCAGTTCCCTCTGCTGGAAAATCCTGTCCCTTGATGCCCTTTGTCATCTGCTAACTGTTCTGATGCTCACTGTAACATCTTGACAAATGAAAGAAGTAACCCTCATTACAGTGTAAATTTAAAAGGATTCCTACTTAATCACCTATTTACACCTTCAATGCCCACTAATCTGCGGATGCTGAAAACAAAACTGAGATGGTATTTGTCAATGTTATTTTATTTTACTGTTTTCACTCTATTTTATTTATTTGTATTCATAATTTTTTTAACCCACTGAGTTCTCATCTTTGGTATGCCACTGTATTCATTTTTTTTTATGGCAATAAATGAGTCTATTTATCAGTGAAATCAAAACAGCAAAATTTATTTAAGTGATTGACATATATTTACTTTAGTGCCATGTATAAACATTTTTTATGCTGAAAAAGGGCATTTTCAGGTTTGTGGATTCTGAATTTTCTACACACCTGCCAAACAGAATGAGAATTTTGACCTGCCACTCACACCCTCAATTTAACAGAGATGCTTGCATAGTTTCTGTAAAGACACCCCTTTTTGTTTTATTATAAAAAAAGTTAATTTTTTATTTATTTTTACTGAATTTAAAGCTTTGTTCTATTAATTATGATCTACTTAACTCAATTAAAAAATATCAACAAAAATAAACAAGAGAAACCAATAACAATAATAAAAGTAAGTTTGTGTAATATATTTTTTAGAATTTTCAAGGTCATCCCCCTGATTAAAACCTAAATACTTGTGTGGCATTTGGCAGATGCAATGTGAACATCTGTATTTTTTGTCAATTGTTCATGTTTAGCCAGTGAAACTAAAGCTATATGGCAAGATTAGACACCTGTCACTGGTGTCTCCCAGATGCCACATGAGAATGGTAGTTGCCTAAAAGTAAAGTATATGCTTTTGCTCACCTGGTGTCTGTTAAACTCCAAATAAAAATTTAATATCTCATAACATGTAACATATTGAAATGAAAGCAGAAAATACTGTATAACCAATTAGAGAATACCGGCAGGCAAAGACTTGGATTAATTTACAAATTTTAAAAAATAACAAACATTTGAAAAAGTGGCATCTTTCAGACACCATACTAGCAGTTAATTAAACTCATGTTTAATTAAAATCCATGGAGATATATAAATACACATGAGGGAATTTTTTAGATAAATAGAGGTACTGTTTAAATCTACAGGGTCTGATTAAACACTGGATTATGTAATTGTCAACGTGCAAATTTCTTGAAATTTAACAGCAGTTTTAGATTTAAAGTTTTTGATATAGCATGGTAAGCTCCTATAAGCAATAATTTGCAGAATAGATACAATTCAAGATTTTTATTTAGTTACACTGTGTTATTTGCATGCATAAGCACTGAAGATTTTATTTAGTTTTGCTGTGATATTATATCCATATAATATGGATATAATATCAATTTTTCATAATATGAATGTGCTAAGATTTATATTTATACTATACTAATGCCCAAAAGTTAAGCAACAAATAAAATTTTATCAAAACACAAAAGTGAATTAAATTAAATAAATATAAATCATGTCAATATAGAAAACAATGCAGTTTTACATATGGGGAAAAATTGTCAACTTCAGCACAAATATATTTGAATGTGTCCATATTCAAATGAAGGCTGAATTCAATCAGAGGTAGAAAAGTGTCTAAATAAAATTGCAATGCAATGATGTAAACTACTCCAAGAAACAGAAAATACATTCCAGTGATCAGCGGCTGCCTTATGCATGTTTCTTTATCACAGGGTTACGAGTGTATTGTTGTAACTGCAATTTGCAGGAGCTAATAACAAATCAAGGTGACAATAGACCGAGTCATGTGATCTTCACAGATAAATCATAGTTAAGCTTGCAAATTGATTCTTGATAGAGCGTCATTAAAAAAGATATAATTACTGTAAACTTTGTACAATAGAAAGGGTCAGATATGGAGGTGACAGTCTGATAACGTGAACACACAGACCTTCATATCTTTGTAAGTGGGAACTTAACAGGTTATTTGTTATATTGGGTTTTTTTTTTTAGGAGCATTAGCAACTAAGGCCATATTGCTCCGGGATATGCGGTGGTCATTCCTCGACCTTTCCACATCCTCTGTATTTGGTGGTGACGGGCTTGAACCCCAGTCTAATCAAGAAGCGTGTGCTACGCACTGCTGCTCCTTCCCACCTGGTTACAGAGGTGCCCTTAACAGGTTATAGATATTGGGATGAGATCCTTTTTGACTCTCATTTTTTTGAGTTTTTGTAGGTGATATTGTTCCAGCCTTCATTTCAATGGACAATAATACATCACAGAAGGCCCACTAATAACAGTGGAATAACAATGGGGAGGGCAAAATGCTAAGCACTTTCATTATTATATTAGTCAAAAGGGGAGCCTTGGTGAAATTCTGTGAAATGAGTCCTTCTATACTCTTCGCTATGGCAGTGCCTGATAGATCAATTTAATAAATGTAAAGTATGGTTGAATTTTAGTCACATAAAATGCACCTTGAATACTCTAGGAAGATATACTATAGCATTTACTATCCTGCCCTGAGTTCTCCATAAAGACATGACCATTCTTATCTAAGATTTTTACAGTAGTGTACACAAAAGTTTGTTTGGTTTTTAGGAGCATTAGCAACTAAGGCCATATTGCTCCGGGGATATGTGGTGGTCATTCCCTGACCTTTCCGCATCTTCCGTATTTGGTGGGCACGGGCTTGAACCCCGGTCTAATCAAGAAGCGTATGCTACGCACTGCTGCTCCTGCCCATCTGTCTATGGAGGCACCCTACACAAAAGTACAAAATTTTTATATCACTATTGCAGTTATCACTAAAACTGAAGCTCATATTCCCTAAAAAATCACCAGTTCTTGATTTATATTGTTAAAAATGATGTCATTAAAAGAGGCTACTGTATTATTGACTGATACCTTCATCCTGAGCAGGGATATGTATTATAGGACATGCATTACCATGAGAGGAGATCATATTCCATATCAGTTTTCTCTGATTGCCTTTTAAGTTTATGGTTTGTTACTCTTGTTGACATGGTTATTGGTCAATAAATTGTTAAGAAATATTTTTTGAAATTTATGCCATCTATTTTATATCAAACCACATCACTTTCTAGATATTCCTTAAAATATAATTACTGTATTTTTCCAAATTTTCTTTTGTTGCTTATCTTTGAACAACAGTACATTACTACTAGTACTACTATTTTGCTGCTGCTGCTAACATTACTGATATTAATTTTATTCCTTCTGAAGTATTTTTTTCTCTTATTTATGAAATTTTTAAGTGTTCAGGCTTAATGCAGCAGAAATCATGCAGCAATTCCAAGCATACAGCTCTATAATTAAGAATGTGAGTTAGTCTGATTACCAAGGTTTAATTATTTGATGCAAGCAGTTTCACAGAAATTTGTATAATTTAATTTCTTTACAAAGTTAATATAATGTTTTATAGCCACTTTGAACAAGAAACCACTCTGTGAAATGGTTAATCATATTATATGCATTTCTGAAGAAATATAACCACTAAACAATAAGGAATTGGAACCCATAAATGTTAAAACTTTTTTTTTTAATTTTTAAAAAACTGTTAAAATTGTTAGGAGAAAGAAGAGATTCAGTACACTCATACCACAACAAAAGTTCATGAAATGGAGCTTGCAATGAAATAAAATATAAAAATATGCATATAATAGTATCACAACAATTTTTTATGTAGATTTGTATCCTGATATTTTTAATGCATAAATACTCAAGTATATTTATTTTCCTATGCTGATGAACAGCTGAATTTAAATTCTGTAATCATCTGAAAGAGAAGAGAGCCACTTTTGCTAAGCCTTCTGATAAAATAAGAGCCACACAGGACTGTATCAAATAATGTAGAGTAGCACCATTTTTATACACAAATGAAAGTAAAGTATTCAAAAATTGTGCCACTGTTATTTAGCCAGCCATGTAAAATAAGTGGGCAAAATAAAAAACCATATTACCATTCGACTCTAATACCAGACAGCTAACCAAGGTAGATGTAAATGTATCCTAGGCAATTTTAAACAAATTAGCATTTATGGAAACATTTTTTCATTAATCAAGTAAACATGTCAAAGGATTCTGGAAGCTGCCTTTCTGCAACAACAAATGAAAATCATCCCACCAATTATTCAGTTGGTTTTTCCATAACAAACCAAGGTTCTGGGTTCATAAACCATATATGAACCCAGTGAATACAATATAAATCAATAAATAAATAAAAAATTCTAATTGTTATTGTGTGCAGCATTATGTATACTGGCATGAACTAATGTGGCCACTAAGTCACTTTAAGCAGTTGATAAAATCTCAGTACATTCAGCTTGATGATTAATCAGTTCACCATAGCTACTTACAAATAAGCATATATGCTAAAGTAAAAAGGACTACTATCTACACTTTTAAAAATAATTCTCACATAAGAATTTGTATATATGAACTTGCCAAGCATACAGCCTTTAATTCAGAGAATAAATAATAGGCAATAAACATTAGTGTTTACCAATAAAATGGTATCAAATAAATAAAACATCCCATTTGGTAATTCTTGGAAATTTATAAAAAAGCATTAACAATATCTGTTCATATCAGTTTTTTGAAAATATGTGGCTGATGCACACACTGCATTATTTAAACAATTTTAAAAGAATCCAAATGAATAAAAATCGCTGTATAATACAAAATGAATGTTTTGTATATTCTCATATTATAAATACTATTGAGGAATTCTTGCTGGTGGAGAAAATATACATGTTATTAAAATGATCTAGTCAATTCATGCAAACCCTGCTTCTGAAGGATGTCACAGACATTTAAAATTTGGATAGAAATAACAAATATAAAATTACTCCACATGAACAAGAAAAAATCAAAACTATAATGCTATATAATACATAATGAAGATTAAAGCAAGAGTGATGGAAGCCTTGCTTCATATTGATGGCATGAACTATAGCATTAGCAGCATTTGATGTACAGCTTCACTAATGACTTTTACTGCTTTATGTAAAAACTCATTCACTGTAAGGCAGGATGGATATACTTCCTGAAATGTTTTCTTACTTGGACAATCACCTCTTATATTGGTGTATCTTTCAAAGTGGCCTCAAACTTTATAATAACTGTGTAATATATAATTAGTAATGCAGAAATTAGTATGGTTAATGCAAAGCAAATTGCAATAATTAGTGCAACTAAGTGCTGTGCTTACTACTGGTGATGTGCTCTCTTCTTTTTCTCCATTTCCCTAATATGAAGACAATTATATTAGCATATGAACTAAGATAAAACAGGTTATAGCAAAGAAGGATTTACATAGATCAAATTTAAAAATTAAAAACAATATCAATGAAAGAACTAAATACAAAATTCAAAACTATTTAAAATGAAATCAGTGCCATTTTAAAGTGTTTCTATTTTTTAATATGGGTATAAATAATAAGCGTGAACCAAAATTACTTTCAAAACAAACATTTAATACTTGCCTCTTCTTCTGCATTTGTAAGTCCAATATCTTCATCATTCTCACTAAGGGAAAAAAAAAAATTAAATAATATTTCATATACTTTCCCAACATACACTGATATATTTGCAATAATTTCAAATATATAATTTTCTAAAAAGAGAAAGATTATAAGAAGCCTTAATTAGAATTATTGATGGATTCCTGCAAATAAAACATTAACCAAAACAGAAATTCTTATAGATGCAAGTTTACACATTAGGGTTTCATTCTTGGACAGACAAATGAAACCATGCAGTGTAATCAAAAGGATCATGGACTAGATTAAACAAAATATTACTACCTACTGGCTATTGTTGTGTGCCTATCACTCTCAAAGTTATAGGCAAGTCCAGTAATTTTGCTACTGCTAGAAGCATTTGTGTAGTGCCTCTTTTGTGGTTCTCTTTTACTACATCTTCCAATTTTCCCAGATTTCCAAAACATCATAAAATCTTTACCCATCAGTTTTGGCACCAATAAAAAAATTTATAGAGTTGGGGGGGGGGGGGGGGGAGATATGTTGTTCTGGTTCAAAACTGAATCACATTCAGATCAGGAAACGAGCACTGATACAATGCAATGAAGTCTTCAGCACATTTTTCAGAATATAAATTCAAAGCAACATTATTCATGTCAATGTTAATTAGCCTTATCTATGTTGCAAGGCATGATTAAAAAGTTTTCCAACTTGCTGCAAGATGGTGCTACTATATTTAATGCAAAATTCATTTGCTAGGTGGCAGCATAATGCAGTCTGATGAATCATTTGCTGCTTATTTCGGACCTGTTAGATAGGTTGCAGAAAAATAAACAATTATTAAGTAAGAAGTAATGCTGTTTGAAATTTGTTTCTTTTAGAAAACGATTGATTAATAAGAACTTGTGTGTGTGTGTGTGTGTGTGTGTGTGTGTGTGTGTGTGTGTGTGTGTGTGTGTGTGTGTGTGTGTGTGCGTGTGTGTGTGTGTGTGCGTGTGTGTGTGTGTGTGTGTGTGTGTGTGTGTGTGTGTGTGTGTGTGTGTGTGTGTGCGTGCACGCGCCCATCATCAAATGCTGTTTCAAACTAGACAAAATTGCTGTCAAAACCCACAATATAATCAAAACTTTCTTTTGCAGAGAGCAAAGATCAAACACATTTAGGTAGTTGTTTGGATTTTCTCTGGTGATCATAATTAAAGAACTTTTTGATGAAAACAGGTACCTCATTATTCATGATTTAGCTAATGAGGTGGAATTGCATTTGGATTATGCCAAAGCATTTTGATTGAAGGTTTGAGTATATGATGGATTGCCACAATATTTGTTATTCATCTGTTGACTGGAAAGCAAAAGCAGAATCAGTTCATTGTATGTTTTCTGAATTGGCTTCTATAATTCCTGCTCTCTGTCTCTCTCTCTCTCTCTCTCTCTCTCTCTCTTCCAAAGCAGCCCAAACACATGCTGCAACAACATCCTTTTACTGTCCAACTTCAAACTCACATAACCAACTTTTCTTCTTCCTCATTTATTCATTCAACTTCCATTTTCTGGAACAGCCTTCCTTTATACATATTTCCTGAAAATTAAAATCAATTGCTCAAGTCAACAAATAATGTCAACAAATATCTTCTTTCATCTTCTCAACCTTCAACCCATGCATGGTACTAAGTACTATAGGCTCTATTACCTCTTGTGTTTGAAGTTTTCATTAAAAAAAAAAAGAATCAGTTCATTGTATGTCAGGACCTTCAGTGAGATAATTAATTATTTTTCCTCTCTAAGGTCTTTGCAGTAGACAAAACATGAAACTTATAGGATGACCCAGGAACAGAAGTCTTCAAAAAGCATCATACCCAAAGAAGGCTAGACATGTTTATTCCAATGTGAAGAGCATATCGACTATGTTTTTTATGATGATGAAACTGTACACGAGGGACAGTTTCATCATGTGCTTAATGAAATTGTTTCCAACAATGAAACTGCACATAAGGGACAATCCATGCACCAACATTTCTACAAAGGTGGTGTTCTGTTGCAATACTTGTAGAAAATGCATGGCAAAAACAATATCAGAAATTACATACTGGAAAACAGTGTTATCTTGAAGGAGATTGGTTTCTCCTTCAAGATAACACTGCTTTAACTATAGGAATTCCTGGCCAAAAACTACATAATGGTAGTGTATCCTCCACTCCTGACCCTCAGTACTCTTCAGATACAACATCATGGTACTGTTTTGATTCTACTATATTTGATAGTGAGAATTAAAGTTTGTACTGAAGGACAGGAGATTTGATGGCATTAACCACAATTAAAGAACAATCACAAACTAAACATTTAGAGTTAAAAACTTAGGCTTTCTACAGATATTTTTCTTTTGAGATAATAGCTATATTCAGTTACATTATTTCTGAAAGTAGTAACAACACATATCTTACAAACGATTCATTACAACAGTAAAACCGAATTTTATGCTGGAGAGCAAAACAAAAAAAAAGATGGATTTTAGCACTGAAAGATGTAGAAAACAGGACCATGTATATGTATTGCATTAAGTTGCTATGAAATCACATGAGGATCATTCTGACATTGTTTTCCATCCTATTTTGCACTCAAAATCATTCTGATCATTCAGGATTAACTCACAGTGCTTTCCAAGGTTTAATGGAGGAGTTGTTTTGCAATAGTACCTCTGTTAAAAATTCAACATATCTTTATCAAATAGAACCAAAATGGCCTCAAAGTGGAAATATTCTGTATATGATTTCATATGACTGCCAGTAGGTTAAAGATGAAGTAACAGAAATGTCAAGAAAAGTAAATAAAAAAATGTGAATTGGTGAATTATGTTAATGCTTCAAATAGTTGAGTTAGTTTTATCTTCTCTATTGTTAAAAAATGGTCCTTGGCATTTTTATGTAATAATCAAATTTTTAGTTTTAATAGTTCTAACAAGTATTTTAAAAATTGGAAGTCAAATTCCTATTTACCTCATTACATTCTTCTTTTCAGTAAACACTCTGAGAACAAACTCGCCATCCTCTTCTGGATCAAAAGTTGAAGGAACGATACAATAAGTTCCGGGTGGTAACTTGAAACGACAACTTATCTCTCTTAAGTTAATGAATGTTGGAGATCGTGCAACAGATGCATTAAATTTAAAGAATTCTTTGGGCAAAGGCTTTGGTGCAGTTTCTGGATCTTTTAGCTAAAAAAAATTAAATATTCTTTATGTAAAATGTTGAAACTGTTTTGATTAAAAGAACAAATATCTTTTAAATGAATTTTGGAAATTTTAAATGCAAACAGAAATATATACATATATATAAGTATATTGTCCCATATTAAACAATCCTGGCATCTCTTCAAGAGGTGTTTGCATGTAATGGACCACAAGAAACATCCTCTAGAGTTTGAAGATTCTGAAATTATGAATTGTTTATGTTAGAAACAAAATAAAAAAAATAAAAAATTTTAGTTTTCACTAAATTTTGTAAAAAATTTAGTGAAAAATAAAGAAGATATGGAAGAAACAGAGAAGAGAATTTATCTAATAAACTCTTCTCTAACTCATCATCATTCTAAGGGTCAAGCCCTGTTGCCATAGAGATCTCTTTTCTCCACTCATCAGGTGCCTCCGTAGCCAGGTGGGAAGGAGCAGCAGTGCTTAGCACACGCTTCTTGATAAGACCGGGGTTCGAGCCCATCACCACCAAATATGGAGGATGCAGAAAGGTCAGGGAATGACCACCGCATATCCTGGAGCAATATGGCCTTAGTTGCTAATGCTCCCAAAAACCAAACAAACATTTCCACTCATCCCGAATCTGGGCTTTTTGTTTTGCTTCACTGTAACTCATTCTTGAGAGTCAGAGCATGTCATCAAGTGGTGTGATTCTTGGTTGTCCTCTGCTTCTTTTCCCTTCAAGCTGTCCTAGTATGTTAACTATCCAATCATTGTGCCTCCAGAGATGTCCTAGGAACCACATCTTCCTTTTTATTATGGTTTTCCTGATTGTTCTTTGTTCCTCAACTACTCTGAGGACCTCTTCATTTGTCTTTCCATTTGATTTTTATCACTCTTCTCCAGCAAACCATCTCAAATGCTTCAATTCTCCTCCAGTCTGTTGCTGTTATTGACCATGTTTCACATCCATACAGCAGTATACTCCATATATAGGTTTTCATGGATCTCTTCCTCTTTTCTTATCTTGCTTGAAATAAATGATTTCATTTTCCTAAGTGCTTCTTTCACTATTGCAGTTCTTCTTTTTATTTCTAAACGTCTTTTGCCATCCTCTTATATGTTGCCACCAAGATATACATATGAATTTACTTATTCAATTTTCTTGTTATCTATTTCTATCTTGTCTGTTTTCCTTTGGCTTTCTTTTCCAGCAACCATTATTTTTGTCTTTTTTGTGTTAATTTTGAACCCATATTCTAAGAAAACTTCTATTGTGTTTTTCAACTCTTCTTCATTTCCTGCTAGTGCTGCTATATCACCTGCAAAACGTATGAACTGCACCTGTACTCCTCCTATGTTTATTCCTTTGGTTTTACATTTCACTTTCTCTAGGGCATCCTCCATGTACAAATTACTTCACTGGGATAATGCACTTCCCTGCCTAACTACTTTTCTTATCTTGGCTATTACTTCATTATTTTGAAATTCAGTTTTGTTGTTTGGTTTTCATATAATTTTTTGATGGCTCGTTGATCTCTCCAATCAAGCTCGGCCTTCTTCGTGACTCTGTAAAACTTCTCCAAGAGAACATTATAAAATGCTTTTTCTAGATCAATACTTCTCTAATTGTTTCATCCATATTTTCTTTAGTTTTTACTATCCATTTCACTAAAGTGTTAAAAATATAATAAAATAAAATACAAAAACTCAGGCGCTTTTGGCATCTGTCTGTTGCTGTTATTAACTTTAATATTTGCAAGGAGACAGTGAATATAATACATGGGAAAAAAAGTGTCACAAAGATTAAAAGTGAAGAAGAGAGGAAAGGAAAGGAAAAAGAAATTCCCGACTGCCCTGAGGTTAGCATAACTTCTAGCTACTCATGAATTACTTGAAAGAAGGGGGAGGAATGGGAAAGAGAGAAGACTGGAGGCAACGTACATCCAACTTATACAGCACAACAGATTCATAGATGGGATGTGCTTGCATACCATCATTTCTGTTCGAAGTGTGTCTAGTGCTGCATATGTGGGCAGATCCCAATTAACAGTGGATCTTGCAGTAATCTGAATATCATTTGGCCATAGGTCATGTCTCTCCTGCCAATAGTTCATGGCCATCTGACTGGTTAAAATCAACATTTCAATTGATGTCTTTCAGGCAGTTATCATGACAATAGATAGCTTCACTTCATTTTCACTTAATCTCCTAAACTCTTTGCAAGGAAAATACACAAAGGCATCACTTTGGCTGTATCAGGCCCAATAGGAAATGTTGTGAAAACATACAAATAGTGCACATCCTGATTCATAGAAAAACTACCCTGGGAGTTTCCCCTGAACTCTTTTTGAGCTATTTTCTTTGCTGCTCTGGTCTGCAGAATGATCTTAGCATAAATCGAAATTATCACACAGTAGACTAGGAGATACTTAGTAAAATAATGTTACTACACTATTTCTAAGTTGTGCGACAGTAATTAGCATTGGCAAGGGCACATGATGCAAGAAAGCAAGCTTATATGGCATCAGCCAAAAAAAAAAAAAAAAACACATCCTATTTCACCCATCCCCTCGCTCCATATGTTTGTCAAGTTCTACAATGACAGATGGAAGTTTGTTCCAACAATCAACCACCCGCTGGTTAAAGGCAAACTTCCGCACATCTATCCTACAATCGTCCTTCCTCAATTTGAATTTATGCCCTCTCAGGTGATTATTCTGAGCAAGAGGAAGAATTCCATCAGCACCGAGCATGCTCAAACCATTCAAAGCTTTATACACCTCAATCAGATCACCTCGCAGGTGCCTAGTCTCCAGACTGTAATTTGCAGAACTTAAGCCTTTCTTCATAAGAGCAACCCTTTGTTCTGTTCTCTTGTTGCTCTTCTCTGTACTCGTTCCAACAGCTCTACATGCTTCTTAAAATGAGGCCTCCAGACCTGTATACAGTACTCAAGGTGTGGCCTGACCATTACCTTATACAAGGGGATAATCACCTCCTTATCCCTGCTAGAAAAATTCCTGTATATCATTGACAAGACACCATGAGCTACTCTTGCAGACTGTCTGCACTGTCAGAAAACTTCATATCTGCTTGCACAATTACCCCCAGGTCCTTTTCATTAAATTATGTTACATATTACATTATATAGTTACACTATCATATCATTCATATTGTTAAAAATTTAAAGATTACAACTTAATAGAAACACTTCTAATTAATTACACTCCTATGGCATTACATAAAATAATATTAAATAGCATTTATATCAGTCTTATATCGATGCAATGAACATTGAACAATGGCAGCAGAATTCCCTCTTCACTTGTTCTTTTTGAGCAATTTCCAAGACCAAGTAAGAAACATTTCCCCTACTTTGTCATATAAATCAAATACAGTAAACCCCCGCTATTCGCGGTATCTGTATTCACGGTTTCGTGATCGCTGATTTAATATAAAATGAAACCTAAAAAAATGTGAATTTTAAACCGCCGTGAATATTATCTGCCATAAAAAAACATGGGCGTGGCTAAAATTATCTTTCCCGGTCAAAACAGCGCTCAGTGGGTGGGGGGAGAGGGGTGACAAAATCGCAAGCGTGGATGTTTTTCGCTAATCCTTGTTCAGTATGTGTTATGCGCTTGTAATGGAAGTTTTCGTCGTTTGCTTTTAATTTATATGGGATGTGCTTATAAATTGAATAAATTTATCAATTTATAAATTGATATGCTTACAAAAGTGATAAATCTACCGTTTTGCAGCGTAAAACAGACTTTTTCGGACGAAAGTGACTTTATTGTGGACAAGTTCTTTCTAACCCGTACAAAAATATGGCTACGAATAACAAGAGAAATGTGAAAATATCAAAGAAGGGGATGAAATTAGTGAATAAAATTGAGTTATTAGACAAAATTTCTAATGGTGAAAGTGTCTCCTCAGTGGCAAAACATTATAAAATCAATGAGTCAACGGTACGATCAATCAAGAAATCGGAAGAAAAAATCCGCCATAGTGTCCGTGAAAACGCGCTAATTGCTTCAAAAATTTGCTCTGTAACTCGTGATGTTAAAGTAGAAAAAATGGAAAAGGCTTTAAATCTGTGGATAGAAGATCGAACTCAAAATAAAATTCTGTTAAGTTCACTCATCATTCGTGAAAAGGCAAAACTCCTTTATCAACACTTTAGCGAAACTGGCGATACTGGCGGGATAAGTTTTTTTTTTGCTAGCAAAGGCGCTGGTTTGAAAGATTTGTTTGAAATTTCTAATAAATATTACATTTAATATTAAATTGTTTCTTATTTTCATTTCGATGCCATATGCTTGCATTTCACTATGTACATAGTCATATTACGAAGGTACATATAATACATACATAGACAAAATTTTAGACTAGTTTTTCTTATATATTTCATACTTTGGAACGGAACCCCTTTATTACTATGGGAGCCATAACTCAGTATTCGCGTTTTCGGTATTCGCGACATTTCTCAGGAATGTAACTCCCGCGAATAGCGGGGGTTTACTGTAATGACTGCACTATTAATTTGAATCAAAAAGATAATTAAAACCAATAATTTTTATGCAATAAAAAAGTCCACTTAGCAGTGTTCAAAGATAACACCAGCTTACTACCACAGCATTCTCCAAAACCACTTCACTAGCATTTTTAAATCACTTTCATGGTATTCAAACTATTAGTTACTTAACTAAAATAATAATTAAAATAAAAGCTTAAAGATCTATATTGATAATCTGTATGTCAGCTTGGTTAAATTATAAGGTTCTTTTGCTTTAACTATGAAGTTGAAATATGTATAAATAGCTTTTTAATCAATGGGTTTATGATTTTTATGGAATTCACCCAAAGACAGTGTTTTTATAGTCTGGTCTGTCCTTTTAAATATCCATATTTTTAATTACCCATAACTGTTTGTTTTGTAATGGCCATTAAATATGACTCACATTATGATATAATAATCATTTGCGATCACTTGTGAAAGGCTGAGCTTTTCTTATAGTTAGTTTTATGTGTGCAGCATGTTTAGAGAGTCCAACTAATTTTTATATATGATTTTTTTTCCCTTCCAAGTGGCAAGATCTAGTCTTTAAGGAAGCATGATAATAAAAAAATTTCAGTATATGCTTTTACATATTTTTGGGATTGAATGACAATAATAAATAACCAAAGTAAAAATCAGGTAATCTACTAGTAAATTAACAAATAAAATTGTATCTGTGGAAAGCATTTGGAATGTGTTTAGTTTTGAAATACTAAAACATATACCACCTTAGAAGTTTTGGTATTTTAAGAAATTTCAGGTCTATTATGAGCCAAACAAAAGTTAAATCAATAAAAATATCTGATTCATCATTTACTAACATGATATAGAGCATATCCTATTGTTAAACAGTCTTGTCCCATCTTTCTTTGGCTTCTTCTATTCTTTTGCATTAGGGCAACAATCATAGTACATAAATCTTCATCATCATCATCATCAATATCTTCTAAAACAACACGATACTGGGGATTCATCCAGAAAGTTTCTAAAATAATAATTTATATATAATAAACACCATTGGCATTAAATAATTTCACAATCATAATATATGAAGGAGAAGAAGTAAAAATGGAATTTATCAGATATTTTAAATTTAAAATAAAAAGGCCAAAAACAAAAATCTGTTAAATCCAACTATAAATTATTTAAAACTCGAGGAAAAAAATTTTTACGAGAAAATTGCAGTATATCATGAAAATAATATTACAGTACAAGTAATTTGTTCAGTGGTAAAACTAAACATACTGCAGGCCTACCATCACACAGGTGTGGGGGAGAAGGGGGAAGTCAGAGGGCCTAACAGCTGATTTGGTATTCTTGACAAGGATCACATTGGGGCCATTCAGCAATCTTGAGGGGAGCAGAATTCAGTTTTGTCCCATTTATTAATTGAATTGTCAATATCAAAATATAAACTATTAAAGTTAATAAGTTAAACTATTAAGTGAATAGTTTACGCTATTAAGTTAATACTTATTAATAAACTTTTTGAAATGTATATTTCATTTCAGAGTACTAAAAAAAACTATAAAACACAGTCATTATAAAACAGTAATGATGGTTCAGTCACAGTAGTAACTGAAAATTAAAGTTGCAATTCTAAATAGGAACTAAGCTAAAAGAAAATGAAGCATTCTACACTCCTTTCATTTAATTTAGATTCATCTATCTAAATACATGTGGTGGACGGACATACATACCTAAAAAATTTCGACATCCGCCAGCTGTACAACCACGTACCCAAGAGCCTTCAAACATACTCATTTCCCATTTTTTGCTTGAACCAGTAGACAGTTCTTCATCATCCAGTGAATCTGGGTTTAAATTGCAAATTTCCAAGCGAGAGAAATTTTCCATGAAATCTTTAAATGATATCCTAATAAAATATCAATATGGCTATGTATCTTTGAATATTATAATTTATTAAAATACTTTTTTTTTAACTTCCTAGTTTTTCTCATATAATATTTTATAATTATTATAACAATTTACAATGTAAATCCGACAGTCAGAAAAAAAAAACAATAAGGAAAAAATCCAAGAATAAATTAAACTGAATTAATATTTAAAATTTCTGTATCACATGAAAGAAGAATGAAGTAGTATAGCAAATTTTAAATTCAAAATTACATACATCTCTTCATTTACTTTCCATCATGAGGACACTTTGGTTCCTCCAGTGATAGTAGCCATAAGTCAGCCATAAAAACTTGAGTTTATGCTCATACTATAGATGACAGTTATCCATGGGTCAACATAAATTGATGACATTATTTTAAACAAATGGAATCACCAAAAAAGTAAAACATGCATCTGTTTAAAACTCAGACATCATCATGACAGCTGTTTTAAAGACTACTGATCTCTTGTACAAAAATGGATAGCTTTGATTAGTGAATGTTTGATAAGATGTGAATAATGCATTATATCTAAGTGAGCAGCAAAACCCTTGCATTGTCTCTATTGTGAGCTTAAGGCCAACTTTTATTACTACTACTTTCACGAGAGAGAGAGAGAGAGAGAGACCAAAGTTTCCTCAAAAACAGAAAGTGAATGGAAAGGATGTGTGGAATTTTCAAATTATTTCAATGCCTGCATTGAAATCAAGTATTTGCTGTTGTGCAAATACAAGCAATTAAATATGGATTAATTAATGCTTCGTTATTTTTGAATAGTTGAAGTTAGCTTGTGTTGCATTATTCTTTTTGCTAAAACAAATAAATAAACCCTTATGGACAGGACAATGGTTATGATCACTATCTTTCAACACCATGTGGTAAAGGTCAGCCAGTTTGGTGAAAAAACAAACAAACAAACAATCTAAAAAATAAGGGGTGGATATGAGAGGATCAGGGAAGAAACAATGAAAATTATTCAACAGATCGGGATCTAAAAGCAGTAGTGCACCATTAATAACCATTAGGTTGCATTCACATTTGGCCATTTATATCTGACACCAGATGATCAGTAATACAGCTTTTAGTCAAATGCAAAAAAAGAAAAAGAAAATTTCCAATATCAGTATGAGACTGATATTTAATAAATCCTTTCCTAATTAGTTTGTTGGATGATTTGGTGTTTAATGGTGAATTGGCAGCTGAGGCCATAATGTGCCAAGTCAACCCTTTCCTGAATTATAATAGCAATAATGAGAAACAAAATGCTAATGTTAAAAAAGTTGTTTTATGGTTGCTTTTTTTTTTTTTGCAGGCTTAGTAAATATTTTATAGGGCAATAGTCAGGCCACATCTTGAGTACTGCATACAGGTCTGGAAGCATCATTTTAGGAAGGATATGGATCTGCTGGAATGAGTACAGAGAAGGTTTGTTTGTTATTTGGTTTTTAGGAGCATTAGCAACTAAGGCCATATCGCCCCAGGGATATGCGGTAGTCATTCCCTGACCTTTCCGCATCCTCCGTATTTGTTGTTTGTTTGTTTGTTTTTTAGGAGCATTAGCAACTAAGGCCATATTGCTCCGGGATATGCGGTGGTCATTCTCTGAACCTTTCTGCATCCTTCGTATTTGGTGGGCACGGGCTTGAACCCCGTGCTAATCAAGAAGCGTGTGCTACGCACTGCTGCTCCTGCCCACCTGGCTATGGAGGCACCCACAGAGAAGGGCAACAAGATTAGTGAGGGGAACAAAGGAGTGCTCTTACCAAGAAAAGCTTAAGTTCTGCAAACTGCAGCACTCGGACACTGGGCACCTGAAAGGTAATCTGATTAATCTTCAATGGTTTGAGCGAGATCGATGCTGATGGGACTCTTCTTCTTGCTCAGATCACACGAGGGAGTACAAATTTAAACTGAGGAAGGAAGGAAGGATGGTTGCAGAATAGATGTGTGGAACTTTGCCTTTAGCCAATGGGTGGCTGATTGCTGGAAAAAACTTTCATCTGTTGTTGTCGAAGTTGATAGTTTAAATAAATTCAAGGAAGAACTAGAAAAACTATTGGAGGAAATGAATAGGTCAAACGACAGGTTTTTTTTTTGGCTGATGCTGTATAGGATTGCTTTCTTGCATCATTTACCACTGCTAATGCTAAATGTCTTAAAAATTCAACTATGAGGTATAAAGTAATTATCACTTAAGTTATGCTTGCATTATACTTCAATGTATTTCTATTTTTGCACAAGCTGGAATGTGCTACAAACATCAAACCCAATAATGTTTATTGGTGCAGTCCTACAGTTAGTCATATAAGGTTTAAAATTTATCAATGAGTATATGATCAGGTTAGATTAGTAATTATTGATCAGCGGGACATGACTCCTTTTCTTCATCAGGAAACTGTCTAGGGTTATTGTATGCCAAAATAAATTAGTTTCAAATGAGATAGAAAACCAAGCTTCACATGAAAGTGTTCCTTGATTTGCAGTTGAGCAGATACAATATTAAATCACATTTGTACTTCTGATACTCATATAAGAGCATCATAAAGTTATATCATGTGCAAAACTGAAAAAATACTGTCCATTACCCACTCAAATTTTAAAACTTAATAATATAAGTCAGAAAACACAAAGCATTAATTCATATAGTTATATCTTACCAAAATTCTCCATCGTCTGCAAAAGTTAGGCCAAGTTCCTGTTTTTCTTCCTCACTTATAAGTGTCCACTCTCGAGATCTGTAATGAATAAAGTTTATTTACACAAAAAGCCTTTAGCATTAGCATTAGCATTAGTAGAGGCATTTGATGCAAGAAAGCAAGCTTATGCAGCATCAGCCAAAAAAAAAAAAAAAAAAAAAAAAAAGTAACATAAATAAATAAAAATAACCACTTCCACTTCACCCCTCTGTTCGTTCGAAATACCTGTCCAGCTGAGCCTTAAACTTATTTAGGCTATCAACTTCCACGACAAGGGATGGAAGTCTGTTCCACCCACCAACCACCCGCTGGCTAAAGGCAAATTTCCGCACATCTATCCTACATCTGTCTTTCCTCAATTTGAATTTATGCCCTCTCAGGTGATTTTTCTGAGCTAGAGGAAGAATCCCATCAGCATTGAGCATGCTCAAACCATTCAAGGCTTTGTACACCTCTATCAGATCACCCCGCTGGTGCCTAGTTTCCAGACACTGTAATTTGCAAAACTTAAGCCTTTCTTCGTAAGAGAACCCCTTTGTCCCATTCACCAATCTAGTTGCCCTTCTCTGTACTCGTTCCAGCAGCTCTACATCCTTCCTGAAATGAGGCCTCCAGGCCTGTATACAGTACTCTAGGTGTGGCCTGACCATTGCCTTATACAAGGGAATAATCACCTCCTTATCCCTGCTAGAAAAATTTCTATATATCATTGACAATACACCATGAGCTACTCTTGCAGCTCGTCTGCACTGCTCAGAGAACTTCATATCTGCCTGCACCACCACCCCCAGGTCCCTTTCATTCTCTACCACTGTCAGTGTAGTACCACAGAGTTGATACGTTGCTCTGGGGTTGCTGTTTCCCATATGTAGTACTTTACATTTGTCAATGTTAAACTTCATTTGCCACCTCGAAGCCCATCTGCTCAACCTTTCCAAATCCTGTTGCAGCAGCATAGTGTCAGTAGTGTCCTTGACAACCCTGCCAACCTTTGTATCGTCTGCAAACTTGGACATTAAGCCTGATATACCATCATCAATATCATTTATAAATACAGAAAACAATAAAGGCCCCAATACTGAACCCTGAGGGACTCCACTAATAACATTAGTCCACGATGAGCAGTGTCCATTGATTACCACTCTCTGTCTTCTCCCCCTCAACCACCCCTTTATCCATAGCAGCAACTTGCCTCCAATGCCACACTGCTCCAATTTGTGCAGCAGTCTTCCATGTGCAACAGTATCAAAAGCCTTTCTAAGATCCAAGTATATAATATCAAAGTTATTCCCTGCATCCAGTTCTTTTGTGACTGCATCATAGTATCCAATCAAATTGGTCAGGCAAGACTTCCCCTTAACAAAACCATGCTGTGTCCTAGCTATAACTGAAGTCTTGTCTAGATGATCCTGCAGTGCTTCTTTCACCAGTGCCTCCATTAATTTTCCGGGAACAGAAGTTAAACTCACAGGTCTATAATTACTTGTGTCAGCCTTTGATCCCCCTTTGTGAATTGGGGTCACATTTGCACATCTCCAGTCAATGGGTACCTCCCCTGAGTCCAAGGAAGCTCTCATAATTATGGCTAAGGGTTTGCTTACCTCCTTTGCTGCCTCCTTTAATATAACTGGATAGATCCCATCCACCCCAGGTGCCTTTCTTGTGTTTATCTTCAACAATTTCTCCTCCACTTTGCTCTCAGTTATTACAAGATTCTCTAGCTTACTGCTAGAGTTGAATACACCTCTGGCATTCCCCTCGCTGAATAACTCCTCATGTGTGAATGTCGATGCAAAATATTCATTTAGTTTGTTAGCTACCCGAGCAGGGTCATCAACAGTTGACCCATCGATCTCAAGTGGACCAATCTGATTCATCCCCTTCCTTCTAGAGTTTACATAAGTAAAGAACTCTTTGCTGTTTTTCTTCGCATCCCTTGCCAAGGATCTCTCGTAATCTGCCTTCGCCTGCCTAACCTCCTTTGTAACTTGGTTACAGATCAACTTGTATCTATCATAGGCATCCGTGTCACGTGTTAATTTGTATGTATCCCATGCATTTTTCTTCTCTGCCATATGCCTCATTAGTTCATCTGACAACCATTTAGGCCTAAACCTTGAACAATATTTCTTAGTTGGTATGTAAAGCCTAGTAGCTTCCACGATAAGTTCTTTGAATGCTTCCCATTTTGAATTTGCTGTTGGCAATATCATCAGTTGATCCCACTGTATAGAATTTAAATACTGTCTCAGTCCATTGTAGTCGCCTTTACGAAAGCAATACCCCTTCCCTTTACCCCTAATGGTAGTTACCTCTTTGAGTAACTCCCACTTCAGCACACTGTGATCACTGCCACCAAGTGGTTCATTTATCTGCAGATTCTGAATGCATGAAGAATCACTACTGATAATCAAATCAAGAGTATTACTCCCTCTAGTTGCCTCCCGAACATGCTGATGTAGAAAACAATCATCCAATAAATCCACAAAAGCCTTGCTACTGTGTGAGTGACCAGCCCCCAAATTCCAGTCAATATCTGGGAAATTAAAATCCCCCATTATAAGACTCTCTGATTTACTGGCCCACTCTATTTCTCCGAACAGTTTCTTATTATACTCATCAGAGTCATTAGGCCTATAGCACACTCCTACTCTCAATTTTGATCTCCCAATGCTTATGTCACACCAAACTGACTCGACACTGCACTGTCCAGCGATGTCGACTGGCTTCACTTCCTTGGATTTTATGTGTTTCTTAATTAATAGCATAACCCCTCCTCCCTTCCTATCCTGTCTATCCTTTCTGTACACATTGTACTCCCCAAATTCCAGTTCTGCATTTCTTATATCTGTGTGACACCACGTCTCTGAAATCCCCACAATATCTGCCTTTGATGTTTTGAGCAATACCTCAAATTCATCAAATTTATTTACTAAACTCCTAGCATTGGTGTACACACAAGTATACATGCACCTGTTCTTTTTCTTAGCTACCCTAACACAACCCATGTGTTTACTTGTACCCCAATGATTCCCAGCAGTCTCTGAAATATCCTGCATCTTATTTTCCAGGCTGCGGCTCATTCCAATAGAAGCAGTGCAAGAATCACTTTCACCTCTGCCAGTGGCTACTGTTAATCTATTAGTCCTTGTATCCCCCCAATCTAGCAGTTTTCCGACCCACCTAACATTGCCTCGATAGCATCAGCAAACATTCTTGCACCCTTTCTATTTAAGTGTATCCCATCCCTGTAGAAGCAGTCTCTCCTGTTAACAAGTACAGACCAGGCTGAAAAAAATTCTACCCCTTGAGCCCTGCACAATCTTTCCAGGGCCGAATTGATTGACAGGGCTCTCATCATATACTCCCTCCTATCGTGTCTGGGCAGAATTGCAGACACTTTCAATTTCAACCCTAATTCACGGCTTTTTTTCATCAGTGACCTGTACTTGTCAAGTAATTCCGCCGGTCTCCTACTCTTAATGTCATTAGTGCCAACGTGTACAACTATATCACCTTTTGTGCCCTTAAAAGATGATATCCGCTCTACAACGTCATCAACCTTTGCCCCTGGCAGACATACCCTGGTCCTATTCCACCTATCCTTTTTACAAAGCATGTTTCCCGTTTCCCTGACAATAGAGTCACCAACAACTACTAGTTCCTTTGGGACCAGCGCATTCTGCCTTGGGGGTTGCCGCTGTGTTCCGCGATGACCAAGTGCAAGCTCTGGCATTGGTGTGGGCAGCTGAGAGCTTGATGGGCCCCTCACTTGTAATCCTTCGAGGGCATCCACCCTATCCTTCAAGCTCTCATATAGGCCCATAACAACGCTGAGTTGTCGCCTTATCTCCTTACACTCCTTGCATCGCACACACACAAAGACATCCCCCATGGCAGTATCATGTCCCATACTTGACTGCTCCGCAAACTTATGTAATAGTTTGAGTGGTAAAAAATAAACATATACATTCTAATTATTAGACCATTTATAGCCAGGATTATGTAGTTTCACAATTACTAACTAATCTGAATATGTCAGTAGAAATGCTTAGTTTTTAGGGTTCGTGCAGTATTAGTTTGTGATTGCTAAGACCTAAGGAATGCAATTTAAGAACAAAAATCAAATTAGAATACAATATAATGGAAAGTTCTTACTCTGCATTAAAGAAAAACAATTTAATGTGACAAAAGTTTACAAAAAAGGTTATTCACATTATAAATACATGAAATGAACATATGTACCAGTTTTAAAAGGACAGTACCAATTTCAGAGTGCTTGTTCCAGTGTCCTAAAGGGCATCACATTTGTACTGGTTTTGTAATATATGACACAGCAAAGACTCAAAGAAATGACATCTGTGGCATTGAGGAACAATGCAGAATAATAAACCAGGATGGTACTTATATTTTGTGATGCTTATAAAAGGATTTACAAAATCTTTATTTCTTATAAGTATAAAATAAAATGTTGTTTTGCAATGAATAATTTAAATAGAAGGAAGGTAAACAATGAATTTTGTCAGATAATCTGTGCCACAGTGTGGCCCCTTTACTCACACTCTGTAGCCCCTAGTCAGTTAGCTAAGTATTTTAACTTAAGAGTGAGTGAGTGAAGTTATAAATAATTTAAAAAAAAAAAATTATCATCTCTAAAACACATCACTCCCAGAAAAGAGGTATAAATTCTATTTCGTTAGGAAAATAAGACTTAAAGAAAGACGAATATGAAGTGGAATGCAATATTTGTAGAATAATATATTCTAATTCTTATGGTACTTGACTTGATATTAAAAATTAAGCAACTGTTTAACTTGGTATTAAACCATCTACTATCAAGAATGCTTGCAATTTTGATTGTCCTCAAGATATGTTAAGAAGCAGTTCTCACTATCATTAAACAAGGTTTCTTTTTTAATTATTTTTTTGCTTACCAGTTTTTATAGTGTCTTCATTTTTCATTTTCAAAATCAGATATCTAATAATAACCACATTATAACAAAACATCCCAGTTTGGGTTACAGAAAATTTGGGTTGCTTTACAAATGTACAGAACTCCAAAAGTGTTTCTGCCAGGACATTCTGCAAGTGTCTTAAGTGGAACTGACACAATCACTTCTTCTCATCATTCCTAGTTGTTGTTTTTGTTTCTTCAGTCAGGTATAATTCATTCCATTGGGAAAATATTGGCAGAATGTTCGAAAAGAAAAAAAACACATCTTGATTTTTGTATATTTGTAATGTGAGTAACTTATTTTGTAATTGCTTACCACATTACATTATTTTTCTTTAATGCAGAGCAAGTACTTTCCCTTATTATATAGTTTTAACCTGAATAATGAGCTTCAAAAATTATGTTCCAAATTAGAATACAAAAAATTTTGTTGATAATACATTTTACTTATGAAGGTAGCATGATCAATCAGATCAAGATTCCTGTATAGTCACTCCAGGTGGTATATTTAAATATCTCCATTGTATGTAGGTAACATATTTGGTTCCTTTTTTTAGGCACATTAGCATATATGCATAATGCACCTATTGTCTTCACTATGACTGTTTGTATGTAACAACTTGACTCACAGCAGACGGATTTTCATGAAATTTTATTTGGACCTTTTAAAAAGATTTGACAAGCCATTCTAAATTGGGCTGTCATTATAATGATCAGCCCAATTGGATCATTACAACTGGACCAATAGAAATCCAGCAAGTATCTTTTTTATTATTATTTTTTTTTTTTTTCCATTCTTATGACCCCCAATGGATGGATTTTTGTGAAATTTTATATTTGGACCTTGGGATGGCTCTAAAATATTTTTAAATATTTGTAGCACCATCCCAAATTTAATTAAAATCAAACCAATAGAAATCTGAGAATTATCATTTCCTTGTCTGTCCATCTGTATGTAATAACTTGACTCCCAGCAGCTGAATTTTCATGAAATTTTATAAAGTGTTCTGTTAGAAACAGTTTGTTGTACCTTCACAAATTTTATTAAAATTGGGCCAACAGAAATCCAGCAATCATTATTTATTTATTTATTGTTTATATCACATAGGCTAGCCATATACCATATACTGCAGCTGAAGCACTCGATGTCATGATTGCTGCCATGTGCTAGTTGGAGGAATTAATGGGCAATGTGGCTGACAATGCAGAAACAAAATTTTCTCTGTTTGCATACAGCATCATTGGTTTTTGCTCTTTTTTTCTTTCTTAAATCATGAATTATTACTTTTGCTAACATGTCTCAAATGTAGCACCTGTGCACATTAGCATTAGCATTAGCATTCGATGCAAGAAAGCAAGCTTATTCAGCATCAGCCCAAAAAAAAAAACCCTCTCCCATTTCACCCCTCCGTTCGTTCGAAATACCTGTCCAGTTGAGCTTTAAATTTGTTTAGGCTATCAACTTCAACAACAAGTGATGGAAGTCGGTTCCACCAGCCAACCACCCGCTGGCCAAAGGCAAATTTCCGCACATCTATCCGACACCCGTCCTTCCTCAATTTGAATTTATGCCCTCTGAGGTGATTATTCTGAGAAAGATGAAGAATCCCATTGGCATTGAGCATGCTCAAACCATTCAAGGCCTTATACACCTCTATCAGATCACCTCGCCGGTGCCTAGTCTCCAGACTCTGTAATTTGCAAAACTTAAGCCTTTCTTCGTAAGAGCAACCCTTTGTTCCATTTACTAATCTTGTTGCCCTTCTCTGTACCCGTTCCAGCAGCTCTACATCCTTCTTGAAATGAGGCCTCCAGACCTGTATACAGTACTCAAGATGTGGCCTAACCATTGCCTTATACAAGGGAATAATCACCTCCTTATCCCTGCTAGAAAAATTCCTGTATATCATTGACAAGACACCATGAGCTACTCTTGCAGCTCGTCTGCACTGCTCAGAGAACTTCATATCTCCCTGCACAATTACCCCCAGGTCCTTTTCATTCTCCACCACTGTCAGTGTGGTACCGCAGAGTTGATACGTTGCTCTGGGGTTACTGTTTCCCATATGCAGTACTTTACATTTGTCAATGTTAAACTTCATTTGCCACCTCTCAGCCCATCTGTTCAACCTTTCCAGATCCTGTTGCAGCAGCATAGCGTCAGTAGTGTCCTTGACGACCCTGCCAACCTTTGTATCATCTGCAAACTTGGACATTAAACTTGATATCCCATCATCAATATCATTCATAAACACCGAAAACAACAACGGACCCAACACTGAACCTTGAGGAACTCCACTAATAACATTAGTCCACGTTGAGCAGTGTCCATTGATTACCATTCTCTGTCTTCTGCCACTCAACCATCCCCTTATCCATAGCAGCAATTTGCCTCCAATGCCACACTGCTCCAATTTGTGCAGCAGTCTTCCATGTGCAACAGTATCAAAAGCCTTTCTAAGATCCAAATATATAATATCAAAGTTATTCCCTGCATCCAGTTCTTTTGTGACTACATCATAGTATCCAATCAAATTGGTCAGGCAAGACCTGCCCTTAACAAAACCATGCTGCGTCTGAGCTATAACTGAATTCTTGTCTAGATGATCCTGCAGTGCTTCTTTAACCAGTGCCTCCATTAATTTACCTGGAACAGAAGTTAAACTAACAGGTCTATAATTACTTGTGTCAGCCTTTGATCCTCCTTTGTGAATTGGGGTTACATTTGCACATCTCCAGTCTATGGGTACCTCCCCTGAGTCCAAAGAAGCTCTCATAATTATGGCTAGGGGTTTGCATACTTCCTTTGCTGCCTCCTTTAATATAACTGGATAGATCCCATCCACCCCAGGTGCCTTTTTTATGTTTATCCTCAACAATCTCTCCTCCACTTTCCTCTCAGTTATTACAAAATCATCCAGCTCACTGCCAATGTTTACTTTACCTACATCATTCTCCTTCCTGAATAACTCCTCATGCGTGAATGTAGATGCAAAATACTCGTTTAGATTGTTAGCCACCTGAGCAGGATCCTCAACTGTTGAACCATCAATATCCAGTGGACCAATCTGATTCATCCCTTTCCTTCTCGAGTTCAAGTATGTAAAGAACTCTTTTCTGTTTTTCTTTGCATCCTTTGCCAAGGATTTTTCGTAGTCTGCCTTTGCCTGCCTAATCTCCTTTGTGACTTGGTTACAGACCAACTTATATCTATCATAGGCTTCCATGTCACCCATTAATTTATATGTATCCCATGCATTTTTCTTCTCTGCCACATGTCTCATTAGTTCATCTGACAACCATTTAGGCCTAAACCTTGAACAATATTTCTTAGTTGGTATGTAAAGCCTGGTAGCCTCCAAGATTAGTTCCTTGAATGCTTCCCATTTTGAGTTTGCTGTTGGTAACATCATCAGTTGGTCCCACTGTATAGAATTTAAATACTGTCTCAGACCATCATAGTCGCCTTTACGAAAACAAAAACCCTTCCCTTTACCTCTGATGGTAGTTACCTCCTTGAGTAAATCCCACTTCAACACACTGTGATCACTGCCACCTAGTGGTTCATTTATCTGCAGGTTCTTAATGCATGAAGAGTCACTACTGATAATCAGATCAAGAGTATTGCTCCCTCTTGTTGCCTCACGAACATGCTGGTGTAGAAAACAATCATCCAATAAATCCACAAAAGCCTTGCTAGTGTGCGAGTGACCAACCCACAAATTCCAGTCAATATCTGGGAAATTAAAATCCCACATTAACCACCTTGACCTAAGACATTCAGAATACTTCAGAAGCAGATAAAAGGAAAAAGCAGAAAACTACTTTAAACACATATAGAAAGATAAATTTAGAAACAACAGGAAGATAACAAAATTTCAATATGTATACAAGCAATAAACTTTCAAACTTCATGTGATATAACGAATACAGTATATCGAAAGATAGATGGTAACTAATTTCATCTTTTCACTCAAATGAAAATTAACAAAGGCAAATGGCATTTACATTTTTGGGCAAAAGCAATCATAATGACTTTATAATGTTATGACTTTCATAATGAAATTATAATGTTATGACTTTCTGTTAGTCATAACATTATAAGTTGATGAATTATCTAAGAGGAGTAAAGTGGTTTGGGAGGGAGAGAGAGAGAGAGAGAGAGAGAGAGAGAGAGAGAGAGAGAGAGAGAGAGAGAGAGATTCCATTACCACACCTGTAATGAGGGAAAGACAATTGGGATGATCAGTAGTTTTAAATTTTAGTTTGCTTTTTTTAGATATTTAATATATCAGATTTTTCTAATTTTATGTTGATAGCTTTAACCTTTTATTGTTCTTACATCTAGAATTTCTGTATATTTAAAATCTGTTGGTGTTTGCTATCTATCAATTCCAAGGAATTAAAGCAACAAGGTGCAACATGTAAGTAGGAAGTTGGAAAAATAGTTTTGAATATTTAAAAAAGTTTTAATATATTTTTACAGAAAAATCTGTTTGAAATTTTGATAACATATTATCTTCACTTGTTTGTGTTACAGATCTCAGATTAGAAACATACTCCAAAACATAAATGCTCTTTTGATAATTGTTTTTGAACATTTTACATTAAATCATATTATGATGATGCCCAACTCCATACACACTATATAAATAAATATGACATGTCTAACATCAAAAATCAATAGTTATTTAAAAAAAAAAAACTGTCTTCAAGACAGATGACATTGATTATTTTCACCTCAACATTTAGAAGCATATAATAGCCAGAATTAGAAATTTTTGAGCTTTTTTTAATGACAGAAATAATATACAAATATCAAAGATAATATGTATATCATATTCATGGCTAATAGAGATATTTTTAAACAAAATTTAACTTTCATAACATAAGCAGATACATATACAATTATTTTCCACCCAAAAATGGAAATGTTCATAGTGCAGCCAAATATGAACATTTCTCAACAATTTATTTTTCTTTGATTAACTATAAAATATTCACTCCAAATCTAAAAGACAATTTTTGTGCCTTTAATAGCCATATTAAAAAAAAAAAAAATCAAACCCAAGAAGAAGTCCCTCTAACGTGGCAGCTGCTAGTTTATCTGTCTTTGAGCACACCCCCTCCCCCAGTCAATTGTGCTCTGCACACTATACAAACAAAATATCATATTCATAACAACAATAATAATAATATTTTTACAAAAATATAAAAAATAATTCTTATAACTGGGTTGGCTGCTGTCCCAATTATGATACAGCTGGAAAGAACCAAAATTTTCTCTGCTGTACACATGACAGAATTTGGAAAATTAAATGCACTAGGCATAATCCTTATGGGTTTTGATAATTAACTATATAATATCAGTGTAAATACACCATAGTTAACCCATAGATTTGAGCTACGATTGTAGCGTAGAAGGCATCGTTTTAATTGTATCTCATAATGTGGTTGCCTTCACAACAAGATAGCTACTATTGAATTACTTCAAATAAATAACGCTTCTCTAGTAGAGAAGACTACTGTTATTTATTTTCAGCGGTACCACCACCCAGACGATCGTTTCGAAGCTGTTTGGCTTCGTCATCAGTGGGCGGGCAGGTACCCAGATAATACAACAAGCCATCTCAGTTGCGAAGTTATATCCACATTATGAAAGATGCCAGAAGGGTGTGGTGGTAATGTATTTGGAAAATTAAATGCACTGGGCATAATCCTTTATGCCTAGTGCATAATAAGATGGCTTGTTGTATTACCTGGGTACCTGCCCGCCCACTGACGACGAAGCCAAACAGCTTCGAAACGATCGTCTGGGTGGTGGTACCGCTGAAAATAAATAACAGTAGTCTTCTCTACTAGAGAAGCGTTATTTATTTGAAGTAATTCAATAGTAGCTATCTTGTTGTGAAGGCAACCACATTATGAGATACAATTAAAACGATGCCTTCTACGCTACAATCGTAGCTCAAATCTATGGGTTAACTATGGTGTATTTACACCGATATTATATAATACATGACAGAATGTGTAAAAATAAAGGATGTATCTTTATTATTAGAGAGCACCTCCCCCAAATAGTGGAAAACTGAAACTAAATCAAATCAACAACAAATGTGCACTTAAAGCAAACAAATAAATGTCATGTTATAATAAAATTATGGAATTAATTTTTTTTTTAAATTTAAAACAATGAAACCCATACTAAGACACTTTTCAAGAAGTATCCAGAAATGAATTGATACAAATGATATGTTCAAATGAACTAATGATACTAAAATAGTCAAATAATTTGTAATTCCAATAAACTTATACAAATAATGATGCATCTGAAATTAAAATTTCTAAAATAATCTGAGGCTAGTCATTTTTAATTATTTTATAAGTTTTACATTCATACCCCTTTTTTATGTATGTTTACTGGCATTATAAATTATCCAGCTATGTTCTGATTTCATCAATAATCCATTTGATCATATCATTTATATATTCTTGAAAATGTGTTGGATTAGCTTTTAACATTTTTACATTTTAATTATGATATAGTTAGGTATATGATACATGATTGTTAAATTTAAATTTCTTAATTTTATAACAACCCGACATTATTTTTATATCAATTTTAAGTTTGCATTTGATTTATCCATTGCATTATAATTTTAGTCTCCCACTATGTGAAGGAGATGCTCTGTAATAAATAAAATGGTGTTTCTTTTAATTTAGTATATCAGAGACAAAATTAACCCAGAACTGGGTATACAGGGTCTTCTTCAAAACTCCACATGATTTCATAGATTCATGCTCTTCGTCTACTTGGTCCACACAGCTGACCCTCCGAATACCTTTTAACAAGTGTTTATTTGATTTCTCCATTGAGAATTATTGTTTTCACGCAAAAAGGAAAAATGTAGGATCAAGTTAAGCTTGTTCTCAATAATTATATGCATGTGCTGAAACAAGAATTTAATATTAGCAGCATCTCTCACATCCAATTATTGAAGAATGTTAGCTTTATATGTTATGGCAGCACCTCCAATTATTATACTCTATGGTTTCATGTTAAAGTCTGGCTAGCATCCAATTGTTGAAGCATGTGGGTTTTTCGACTTACATTTCACTCACTCACTAATATAATATAATGTCAGCAAGAAGTGAAAATCAAAATGTAAACCAAAATGTAAACCAAATAAGGGAGGTAATAAAAAAATCTAAAGCACTGCAGAGGGGGGGGGAGTATTTAAAAAATAATTGAAAATACATGTTTTTAACATGAAAAAATGGATTGGATTTTTTACAGATGTGTTCATAATAGATTGAAAATAAAACTGGCATCAAGAAGTGAACAATTCTGAATTATTTCTTGCCAATTTTTAAGGTTATAAAAGGAAGGAGTAACTTTTTCCAAGTGCATGTGTGATCCTAAAACAAAACTTTGGTGTGCCTGGTTATGCATTAAGTTAAAGATATCATAAGTATCCCGAACTGCTCGTAAAAATGTTAAAGAAAAAAATAACCATGGAAAAAATACTTGTCATAATAGAACTCTTGTTAAATCACACTCAAGATATACTCACTTATCACTCCATGCCCCTTTCCACTCACATTCATTACCCCAAGGATTTCTGACCCTCAAGAGTGGTATTTTGCCCGTAATACGAGGTGTACTTATTTCCACCTGTAATGTATATGTAAAAATCAAGAATCAGCTTAGCAGTGCAACATAATAAGTAAAAAAAAAAATTAATTCATTTTAATTTACAAGTAATTTCATTTATTCTAAAAGATATGCATAATGCAAAAAAATCGAATACAATAGTTATATAGTGCAACAGATACACATCCCACTTTTGACTATTGTGAGTTCGACTATGGAAACTTTCTCTTTTTTTTTTTTTTAATTTTTCAATTTGACTAACACAAGCAATTTATTCTGTATCTCTTTTCTCATGTCTTGGTTTCTCATTTAGTTGTAATAACACATTTTTTTCTTTGAAGTATTTAATATAGGGTTGGGGGTGGTGAACATTTTTTCATGTGTGCCAAAATTGGCTAAATCTTTTAAAAACTACCTTTGCATGCCCCTCAGAAGGCAATAATCAAGACATTTAATCACATAATCCCATCAGTACGTCTCACCACTACAACTTCGAACAAGTCACTGCATGAATACAGTTAATTTTTTGAATGGTAGGATGTCACTACATGCTTGGCAGAGAGAACAAGAGTGTGCAAGTTACAACACAAGGTGGATTGCTGGAGGGATGTTGTTTTGAAGTTGGACATTTTTTGGGTTACTCTGAATTCCTCGTGCCCAAAAAATTTGTAAGCGTGCCATGGGTTCGCCACCCTTGATATAGGAGATGCTACATAGCCTAAAAATAAATTCAGTATATTGATGACTATCCTTCTAGGTTTGGTGAACAGCAGACTCTTAATAGCCATAAGTAAAGGTTATGGTCTTGCACTATACTTACATACAAGTAAAGGTTATGGTCTTGCACTATATTTACATATAAGTAAAGGTTATGGTCTTGCACTATACTTACATATTCTTTCAATAACCTTGTGAAGTTCCTCAAAAGGCTATTCTGTAATTTATTTAAGAGATACCACTATGACAGCCTTTTCCAAGACCAGTCTCTCATCAGGTGGGGTTTTCAATTAATGTAATTCTAATGACTTGTGAATATCGAAGCAAGACTATGTGAGATACCATTAGATTATAAAGAAGTTAAAATTTCGAAACTCGCATAGAACTTCTTCATTATTCACAGGTCATCAGAGATGCACTAACTGAAACCATCTGATGAGAAACTGGTTATTCCCGAAACAGGTAGTCATATACTAGTGTCTCACATTTTAAATATGTAACTGCATAGCCTTTCTTTTTTTTTTTTTTTTTTTTGGTAGTTGTTGGTGCATAGGCTTCTGTGGCCATAATGCACCTCCCAAGGTTTTTGCAGTACTTTGATCCAAGCCCGAGGCGGGAATCAAATCCGCGACCTTTGGGTTGCCAGGCAGGCACTTTACCCACCCGGCTAGCCCGGTCGGCCACATAGCCTTTCAAAGTGATTCACATAGATAGCAAAAGTAGTTATCATGGGTATATTGTAAGATCATAACATTTACTAATGGAATGTTGCATGTCTGGTGGTGGTGCTGAATGCATAGAAGAACAAAATAGTCCTTGATTTACTGAAGACATTTTTAAGAAGGTTACTGATATAAGTGTGCTACAGAGCATAAGCTAAACAAATTAAAAACATACTCACACCTTAAAAAAAAAGTCTTAAAAAAAAAAAAAAAAAAAAAAAGGGTAAACTGCAGCCATTGTGAACCCACTGCAAAATTGAAGTCTCCCCAATGATTCATGTTAAGCAAAATGGACCATAATCTGCCACGCTGGTCCGGTGCGGGTTGGCAGATAGACCATATTTAGCAGTCAGGGGCTTGAACCCCAGTTTACTCAAAGAGCACCTGCTGCTGCACTCCTACTCAAATCAATCTTTTTTTTGGCATCTTTGGAGGTAAAGTTTAAATCAATTACTTAAGCACTTTACATTATTAAACTTTCCTTTTAGACTTCAATTTATATTTCTGTATATTTATTATATAATTTCCATGCTAATTTGCAGCTCAAGTCTAATTTATCTAAGATAAAAGTCTGATTATCTTAGATATTATCTAAGATAAAATATTATCAATATTATCAAAGATTATCTAAGATAAAAATGTGATTTTCAAACCCATTATAAGACCATGTTTATGGGTGGAAAATTATTTAACTAGTGTGAATTCAGCTAATGCACATTTTCTCAGGAACACATTACTTGCATCAACTGAAGGAGAACTATACATAATATAGATATGGCACATTAATATAGTGCTACATTGTATAGGTGTGGTATTACACTATACATAAAATATAGTATGAAAAGTATTTATACACTTTACATCACAAATATGATATGTGATATATTAACCAACAAAATGCTTCGACCTTTTCAAAAAAAAAATTTATGAGCAAACCTTCAGCCTATCTATGAAGTGCAATATCAGTAGCTTTCTTGCAGACCAGTATCTTGCCTCCATTAAAAATAATATTTTGAATTCCCTTTCACCTGCCATTATGTTTTTCAGATAAGTCAATAGTATAATATGCATTCTGATATCAAACTTAGCCAAAGAACTATTGTCTCAGCTTAATCACATAATCAGTGCTTGAATTATTTTTTAGAATCTAATATAAACATTCCCATAAACTCTCTAAACGTCATACCACTTACACAGCATGACAAACTTTATTTTCAAAATTTACCATAAAGTCACTAATATATATACATTTATTAATAGAGCTGCCATTTCCCAAATTATAAATGTATGTTCAGTTTATAAATATTCAAGTTTAGCACATTAAATTTCTATCTTCACTTAATATCATCAAGAAAATATCCTCTTTCCCTTATGTATAAGTTTGTGCTATAGCATCATGTTTATACATAGCCAACTACTAAGTAGTTACAAAATTGGCATCATTTAAGTATACCTCATATTTTGAATGCCTTCACAGTGAGTTACCATGATATTGCACTATACCTCAGGTCACAAACTTAATCGTTCTTTGACTCCGTTCGTGAACCAAAACAATTTTTCCCATTGAAATTAATGCAAATCCAATTAATCCGTTCGCCCACCCCAGAAACATATTGTTTTTTGACTTTTTTATGGATTTATGTGTGGCAAAAATATATAATATAAAATATACAGTATAACTTTACCTTTGTGGTTGATAGTTGCTGGCACAGGTAGATGGTAGAGGAGGAGGAGGAAGACTACGCCTTCGAAGGAGAGTCCCATTCCATAATAATGTCGGGCATTTCTGGTGTTTTTTCTCTTGTTTGTATCCTGGGAAGTGGTTCGATTGCTGGCTCGGTGGTTGGTGTTTTCACAAGATAACGATCCAGAGACATTTGTCTTTTTCTTTGTTGGATAATTTTCCGAAAATGGGACATCACATTGTCATTTAAAATGTCCATTGCTCTGCTGGTCACAGTTTTGTTAGGGTGATGCTTCTCAATGAAAACCTGCACTTCACTCCACTTCCTACAAATTTCTTTGATCTCAGCACTTGAAACATGTACCACCTCTTCCTCCTCCTCTCCTGAGTGCTCCTCCTGCATAAATTTCATCTGTTCACGTTGCAACTCAACAAGTTCTTCTGTGTTGAGTTCTTGCCTGTGGTCCTCCACCAGCTCCACCACATCCTCCTCATTGACCTCCAAGCCCAAACTCTTGCCAACGGTCACAATCTCATTTACTAGAGTTACATCTGTCTCCTCGAAGTTTCTATCAGGCACACAACCTGGCCAAAGTCTCCTCCAGGCAAATTGAAACGTGCAGTTAGAGACATTGTTCCATACCTTGTCAATGAGGTTTATGCAGTGGAGGATATGGAAGTGATCCTTCCAAAAATCACGCAGGGTCAAATCCGTGTCGTTGGTCACCTGGAAACACCTGGAAAAAAGAGCCTTTGTATATAACTTCTTGAAGTTGGAAATTACTTGCTGGTCCATGGGCTGGATGAGAGGAGTGGTGTTAGGAGGCAGAAATCTGACTTTTATGAAGTCGTATTCAACATCAAGGTCTTCTTCCATACTTGAATGGGCAGGAGCACTGTCCATAACCAGCAGACATTTAAGGGGCAAATTATTTTCCTCAAGGTATTTCTTGACAGGTGGCATAAAAACTTCAGTCAACCACTCCATAAA
Source organism: Mastigoproctus giganteus (assembly GCF_048544385.1). NCBI lineage: Eukaryota > Metazoa > Arthropoda > Arachnida > Uropygi > Thelyphonidae > Mastigoproctus > Mastigoproctus giganteus. The sequence goes on from NC_143580.1 coordinate 197,985,244, forward strand.
AAGTAATCGTGTTACCCAAGCCTTGCTATTCGCTCTCCATAATACCGGAAGTTTACCCTTTGGCACTTTATTGCGTTTAAAAGCGTGTGGATTTTCAGAGTGGTAAACTAAAAGAGACTTAATCTTACAATCCCCATTTGCATTAGCGCACAATAAAAGTGTAAGCCTGTCCTTCATTGGTTTGTTGCCAGGCAGTGACTTTTCCTCTTGGGTTATGTAAGTCCTTCTTGGCATTTTTTTCCAAAAAATTCCCATTTCATCGCAATTAAAAACTTGATGCGGTATGTAACCTTCAGAGTTGATAAAGTTTGCAAATTCCTCCACGTAGGCATCTGCTGCTTTTTTGTCCGAACTAGCTGCCTCTCCAAGCCTAACAACACTATGAATTCCAGTTCGTCGACGAAACTTCTCGAACCAGCCTCTACTTTCTTTAAATTCGTCAACGTTAGCATCACTTGTATTTGCCGTTTTCACCACTAAATCACTGTGCAAAAGTAAAGCCTTCTCGCAAGCTGCTTTTCATTAATCCAAACTAACAATAATTTTTCTACTTCTTCTAACACTTAAGACCTTTGCTTCGTTATTTGTTAACATAGTCACTCCTTTAGCCACACAGCTGTCTTTAGCGCATCTTTGTTCTTTAAGATAGTACAGATCGTAGATTTAGCCATGTCGTACCACTTGGCGAGATCAGAAACATGAACACCATTCTCGTGTTTAGTTATTATTTCCTTTTTCGTTTCTACTGTAATATGCTTAGGCTTCTTTACACCACTGTCACTAACACTTTTCACTTTCTTAGGAGCCATAATGAGGGTTAATGCAAAAAGCAAAAAAAAATTGTATCAAGAACAACGCAACGGCAAACAATGTTCACAGCGCACAAACCTGAGTACAACTGATGCTGTTTGCGAGCCGAAAACATGGCACCAAAGCCATGTTTGTGCATTTGTGCACCGAGGCATTGTTCGCAGGTCAAGTCAAAATTTGTTTGGAAATCGTGTTCGTGGGCCGATTTGTTCGTGACTAGAGGCGTTCATGACCCGAAGTACCACTGTACCTCAAATAAGTAATGCTTCACCAATGGAGAAGACTATTGTTACTTATTCTAGGCAGATACCACCACCCAGTCAGCACTATTTCAGAGCTTATTGATTCTTCATTGGTGAGTGGGTAGGTACCCTGTTGTTGCAATGATGAAGATGACAACCCAGTTGTGAAGTATAACTCCACAATATTATGAAAATAAGTTTCTTTCTTATATCCTTCATCACCTTGCAACACAGTTTAAGCATAAATATCCCTGTTTTCCTCATAGCACTTAGCTCTAAATAGCACTAAAGATTTCCAAATAGCACTTAGCTCTAAGGTCTTCTCTTGGATATACTAATATTTGTTAGGTTTTAAACCTTTGAAAAAATTATTGCTTTTCTAAAAACTCTTCAGCTTATTTCTTCAAATACTATCAAGAGCTTAAACAGTGGCCTTTATATAATTCCTTCTCAGTGCAATTGGGTTGACAAAATCTGTGTTCTCATTACAAATTTCTACAATGCAAAACAGAGCATCAGTCTCAGAAATGAGTATGCATGCCTTGAAATAGTAGTAGTAGAGGAGGCATGTCATGCAAGAAAGCAAGCTTATAAAAAAAAAAAAAAAAAAAACATTTCACACATCCATTCCCTCTAAACATTTTCCAATTCCTCCTTATGGAAGTATGTGTGCCAGCAATCAACTACCCATTGGCTAAAGGCAAATTTCCACACATCTATTCAAATCTAGTCACACCCTTGAGTTACCTAATATAGTAGACTCATGATTATCCAGGATGGTTGAGAAATAAATTTTACTACATAATCTGCAAAATGAAAGAATTTATTTAAATACATATTCATATTTATAAAAGTATACTACAGCATAGGAAAATTTGGCATACAATTTAATACTATGACTATGCATGCATATTTTATGAAAGAGGAAAAAAATTGGAGCCCCCCTGGTTGGTCTCAGATGTTATGTGAGTTTAAGCATGAAATATTATGTAAGTCTGAGCATGAGAGCAACATCTCCTTGTTGTTCTATGTAGTTGAGTAGTGACTCTAGATGAGACAAATCAAGATTAACCAGAATCATAGAAACCTCAGTTAATCCATCCCTGGATAATTGGGAGTCTACTGTTGGCCAGCAGTCAGTAACAAAACTGAAAATTTTGCCATCCCCTAAAATTCTTAAACAGGAAGGGATAATTCATCAAAATTTCACATGCTTTTACTCTTTAACAATTCCAGCAAAATAACCATCAGGAGCACTGACTCTTTGGGCCTCCCTTGGTGGTTATTTTGCAAAGAAGGTAATTTCAGTATTTCTGCACATCCTCACATATACAACCAGTGGTGAGCTATAGTGGGCTCGCAAGAGCCCATTGTTGAAATGATTATTTATTTTACAAATGAAATCCTGAATTTAACTATTGAGTATCCAGAGCAGGAACTAAGGTGAGACAGCAGGAACCCATCCCCAGCATTTTAATCACCCAATCGACCAGTTATATATTTTTAAATTGCTTCGTTTTTGAGTTAATTACATCGAACCCCTGTTTAACGAACTTTTTCATAGCGATTTTTTAAAAATTTTCCTTGGTTTTTACGGAAACATTTAAAATAATTTCCGACGACATATTACGAGAGACAACTCTGTACACATTATCCTCACTGCTGGCCTTTAGGTAATTAGAAAGTACGAATTAAGGGTAAAAGGGATTACCGTTCCACAACGTTACTGGTGGCCATAAAACTTATGCAGCCACATTCCGAGAAGTCGCACTAGTCAATCTGTTCTCACTGTCAAGATGACAACTGGAATGGTCTCGGAGCCAAGCATCTTGGAACTGTGTGGCTGGAGGATCCCTCTACCCGGACTGAGGTCAGCTCCCACCTCACTATAACAGACTAGCGCTCAGTGACCTCTTTCTCCCTAGGGAGATGCTCCCCACAATCCTTTCAATTGATGGCGACCGCTGTAGGTTTGTGAAGGATCGGAGGTACCAAAGACAGATCCTTAAGATCTGTCTTCGGTACCTTGGCTAGGCAAAGTGTACATTGATAAGGGCAGCATAATAATGCCCAATATATTGTAAATAATGTTCAAAGCACGATGTCTTTATGAATGTGTTGTAAATAAAGTCAACAATATCTTTATGAATGTAAATATTAATATAACATAATGTAAATATGAATATCTTTATTATTTCCTTGTAAATACTGTCAAAAGCATATATCCTGTAAATAATCTGACACTGATTCTATTTTATTGTTGGCTCTGGGGGATGAGCCTGAACTTCGATGTGGGCCCCGTCTCCCCAAGGCTATTGTCCACCAGCCAATGTAAAACCCCTGGCACTGCTGCTGTGAAGGGTCTAGTATATACCACGTTTGTATACAATAAAGATTATATATATATGCTTTCCATAGCCAGTCAGAGGATTAAGAAGATTCCTGACACGGTTAATAGCCACTGGTCAACCTGTATTGTGGTTTCCTCTTTACTCTGACAAGAAATCATGTTTTTCGGAGAAGTAAGTGATACAGGCGTTTCGGTAACTTTCTCCTGTCTACGTTTATATGGTTACAGTAGCTGAATATCCGAGTGATTCCGATATTTTGCAGTTTCGGAACTAGTGACGGTAATGACGTCGAGGAGTGGAGGAGGAATGAGGTAAACTTTCCAAAGTTTACTTCAACATTTCATCTTTTCATTTCAAAGATGAAATGTTGGTAGATTTGGAAACTGCTTCGAGGCTTTCACTGTGAAGAAAATGTTCCAAAATATAATGGCATACAGGCATAATTAAAAAAAAAAAAACTGTATGCATTATATCATCAATCTCCAAAAGACCAGCGCGAATTAAGGATTGTATAAGGGTCGTGTGTTTGGGCTATGATAGGCAGCTTGTAGAAGGCAATATGAGAAAACAAAAAGAAATATTTATTTTTTCATGCTAAAATCATGACAGAATACAATTATTTCACAAACACAATATTACTAACAGCAATCACAATTTAATTATATCAAAAACACAAATTAAAATTTGCAAAAAATCATACAAATTATAATCAAACATTTAAGTATTATAATAATCTTAATATACTTTAAATAATCCTTAAAGACTAAACTCTTATTATTTGGGTAACACTTGTTTCCATGCAGTGTGCGTTGTGGAACCGATTGATTGTACGGTCGAATTTTGTGATTTGGCGAAGGCGATTATTGTGAAGGTGTTTACTTTCTGGTTGATTTGTGTCGTCGAGGGGGGGGGTCTTAGCTGAGGTAGGGTGTTTTTCGCCCTATCCAGTTATGTTAAAATCGGTAAATGAGTTCCCGATTTAAAAACATCGTCGAGTGGGGGGAAAACACCCTAGGCATATCAACATAGGACGACAGTGAGGGGGGGAAGCAGTGAATGGCACTTGTCAATCACTGTCTGGAGTTTTACTTAATTAATCTAATTATAATAATAACAAGAAAATGGAACATTTTATCCGGGATTCGTTCGGGCCACAATGAGAAGCTTGTAGCTTGCGGACAGCAATTGAGGATTGGAGGGATTATCCCGCTTTGTGCAAACACTTTGAATCAGAAATTAAATATTCTGGATTATTAAACCGACTTTTCAATCTGGAATGAATTTCTTAACGATTTAGCACTAATGATCGACATCCTGCAGGAGCTCTTTTACCTTTCAGAAGCCTTATAAAGTCACAGCATCACAATGGTAAAAGCAGATAAATTAATTATTTTAACTATAAATGCTATCACTAATTTAAAAAAATTCTGAAGGAAATTATGAAGCTAAAATTGAGAGCATGTTGAAGTTGAAGGAATTGAAAGTAAGAACACATTTAAAAAATTACCTCATGACAGGTTATTAAGGCTAAATTATTAATGCAACGGAGTAATTTTAAATTAAATAAAGAAAATAATGATACTATTGACGATGAGGAATTGAAAGAAATTTTAAACATATGCTACCTGGAATTGTGTAATACGAAAGAACTTTCGTCTCCATGGCAAGACGGTGAAAAATGAATAAGAAATTTAAGTTTTCTGATAAAATATGAAATAAAAATTAATGATTTTAGAGATTTTGTCGAAGTCAGTTTATCTTTAAAATCGAGTGAAATTATCTCTTCAATTAAGAAAGCCAGAAATATCTTTGAAACCATTGCGATTAGTAGTGCTGAAGCTGAGCGAGATTTCAGCATAAATGAATAATATTGTGACAATTTAATACGTTGCAGATTATGATGACCATACATCTAAAGGGAAAACCATTGCTTCAATTTGATCTGGATCGTTATGTCAAATCACTGCTCAGCTATTGAGCAAAGCAGAAGATCGACAACAAATGTAAAGAAGTAAATTGCATATGGCAATTTTCAGAATAAATTTTTCTTGAATATTTGTATAATAATTTTTTTCATGTAATCTGTGATTTTTGTGTACCTTTTCTAGAAGAGTGTTTTTTATGTTAATATTTGTTTTTATATTGTAGAATGTTTTGTGATAGTTTTTGTTATTTGTGATATGGGAAATATTTTGTGTTATTTTTTATTCGCAGTATTAAAATTTTATCATGAAAAAAAAAATGTATCCATTATATTTCCCTAGTTGTTAAAAAAAAAAAAAAAGACCAATAAAAAAGTGGTAGAGGGTTTTATGTGAATCCCTTTGCGTTTCTTTTAGGTATTTTGATTTCTATATTGATTACGAAATAAAAGAGCTTTTGTATTGTAAATACTGTATTTCATTGATCATTCGCAAATTTTCATAATTTCTGGAAGACAAGATACAATGGATTTATGATAACTAAAGTAAGAGATGTATACTTGCGAGTGCAACGTATCTAAATGTCTAGAAAACAGCGTCGATTGAAATACCAATCTTGTAGTTGAAGCGACATACGCAGCTGTTCGGGGAAACTAACAATGGAATGTTATGAAAATGCGAGACGAAAAAATAAATTGTTGACAAATATTTGTATTGATTGTCGCAGTCATATGACAAATGCTTGTATTGTTGCAATCATACTTACTTCAGGACGTCATATTACTCAAATTCTAAAAACTTAGAACTCGAAAGACTATCACATCCAGGTATTATCGTAAGGGGGGGGAATGATGACCAGGCTGACTGGAGATATCATACCAGTCACGAAAAATGCATCACGTGCTCTAATCACAATACTAGTGAGTGCTCCGCGCAGACTAGTAGTGTGAACACCGGAAGCACCTCCGGAGGAAGCCTACATCGGATGACATCACTTCCGTGAACATCTGAAGCGCTTCTGGCGGATGACGCCACTTCCATGACGTCATCCACTGCAGTCATCAAAAAGTAGGCAAAACTGCGAGCCCACTGTTAAAATATTCACAGCTAACCACTGTATACAACTATCTTATTTTACATATTCTACTCATATAATATATTGAACTTACTAATCTGACTCCTGTGATACTGTAAGCATGCCCTTTAATCAAGCCATTTGGTAGCTCAAGCTCCAATATATTGGGATCAGGCTGAAAAAAAAAAGGAAAAAAAGCATTAGCTGTACTCCCAAAGTGTGCAAGTTAGTACTGCATGAGAACATGAATGTATGTGTGTGATATACAGTAAAACCCCATATCTGAAATTTTCTGGTGACCAGAAAAAAAGATGCAAATTTTGTTATTATTCTTATTCTTGTTGTTTGTTTGTTATTGCTGCATCAGCTTCCATGGCTATAACACACCTCTTATACTTTGTGGGAAAATATAAATTCAAGGAAATAAAAACAAAGTTGATTTTTCATTTCAATTCCTTCCATACACTGAAAGTAATCAGAGCTTAAAAACTTTTAAAATTAAATTTTGAGTTAAATTATTTATTCTCTTATTAGGAATACATATACTATGAGTTTTCAGATTTTAAAAGAACAAATAGTATCCCAAAAACAATATAATTAGAATCTGTGATAAAAAAAAAAAACCCACTGCACACTTAATTATATAAAATTTGGAGGGCTGACTTATCCTTTTAAGTGTTTTGCAACCAACAAGATTCACCTTCATAGATAATGCAATTGTCTTATCACACACAGTAGAATAAATTTTGCCTTCTCAACAATTTCCCCTGATATTGAAAATGTAAAAAGGCCTCTGACAGAAAGTAGAAAACAGCAAAATATTTTCAGAGAGGAAAGAGAAATAGGCATGAGACAAGTGACACTGTTTGAAATGGAACATGCTGCCCTGCCATTGCACTAATTTCCAGCAAATTTTTTAAGTAAATGGCAGAACAACCTTTTGGTAATGTTTTTCTTTTTTTTTAATTTAAGTATTGCAATACCAAAAAATGGCCAAAAAGTTAAACTGCCATTTACTTAAGAGATTTGGTTGAAAGTAGCATTGGAAAGTTTGGTTGAAAATATCAGGGCAACTCATTGTAAGACAGAGTTTGTTCTGCTGTGAGTAATAAGACCATTGCATCAACCAATAGTTAGATCCTGCTGGCTTCAAATACAAATGAAAGGAGAAATCTGCCCTCCTAACTTCATGTAATTTCAATAAGGCCAAATAGCATTAGCTATGTTAGAATTTTGAGAAGATTTAAAAAAATCTTCTCAAAATTCTGGGTTAAATTTCAGTTGTGTTTCACAAATTGATAAAATTCAGAAACACAAGAGATTCAATTTCCATAAAAATTAAACTAACTTTTATTACATGCTGGCTGTAAATAATGTACTCAAGATGATGAAATAAATATGCACATAACTGAAATATGCAAGTCTACAAGATCGTGAGAAAGTCATTAGCTATTTCAGTTAAAAAACACAAGTATTACCAAACAGCAGAAATTTCAACACAAAAAGCATAAACAATGGGAAACTTAGCTTTTTAATATATAAATAAATCTTTATTTGCCCTACCATACTAAATAAAGTGTTACATTGGTGAGTGACAAAAATCCAGTCCACTCAAAGAGCGTTTGCTAGTGCACTCAAGCTCCTGACCACTCGGCTACATCAGGCTTAAGGCATAAAGGCATATTTAATGAGAAAATCATGCATAGAATTATAGGCAAATAAATGGGATCAAAATAAAAACGTTGCCAATAACGTAAATATGGGGTTTCACTTATATTATAATTTTCACTGAAAATAAGTTGCACTCAAAAAAGTCCATTGAAAAAATGCTAAACAAAATTAATTACTGATTTTAATTAAAACTTCATATTCATTCATATTACAGCTCTATATACAGGCTGGCAGCAGACACATCGGCCAGTTGTTTATACTAATACATTTTTTAGTGAATATATTCAAATGAAGACACTTTACACTACATAAGTAAAGCTATAAATATGAAATATTATCTAGATATAAATCATAAATATGATTTAAAATGGCTCTTTAAGTCTCATAAACAATTGTTAACCAAACAAATTAGCAAATGCTTATTTATTTTGAGAGTCACCTCCTTGACCTATATATCTTAATAGGGAATTAAGGTGAAATAAAAAAATATTAATGATATACACTGTAATTAATTACAGTGTATATCATTAATAGATACTCCAGACAATGTAATTATTAATTACAGTGTCTGGAGACTAGGCACCTGCGAGGTGATCTGATTGAGGTGTATAAAGCTTTGAATGATTTGAGCATGCTCAATGCTGATGGGATTCTTCCTCTTCCTCTTTTTTTTTTTTTTGGCTGATGCTATATAAGCTTGCTTTCTTGCATCATGTGCCTTTGTTAATGCTCGATATCCCCCTTTAGTGTATACTTCCCACAGCTCATAAATATTAATTTATGCCTGAGAGGGCATAAATTCAAACTGAGGAAAAACGGTTGTAGGATAGATGTGCAGAAGTTTGCCTTTAGTCAGCGGGTGGTTGATTGCTGGAACAAACTTCCATCTGTCGTTGTAGAAGTTGATAGCTTAAATAGATTCAAGGCAGAACTTGACAAACATTTGGAGCGAGTGGATGGGTGAAACAAGGGTTTTTTTTTTTTTTTTTTTTTTGGCTGATGCTATATAAGCTTGCTCTCTTGCATCATGTGCCTTTGTTAATGCTCAATATCCCCCTTTAGTGTATACTTCCCACAGCTCATAAATATTAATGAAACCAAATCATCAAAAATTTTAAAACCAAGGGTCTACAGGCTTGGAAATATCATCTTCAGTTGGTTTAAGAGTTAGTATTAGAGTTGGCAAACTAGGGAAGTAAGCTTAAAACAGCATCAGCCAAAAAAAAAAAAAAAAAAAAAACTACCCACCTCATCTGTATATCCCTCTAACAATTCATCTAAATCTTCCTTAAATTTATTCACACTACCCACTTCTATAACACAAGATGGATATTTGTTTCAACAATCACTCTCTGACTGAAAGAAAATTTTTGCATATTATCCTGTAACCATCCTTTTTTAATTTCAGTTCTGTCCCCTTATGTGTGTCGTCTGAGGAATAAAGTTGCCATCAGCATTTAGTTTACCTCAATCCATTTAAAGCCTCAAACACTTCAATCCAGTCTATTTAAAGTGCCTAGTTTCCAGGCACTGCAATTTGCAGAACTTTAGTCTTTCTTGGTAAGAGTACCCTTTTGTGTCCTTAACTAATCTTGCTGTTCTTCTTTGCACCTGTTTCAACAGATCCACATTCTTCCTAAAATGAGGCTCCCAGATCTACATGCAGTAATCATGATGCAACCTAACCACTGCCTTATACAACAGGATAACCGCTTCCTTGTTCCTGATGGCAAAATTCCTCGATATATCATATCATTGACAGAACCCCACAAGCTGTCCTATCAGCCCACCTTAATTGCTCAGAAAACTTTGTGGTCTCCAATTACCCCTAGATCACTTTCGTTTTGCACCACCTTAAGTGTGGTGCCACTAGGTTGATATGAGATATGGTTACCATTTAAAAGAGAAAAATATCAACTACAACTGATATCAGCTCATATACCAACTGAAGATGGTACTTTAAAGCCATCACTTAGACTCTTGGTATTTAAATTTTCAATATTTTAGTTTCACTACTGTCAGTGAATCAATTTCCAGTGGGGATATCCCAAATACTGTGATGAAATAAAGCAATTAATAAAGGCTATACAATTTACAGTTATACAAATTAAGGCTCTTTGAGCTCCATAATTTAATGCCAAAGAAATGTGGCAATGACATCATTTTTGCCAATACTAATATTAAATGGAAAAGAATATGAACTTTAAAAACATTTTTAATTTAAAATATGTGCATAAAAACAAGGGGGAAAAATTGAGTTTGATAAGAAAAAAATAACTAAAAGGACAATAATTTGTACATGTTGAACATAGCCTCTTTTTGTACATAGCTCTGAGCAAACCGGATTTGATACTTAGTGCATTGATCTCATATTATGGAGGCACTTTATCACAAATTGCTTTGCCAGTGCACTGCTCTAATAAAAAACACTGCTCCAATGGAGAAGTATACTACTTTTTATTTAAAGTGTCCTCCACTAGCCAGACCCAGGTTTTGAAGTTCAAACTGACAATCTCAATTTATCTTTGGGTTGACAAGTCTACCCAGACCTGTGTTTCAATTCTGACTGAAGTTTTGTTGGTGGGCAGCTAGGCATTGTAAAGACCCGAACAACCCAGTGATGAGATATATCTACAATATGTGAGATGCAAGATAGTGCAGTAAGTAAAGTAGACATAATTAAGTTCAGGGTAAAACCCCCTCTTGTAAATGTCAGGCAAAGCCACTTTCTCTATATAACTATAAGTAAACTGGGTTTGCTAATTAGTGCACTATATCATATTGTAGAGGCAAATGTAAAAGTACCTTCACAATATGATGAAATGATTTGTTTTTGATTCCAGTTTTGTTTCCAAATTTTTTTTTCCAAGTTGCATAAATGTCCTGATTTTCTAAAATTTTAAATGTAATAGTTTATTCAGCAGTTTTATATCATCTTCATTTGCAGAAATTCATTTTCAATCCCAAACCAGTGATGCCAAATACAACTTTATAAAAGGCATTCACACTTCTGTTGCTTAAATGTGGCAGTTGTGAGAAGTCTGTCCTAGTTTACTGAAAAATGGGCTCTGTACATCCAAAACACATTAAGTACGCAGTCCTCATCCTGTTCAATGACATATAAATGACATAATATGAGGTATGATCAAAAAATTTAGGGACTGAAATAATATTTGGGAAATGATGATGCTTACTGGCTATTCTGATGGATCTTCAAATTAATCTCCTTCACACTGCACACACCAATTCCAATGTTCCTGTAACTTCTGGAAGCATTCTTGATAGGCTTCTTTTGGAATTTCTAATAGTTCCCATGTACATTTAGAGTAATTTCCTCAGACACTGTAAATCTCTGACCTATCCAAAGGGGACTTTAAGCTTGAGAGATAAATAAAAAATCATGGGAAGCTAAATCCAATAAGACTGGTCATCAGATTTAGCTACATGTGATTGCTCCCTGCAAGTTTCTTGTAAAGCACTGCACAGTGATGGAGTGCTTTGCAAGAAATTCTTGAACAGAAAGTGCCAAGTGTACAGGGAAATTGCCATGTTCAAGTGCCACTTCCCTGAAGATCACATTTCCAGCCATTTTTTTCTCCAATCAACATTGCACAATTTCCATAGAAATGTTTTTCACTATTCCTGATTCATTGTTTGATGATGCAAAACAGGTTCATAATGGACAATGTCCTGCAAGTCAAAAAATAAGATAAGCATGATCTTCACATTGATTGAGCTTAGAGAAGACAGAGTCTTCCATTGAGTGGACTGAGCCTTTTTCCAGATTATAGCCATGCACCCACAATTTGTCACCAGTAATGAAGGAAGAAACAGTGTGGGCCAGCAGCAGCACACTGATGGAGATCCAGACATGCAAGAACTCACTACTCTCTGTAATCATAACTAAGGATATGAAAAACAAACTTGGCTGAAATGCATCACATGCCCAGATCTTGTGACATGTCCTATAAGGAATATCTATTTCACTAGCAACTTTGTGAATAATTAAACACTGATTACTCCTAATCAGATTATGAACACAAATAATTGAATCATTAGTTTTTGAAGATGAATGATTAACAGAGGGCATATCATCTTTTACAGACAAGCAGCCCTTTTTAAACTGTGTGAACCACTATAGTCTTTGAATGATACGTGGTACCTTCTCTGAAAGCTGCTTTTAACATTTACATTTTGCGGATTGGGTTTCTGTTGTGTTTTTCCCTTATTTGAAACAAAATTTGATGCAAGTGTACCGCTCAGTAAATCATTCATTTTAAAATGAAACAAAACACATAAAACAACTACTATAAGGCGCCTCCGTAGCCAGGTGGGAAGGAGCAGCAGTGCGTAGCACACGCTTCTTGATTAGACCGGGGTTCGAGCCCGTCACCACCAAATACGGAGGATGCGGAAAGGTCAGGGAATGACCACCGCATATCCCGGAGCAATATGGCCTTAGTTGCTAATGCTCCTAAAAACCAAATAACAAACAAACAACTTCTATCCACCACACTAATTCAGACTGACTTCAGGTAAATGGGTGATTCTTGCGTTTCAATGTATAAATGAGTCCCTGAACTTTTTAATAATTCCTCATATGATGCAAAGGCCCATTTGATAAGTACCTCTTGCTTTGGCAAATTTTGCTCAGGCAAAGAAAACATGATAAATTAACAGAAAATGAATGATCAACTTTTCTTTTAAAGTAATTGTACACCTTTCATTTTAAAGTAATTGTTGGTAAATCTCTCCAACAGCACCCTTCCTGTGACATTATTCCATAAAAAATCCCACAACAGAATATTAGTCAAAAAAGCACATTCCACTGTGACTAGTAGTTCTCATACAGGAAAAACAAAAATTCTACAATATAATATTAATATAAAAACTACATTCAATTGTAACCAATAGTTCTAATACAGGAAAAACAATATTTTGTGTGTTTGTGTGCATGTCCGCATGCATACAGGGCATTTCAAAAGTATGTGCAAACATTTCTGGAATGTATTCTAATTTCAGAGATAAGAAAATAAAATCATATAAACACATTTCAAATAATAAACAATATGAATAAGCACATGTACCTAGTAAAATGTTTATTTATACTAAATATAAATGCCTGCTTCTTATTTACTTTCTAATTCTTTATTGTTTTTATTATTTTTTATTATTCAAAACCTGATGGCCATTTTTTAATACATCAATAGTTCCATAACCATTTAGAATTGATGATATATATTTATATGAGGTTTTTTTACATTTGGTCCCTACAATATGGCCCATAATTTTTTGCAAATGCTTTTGAAACACCCTTTATATATATTTAAAGTGAAAAATAACACAGTAATCCCTCACAAACTGTAGGTGATATGTTGCTGAAAAGTACCATGGTTGGCAGGACTAACACTCCACAGTGTTAGTCATATAAAATATGAGCATATTTTATATATATATATATATATATATATATAAAAAAAACAGTAAACTTCAATATTGAACTTATTACTTATTGAATGTTCAAAGGCCATAATAAACAGTAAAAAAAATTTAATTTGTAACATATACAAGGTAATCTTCAAAGCATTTCAAAAACAAGTCCAAAATACATCCAGGGGGAAAAATAAATGTAAGTCAATGTTTATTTTAACATGTCCATGCCAAAAGAGTAATGAGATCATCATTAAGAGGGTAAACCATAAACAAATTCCCTCATTCTGTACTATCCACTAAGGTGCCTCCGTAGCCAGGTGGGCATAGCACGCGCTTCTTGATCAGACCAGGGTTCAAGCCCGTGACCACCAAATGCGGAGGATGCGGAAAGGTCAGGGAATGACCACCACATATTCCCGGAGCAATATGGCCTTAGTTGCTAATGCTCCTAAAAACTAAATAACAACAACTACCCACTAAACTTATCCAATGATTTACTGGAGGCAAGAGCAGGAGGGAGCAGCAATTATCGTGTTCTTTTAAAGAGACTGACCTGGATGGTGCACACACACACACGGATTGTAAAATTTCAGTATACAAATATAAAACTGCATTATATGAAATTTGAAGTTGGAAAACCCATAACTGAGGAGAGATCATTGTAAGATATAATAAGAAATAAAAGCTATATAATTTTTTCTGCATTATTTAAACTACATACAGTATATACTGTATACATACACTGGTGTGCAAAACTTAAGGACCAACACTATTCTAAAGTTTACAACCACAAAATCTTTACTTAAGGTACTCTTTACTGATGAGAGTAGATTCAGTCTCAGCAGCAATTCTGGAGGTCAGCTAATATGGCGAGAGGTTGGCACACGGTATCACCCCGCAAACATCACTGAAAGGGATCAATATGGTGGTCGAGGTGTTCTCATCTGGGAAGGCGTTATCTTGGATGGACGTACACAACTCCAGACACTGGAAGGTGGTACTGTACTGAGGTAATCCTTCCCCACATGCGTCTGTTCTGAGGTGCCACTGGTCCCGAGTTCGTGTTTATGGATGATAACGCCACACCCCATCGCACTGCAACTGTGATATGCTTTTGGAAAAGTGAGGACATTGTTCGTATGGATTGGCCTGCCTGTTCTTCTGATCTAAATCCCACTGAACACATATGGGACTCTGGGGAGATGCCTAGCAGTACATCCACACCCACCAGAAAATGTTCACCAGCTGAAGATGGCGCTGACAGAGGAATGACGATGTTACCGCAAGAACTTATCAACAACATTGTTCTAAGTATGGACAGGCAGTGCAAAGCCTGCATTGACATTAGGGGTGGCCATAACTCCTACTGAGGACCACCTCTTCCCTTTGTTCCATCTTTGGCAGTGATGCATCTGTATCACGGCAGCCAGTGCAATGTTGCCATTTTTGAATAAAGTCCCCCTGTACTGTTTTGTTTATGTTGTTGCATTGGTGTTGTTTCCTTCATTATTTCTGTACCTCATAAGGTTCCTTTGATATGCTTTTCCCATATCCAGGCCACTCCCATGAGAAGCTACAGGTGAAAACCTGCCTGGTCCTTAAATTTTGCACACCAGTGTATTTATTTCAAATGTGGATCACCAAATCCAATCCACCTCTGCCACAAGTTATCCTTCCACAGTCCTATAACTATGTCAATTATTTTGAAACTATTACACTTTTTACTTTTAGCCATTAACATATATTAGCAAGAATGTTTTATAAGTGGTAGTAATTATAAATACAACCTCAATTGAACATCCCATTAATGACCATCTTTCAAATGCTTTCAGCATAATACGAAACAAATTAGCTGGTGGCTTGGACAAGTCAAAGAATTCTGTAACTCCTCCTGTAAAATCCTCCATTGCTTCACAAGTTGTACCACCCTTCAGTGCCTCATATGATCCATGTAGTCTAGAATTTGCAAAAAATTTATTTTCATTATGTTAAAAATTACACTTAAATAATTCAGAAAATTAAAGATAATAAGAAAACAATGAGATAGCAAGGGAAAAATTGTAAGCTTTCATGAGATTCAAATATATATTAAAAAATTAAATTTAATTTCATTACATCCATAACAAGTTTTCTAGTTACTAGAGTTCGCCACCTTTTTCAAAATCTGACCTGAAGATGATTTTGTGTGTGTGTGTGTGTGTAAGGGTAGGGGGGGAGAAGGGAGTAGTGAAAACAATCCTGAAATATAAAATACTTTTTAGATTATTTTATAATTAAAAATTTATTAGTTAAATCTTATTCATTAGAAAAAAGAATTAACAAAAAGCTTCTTTATGATAACTATTTACTTTTATAGATTTCTAATTTCTATACAAGTATATTTTGAAACATTCTGACTCACTATACAAGTGTTAAGTAGTTTTTGAAGGTATATTATAAAAAAGCAAATGTTTGCCATAAGGGGTTGGAAATTTTATTTTTTTCTTTGGCATTTCTCAAAATGATAACAAACCCAGAATTCAAACATGGGATTCTTATATCCAAAATTCTGGGTAAAAACCAGGGATGTTGTAGCAGTAGTAGCAGAGGCATATGATGCAAGAAAGCAAGCACATGAGCTTATGTAGGATCAGCCAAAAAAAAATCATATACCCATTCCCTCTAAAAGTTTGTCCAGTTCCTCCTTGAATTTATTTAAGCTATCAACTCCCACAACGACAGATGGAAGTTTGTTCCAGTAAACAACTTCCCACTAACTAAAGGCATATAATAACAACTCTACCAAACACTGAGCAGTCCTGCTCAATTTTTGACGATCTTTCATTATACATGGGGGAATCACTTCAAGTCAAGAAACGAAAAGAAAAGAAATATAGAAAAAAATTGAGAAAAATTATTATTTCAAAGAAAAAAAATTAAATTTCCATTCCATTTTCAATGCGGGGAGATGCCAGACATTTCAGAGAGTAACTCGTCACTGGCATTCAAAGAGAAGTGCAAAAGACAAGGAACACACCTAAAGTATTAACCTACAAATAAATTTTCCTATGGCAACAAACTATTGTAATTAACTCGGGTTATTATTAAATTAAATTGTCATATGAGAATGTACTTTTGTAACATCCTGTATACAGAATGAAACTATTGGAATATTACGAAGCCTACCATCGAATTAGTACTATATTTGCTTTACAGGTGCCAACTATATAAACTAGCTGTCATAAAATTAAACGTCACCCGTCATTCAATTCGAAATTAATACGTATTATATTAACTTGTCCACTTGGGAATAAATATTTCCTTGTCCTTTAATTTTAATACAGTATTATAAAAATGCAACTCGCCGCAAGTTGTTAAAACGTGTAAAGCATTTCGTGCATAAACTAAACGAACACGACAGATGCAACCACTTTATGAATTATATCAGTCAAGTGATGTCTAAGCTTTTGACACATACTTTGCACATGCCATTACGGTTCACTAAATGGCAGACATATCTCGCTTATGCCACCAACCCGAAACTTATGCATAACTGAGTTCAACGGGAGAAAAATTAACTAATGATAATCTGAAGCATTAATTACGAAGAGTCAGAACGCATCAGAATTAACGGGAATTATTCTGTTGCTAAAGATGTTATGTAACAACTACGAATTTAAAACTAAATTTATTAAGACATGCGACTTTTAATCCTACTGAATGTAAACAAACAACAACAAAAAAAAAAGATATGTACAAACATCTTTTTCAGAAAAAAAAAATCATTACAAAGCTCTCATAATGAACAGAAAATTAAATAAATACTGCTTCGAAGCAATTTTTTTAAATATTTTTAATAAACAAATTGAAGATCAGAGAAGGTAATCGCTTCGTGGCTTTTCTATTAGCTTCGAACGATTTTGATTAATGGAAAAATCCATCTATTAGTTAATATTTTTTATCCACCCAATTAATAAAATTACTTTAGGGGGAAAAAAAAGCAAAAAACAGAGGTGTCTGAATAAATTTGCCTTTAATAACTACTACATAAAGTACCCGGCTTGGCAAGAGTTGTAAAAATCAAAATTGCTAATAATACTTTGTGTGGAGTAATTACACCACTTTAATTATCTGATAAAGCCCTGAAACATGGGCTGTTGATTAAGCAAAACATATATGACACTTATACATTTAAATGTATGAAAAAATATAATTGTAAATAAAACGTATTACGGGATAGTTTGGAAAGTTTTCTGACTAATATTTCAAAATGTCCAAACAAATCTATTTATCAGTTTTTTGTTGTTTTTTTTAACCCATCGTATACGCTTTTATCAAGTAAGATTTATTGCATTTTTCCGATTGAGAACGATGGCCTCTTTTCATTTATAACACTGAGATAGCAATTTGTGTGACAAGTTTTCTAATCAAACTGATTTAAAGCAATAATTACAAATTTCGATAATTACGAAATCCGTTTCGTTTATTAAGGGAAAGCATATAGTTGATAACATCTTCAATCGACAATGGTGGACAGTTCTGATTATCTGAATTTTTAATAATTTGTAGATAGAATTAATACGTATTAAAAAAAAAAGGAAAAAAAGAAAACGTCCAGGTACATATTCGGTTTTCTCATTAACATCCTTGGAGCTTGACACTGACAGACGTATAAGCTCTTTTTTATTGTTATAGATTAAACTTAAGAAAACATGTGCACGTCATTATTTACAATTAGAGTGAAAAACAGAAACTTCTTTCGATTTTCTTTATAGAATTCACCATAAATTTAAGCGGCAGCAGTACCTCTTATCAATGGTGAATACAGTTCTTAAATTTTGATTATACCACCCACCACGGAGTTGACTAACGTTCAGGAGCCGACCTACATAAAATATAAAAAAATAAAAAATACTAGCTAACGCGAATTCTGTTTCTTATCATTTTTCAAAATTCCATTGTAGTGGAAGTTACCGAAATACTTGTTTCATCTCGTTAATCTATAATCTGTTTTAGTACATCGCCACGAATCACTCAGTAGTATAATCAACTCAACTTTCAAGTTCACTTTGTAAGATTTTCCGATAGTTTCACGAGCGTATAATTTTGGTTTTTCTTAGGTACAGTTGAGCTAACATTTCCCTCTTAGTAATGAAAGTTCTCTTAATTCACTTAAGAATGCACATTATGTGGTTTTCTTGAGCTCGTGTTTAATTTCACAGTCTCTATTGGCTCTTATTTGAATTTGCTTCTTACGTCACGATCCCTTTTAAAACCAGATCTCGCCCATAAAAATTTGATTCCACACGTTTTTCTAAAGCTTTATCATTTTGACGCTAGTCGACTAAATATGTTGCTCACCGTTCTTCTACACCTTGTGGAAAAAAGGTCTGAGTTCGCAACCCTTTAAGACAGGAGGAAGTTTTATGGAGATTTTTAATACTATTATTATTATTATTACTATTATTAGCCATGTGGTGCAAGGAAGCCTGAGGCTTATGCTGCACCTGGAAAAAAAAAAAAAAAAAAATTCTGAATTACCCAGAGAGAGAGAGAGAAGGGAATCACCAAGAAAGATAAGAATGATGATATCCAGCTCAGGACCCTGGGTGTGCCAAGCCCATACTCACCAGATGTGAGCCCCTGGGGGGGGGATACAGTGATCGAATTCATCTGTCTTGGACAAGCGAATCTCAGACCAGGGGTACACTGCCAATTTGTTAACAAGGGACGAGTCTCGAGAAGAATTTCAGCTAAGGGTCATCCCCGTTTAAAATAGTCTGTTAAATCATACTATGTTTTTCAAAACCGAAACTTACAGACATAGGCGACCATGTGACATTGCTCTTAATACAACCAACCATACAACCATACATAAGACAACCATATGCGTGAAGCAGAGCTGTTCCTTCTGGTGCCTGTTTGTAGTACTGTCCAGTAACTGAGACTGTCTCACAATAATCCAACAACCAGTGGCCAGGGGATTAACAAACAGGATTTTAGGTGAATTTAGATTAATGCAAAGTATTAAACTAATAAAAATATTAAACATAATAGGTAATTATGTCTTTTAGTGATATCCATCAAGGTCAAAATTCCAATTAAGGAAACAGAGTTCAATTATATTAAAATTAAATTCACAGTTACACTTAAGTATTAAAACGTTCACGATCGATTTAGCAATCATGTACCACTCCTGCAAATCAACAAACAGAAAATAAAAAGAATACTTTAAAACCAGAGCCTCGATTAAAGATGTCTATTTGAAATCATTACTGCGTAATAACTTTACATAGACATCTTTAATCTCTAAAATAAGAGAATTAAAAAATTAATCTGAAAACACGACATTCTAAATTAGCTTAGCGTAGTCTCAAACCCTAAGTAATTTAAAGCAGTACATTTAAAGAGGTCAAAAATAAATTAATCTTAAGAGTGTGGACTATTCGATTAATCCAAAGAGAAAAAAATATATTTTTTTCTTCCTGACTGAATTTCTGAGAAAACTTCCGCAAACTTTTAAGACTTTTATCTTCAAATAATTAACTTATAAGAAAGTAGTCTTAAAATCAGATTAAAGAATACGAGCCTAATCTTTTCCTAACAGCTTCGGGTGAAAAAAAAAATAAATAAATAAACCGAACTTTTGTATTTGACATCATGATCGCGGCTGATCTTTACAAGCGCCAATTCTGTTTAAACTGCAATGCTGAAAAATCAGATCTAAATTAATTCCCAGTGGGAAGAATTAGCCTAATGCTCGAATGAGAATTACATCATTTCGGAATATTTAATTCCATTCCACTTAAGGGAAATTTCAGAGGAGAATCCGTGTTTTCGGCATGTGACAGCGACACCATTAATTACTGGCATTAATTATAAGGAAAAGTTCAGAGCGACTTGAGTATCACGTGGAGATCACAAAGAAAGATATTTCCGTACCCGAGGTAAAATTCAAACCGGAACCCTTTGGTTTATGAATGACTGACTATCCTAGAAGTTGTGCATCTCGGCCTTTCAAATATTTATTCCTCTTTAATTCACTTATTTAACAAGCACATTCCTGAATATTTATTGAGCAGCACATAAGTGAATATTAATCTCCCCGAGGTATTTGAATAGACTATCCGTATCACAGGCATGCGACAGCAACGCCGCATTAATTATCCGAAACTCATCTTAAGTAACAGGAAGTGGAGGTAACTATTTTCTGAAGTAAACTAAAGGAGGTGCTCTGAAAACCGCATCAGTTTTGAAGAAATCCTCCAAGCTAGAGTAAGGAAGCGAAGTGGTTTTAATTTTGGGTTTATTAAATAGAATATTTTCTTAGACATAGTTCCCAAACAAAAATGGATTGTCTGAGAGAGGATGGAAAACTTTAAGTTACAATGGCGTGATGAAATTTTGAATAGCTGTTTCTTGAATGCACAAAACGAAATAATCAATAGAGTTATAGGAGAACTCAAGAGGTTTATATTAGTGATGGGTATAATCGAGAAGTTATAATTGATTCATTCCAGTGTACTCATATCGTTTGAATGATTAGTATGAACTAATGTTCGAAGGATTAATTATGGTTAATAGAACATTTACTTCATCGACATCTCGATTAGTAATGATTATTTTCTCCTACGAATTGTGTTTCTAATAATTTTATTCAAATTCAAATGCAAATTAGCCTCTAATCACGTAAAATTTTCATTTACCGTTTGTGTATCAATAGAAACAGTCAGACCGACATCAAATTTTCAGAATATGTTCTGTTAGTCCTTTGGAATTTTTACGTTATGCTACGTGTTTTTGAATACTACACAGAAAAATTTAACTCGCCTGTTTCATGCTGATTTAAAATATGATAGAAAATTTCCCAGCAATCACAGTTTTTGTGAAATTTCTAGCTTTGTGTTTCCTAAAAATTATCATGTAAATTTTCGGAAGATAATATATTTTTTCCTTTGCTTATTATTGTCACGGATTTGAAAAAAACTAATGCTGCTGGAACAGATAATGTAAAGTTTTGTACACAAAGTTTTATTTTTTGTAAATATTTCAACGCGGTATTAATTATCATAAAAATTTGTTTTTTTATGTACCTTCAATTACGACTTATCTAACCCTTTTCTAGAGGATATTTTTTTATATTTGTTGTTTTTTGCTAAACTAAGCCAGCCGAAGTTTATCTTTCGAATGAATTTAATGAATGCATATTCAGTTACTCCGATTATTGAAATCTCGATTGCTAATCGTTTGATTATGGAAATCATATGCTCATCCACTAGTCTACATACAAAAGAAAGAAAGGATCCCGAGGGGGAGCGGAAGGAAGAATCAAAGGGGCTAATGCAGGTAAGACACATTCTGTCATGTCTCTTTATATCTTCCTTCTTACTATGATTACGTGAGTATATCATCCACTAACCATTTGGGAAGTCCGGTTCGAATCCAGTCAATAATGAAGTATAAGCAGAAATGAGACTTGGGGCTTTTACCAGGTCTTTCAGCCCATAAACGAGTTTTTCACTCTACCTTAGAACACGCAAAACTAGACGTATGATACGCTGACGCCTCACGGCCTCAATTATTCTCCCCCACCCCTCTCCATCGTTAGACCATATGAACATTCTTGATCGACCACTACCGAGAAAATCTGACAGTGAGAAATAGAATAGAATAGAATAGAATAGAATCTTTAATTGCAGCAATGATAGACATACAATTAGTCCCGTCACGGCATGGTGGTGCCAGGGGTTAACAAAACATATTTACAAAAGAGATACACATGAGAAAAAAAGATAAATCAGATTATTAACAAAGCACAGTTTTACATTTTCAGTTCGACGAGGATACCCTTCCTGTATTTTTTATTATTGACCACTTCTTGGAGGTCCCCGTCGATGGCTTGCAGTGAGGGCAGCATTTGCTTTGGCAGGAATCTGTCAGTTAGTACTAGCCGGTTACGGTTTGCTAGCAGCTGTGCTGAAGACCGGAGATAAGGGGGAGGAATGCGCCAAGAGCAGTGATCCCAGAAGTTCGGCTCTGTAATTTTACCGGTGGCCATCTTGATGGTGAACAGCAGCCTTCTTTCTGCGATGTAGGACCGGAGCTTCCGTAGTTGAAGAGCTTCTGCTAACTGCGTTGATCTGAGAGCTGGGGGAAGGTGGAATTTGCTGTTGGCCCATTTTAGAAGCCAGAATTCGGCAGAGAATATTCTTTTGATGTTGGATTCGGCGGCCGAGGCCCATATCTCTGAAGCATACAGTATTGTCGGGTAAAGGATTGATACGATGTATCTTTTTACCAGTTGTGGGTCGGTGGTGTGGAGCAGTTGTTGTTTGGCGACCCAGCGTAGTGAATTCAGCCCCGACTGTATGAGGTTTATGTGATCGTTGAAAGATAGTTTGGAGTCGAAAACGACCCCCAGATCTTTGTGTGTTTGAACACTTGGAACTGAGGAGCCGTTAAGCACAGGCTCCAACGTTGTTGGGCTGTCCTTTAGAGAGAGAGTAAGTTATTTGTGCTGATTTTAGGGGGTTAATTTGGAGGTTGAAGGTAATTAATATATTCTCACTGATCGCGACCAAAACAGTTGTCAAAGAGTTTTCAGAGATTATCCTAATTTTCCTTTCTGGTCTAGATTAAGGCAAGGGCAAATCCAGGCTTTGTTTTTTTTTTTTTTTGGGGGGGGGGGGAGGGTTCGAATCCTCTCGAAGAGCAACGAATTCTTAAAAGGCTTCTTCAGTTGCGGCTTTATTTAGATGATCTCAAATAGTGATAGGAACTTTCAGTCAGCACAAAATGCAAATCGGTCCATGAACACACACTCGTTCAGACATGATACCTGATAAAAAGATTGGTTTGGTTTTTTTTTTAGGAGCATTAGCAACTAAGGCCATATTGCTCCGGGAATATGCGGTGGTCATTCCCTGACCTTTACGCATTTTCCGTATTTGGTGGTGACGGGCTCGAACCCCGGTCTAATCAAGAAGCGTGTGCTACGCACTGTTGCTCCTTCCCACCTGGCTACGGAGGCGCCCTTGATAAAAAGACCACATGAACTAGCACTCCATGACTAATATAGTAAATACTGAACTATACCAAGATGGGATAAAACTGCTACAAATTTGTTAAGCATTCGTCATTAATTGTTCATTATTTTTTATTTGTGGCAGAACAGTTTCCTTTAGGGGATTATCGTCCAGCCTCCATCTGATGCCACGAGCGATGCATCTTCAACTTTCTTTTTAAAATTTTAACACTGACCGTTTAAAAAGATTATAGAATATTAGTCTTGACTAGGTCACTTATGCTAGCAAAACATGCCTTTCTTTTAGTCTGTTATATCATGCAGCGAGAGAGAAAATCTAGTTTCTAAGCTGAAAATAACCATACAGGAAATTTCAATGATATATGTGTATTCCATAAAGATATATCAAACTGAGTTTTATTTATCTTTCCAGATAAATTTAGCCCCGATTGACTGTTTCTGTATTTTTGTCAGGGCTTTCATGTATGAATGACGTGCGCAATTTCTCAGAGCGATGTGGCATATGGTTGACACGATACCTTTATCATTTCTTGCATAATGATTTTAGAAATAAAATGCACGTTTTAGCTACGTGGAACTAGTGCATTCTAAATTAGCCGCTCCCGTACTTGTGCGAAAGATATTTTCACAGATATAAGCTAACCTGTTAGCTTGCTTCATAAGATGTTGCTGCTGGTTTTTAAAAGGCATCGGCATCTCATGCCATACTACGCTGGTGTGTAGTATGGAAGTGTGTGTTCACGGTCGATTTATGTATTTTACATGTTGAAAAACTCACTAGGGAAATCTCCCCCCCCCCCTCCCCCACGAGAACGGCTAATCGGGGCTCTGGAGCAGTTCGATCACTGCGCCTCGATATATCCAGCCTTAACTACTAGCAAAAAACTGTTACCCAAAGTTCACACTGAAATAACCTTTAAAGCAATTTTATGGGCGATACTACATGACTTATTTTTTCAGACTATTATTAAACACTATTTCATCCCTATATATAAAAATCAAATTTATTTATTCTGTTTCGACAAAGGTATCGTGAAATCAAATTCTAAACTACTTTTAATAGTTTTGGGACTGGTTTCTCTTAGTGTAGTAGCCATTCAGAGAAAACTGTTGAATGCAACTGTGAGGTGTATCAGAGAAAAGTAAAAAGGCTACTACAAAACATGGAATATTTATGGATAAACATCATTAAAATGAAAACATGTGTACATGAAGTTGATATTTCATTGCAGCATTAATGCTGCTGGTTGGGATACTAGTTCGTGTAACAGAGATGCAGATCTCTGTTAAACGAAGCATCTCTGTTAATCTCTTATCGAACACTGTACTCTTGTGTTCGATAAGAGATTTAGGGTTTTTTTCCCTTTATACTCCTCAGTAACTACCATAATAAATGTTATCTCATAAATTTATGCTTTAATTTAGGAATGCATGAAATTACACTCTTAAAACGCAGTTTAAACTTAAAAATAAATTAAAACGTATTCAATTTAGTTTAAAATTTAAATTTGAAAACGTAATTTAAAAAGTAAATTTTAATTTAAAACGTATTCAAGGGGGGGACTACATAAACTTATGCATCTTCCACATGGCTAAAACAAGATAAGCATTTTTTTTTTTTTTTTTTTTATCGAAAACATGAAACAATTGTGGTGTTCCCTTCTGTCATTTGTATTTATTGTGCAACCCAGCTCATTGATGATAATTATGGCAACCGAGATAACTACTGCAACAGAGCATTTTAGGCAGGTGGAAAAAGGCAGCTTCATTGTGACAGAATTAGAATTTGTGGAGTAGTACAGTATTTATTAATACGTGCGTAAAACGGTTTTTTTTCCAAGAAGAACGTAAGTTTATTTTTGAGCATTACTTGGCATCCAAATTACTTTTGCAAAGTCAAGAGACATTCTGTAATAAATATTCAAATAAAATTTTAATATCGATTGCATTTTAATACAAGTTTTTTGCTGGGTTGCATTTTAATTGGTTAAACCCTGTATTTCAGACTGGCGTAACTAGCGTTCCACAAAATACGTACACCCGAAAACGTAAATAGGCTATCTCTCATTTTCACAAGGATTTAGGAAAATAATAGGGTGGAATGCATCTTAATAACATTTATCGATAAATAAGCATATTTGGCATATGTACAGTTTAAATAATAAATACGTTTCTAAAGTATCTGCAATATGTCATCAATGTTATTTTATGTTTCCCCCTGGTTGGAGTTTAATTGATAATTTTTATTGACCCTTCCATCCAGAAAAATTTCCTGCTAAAGCTCTTGCCAGCAGTGATAAGTCTAGGAACAGAAAAAAATAATAAAATAAAATAAATAAATAAATAGTACATGAACTATTTCAAAAGTTGAAGATAAACAAATTCAAATTAGGACGGGCTGCTCACTGAACAGCGTCGTCTGGGAAAATTCAGATGATCAGAAATCAAATTCCAGACACGTAGCGATACTCGTTGTATACTTTGCGATAACGGATATATGGGTTTTACTGCTGAAAACTCGGAAAAGTAGAAAAGAAAGGTAATGGATACAGATAGCGTGTGAGAGAGAGAGAGAGATGTTAAGTTTGCCAAAGAAGTAGGGGTTCGAGAAGAAATGAATCACACAGGAAACAACGAAGTTGGTACCACTCTCGCTGTTAGCGAAATTCATTGAATTAGGTAAACTGCAATGGACCACTACACCCAAGTGTGCAGAAAAGAAAAAGATGTCGTGTCATGAAAGATTCATATTATTTGGACTTCATTCCGAAACATTTGTTTTCTCTTCCAAACCGTGACCAGGCTGAGTAAAATAAGTCAACAAACTAGATAAAGTATTCCTTTTTTTCTTTATTTTCGCATTAGAGAGGCGTCAGGCCTGAAAGTTATTTTACAATTTATCTGCTACCAAAATTTGAAAAAGAAATCGAAACTTACAGAAATGTTTATTTATTTTCTTTTTTTGACCAGGTATATTATTTAACTCAAAGTAGTCGCTTCTAGCATGCTTTTGACTCTGGATGTTCGTTACTAATGCTCCTGGTTTTAATGGCACCCTTCATGTATTTAAATTCGATTTATTTTCCATTTAATATTGCATCTGAGAATCCCCGAGTTTCGAGGATCTATTACTAATGCGACATTAAAGTAGCGAGTTACCTGCTTTATCGTGTGCCGTCCATAAATCAAGCATTCCACCAATCGCTGTCGTAATTAAATGACATGTTTTCTAGAACAAAAATGCATTTAAATCTATTGCAATGTGGTTTTATATTCATGAAGACCGCGTTTCTTCATATATATTAACCAGCTCCGGATGAAAAAACATCGATAACAATGCATTCGCGAAATGACTTGGCGCTGTTCTTCCAGTCGCATTTTCCCAGGTGACTTTAAAGTTACTAAAAAAAAAAAAGAAAAGAAAGAGGGAAAAAATGAATTCTTTTCATGCTTCCTATCTATATATGCTATTGAGATTTGCATGTGCGATAATTTTTCGGCAGATTCGGTTTGCCTGACACCGAGCACTCACAATAACTAAGGTCAACAAACTTTGAAAGCGGGATGCCTACCTTCAGGGAATAATTTTTGACTGATAGTTTCTAAAACTGACAAAAAGCTTTTTTGTAACAGTGTCGATCATTATTGGAACACACAAGTGCTATGCGAATAAAAAATACAGCATTTGCTGAATATGGTGCGTGTCTTTGTTATTTTTTATTCTTCACGTGTTTCTTTTAGAAACAGAAAAATAAATAAATCAGGGATAAGAAGGAAATATTTTTATTCTTTGGTATGAAACCGTTTTTTTTCCAATTTTTTTTTTCATAAACATTACGAGTTTCTTTTAGAGATCAATTTCAATATAAAAGCTAGCTTTAGTTTCCAAAATCACACTAATTGTATGTTTAAGTTGAAAAATAAAATTTACTTTGGACCAATAGGTTGAAGGCCAGCATATGTTTTGGGCTGTGTGCTGGAGCCTAATTTTTCAATTCGAGATTTTGTTATTAAATCCTTTACTGCATATTTACATAAGGATCGTGCAGAAGAAAGCACAATAAAATCACCATCACAGTGAATAACTGCGGTCAGAAGTTCAAAGATAATAAGATGACAACTTAATTAGCGGAAAGCAAATTATTGATAAAGAGTTAAATGAATTACAATAAAACGAGATGAAATAAAACTAATTAAGCTGCACAAACGTGAGACAAAAAAATTAATGAAAGGGTGAACTTCTTTCCTGAACTTTCATCAAGATCTTCATAGGAAAGAGGGATTCCCGGAGTACCTGAAATTATGAGCATCTAAGAAAGCTATTTACATATTTTATTTCATATTTATACATTTGATCTAAAGGCGTCCAAAATGTTAATAATAATAAAAAAACACCGTGATATTATATACACAAGATATAATATTCACTGAAATCCTTCATTTTCTTCACCAGCGAGGTGATAAATTACAGTCAGCCAATGACACCTGCACGTGTAGCGAAATGAAAAGAGTTCATAGATGAGCTTCATGATTTGGTCCATTGCGGATGCGGTGGCTCCTTGGGAAAAAAATCTTAGGAGCCCAAAATCCAGTTGTTGGACAGATCTGACTCGGAATGAGCCTGTCTGTGAGACGCAATCGATGGTCGTTATGGCGCAAGAATGGGGAAAGCTCAAGCTATAGATGGGGATCCTCCAGCGGAAAAGATCCCAAGCCAGGGGAAAATGTCAGATCACTAATACCAACAAGAAGCTGCACAGTGCTGTTACCTATATGTCTCTTATTCTGGTTGGCAGTTTAGGGATTTTGATTGACGTTGTTACGATTAGTTCGGACCCGATGCTTAAAGGCAGTCCATCTCAGCACCAGAATTCTTTTGCAAATAAGCTTTTCAGAATAGTAGGGGGCGGCAGATCACCATAGCTCCACCACATATAGTATGGAGGAGTAAATGATGGCGTTAATGTAGCGCTTGGTATGGAAAGAGCATCCACCTGTAAGAAGTGTTGCTCCGCCGTTATTTATAGAGAGCATTAGCGTTTAAGACAAGACTGTGCGTGTGTTATGCCTGTACAAGTGTACAAGTAAGCTACAGAATCTTGAAATAACTGGGAGTAAAGTGGAGGAGAAACTGTTGAAGATAAACACAAGAAAGGCACCCGGGGTGGATGGGATCTATCCAAAGGAGGCAGCAAAGGAAGTAAGCAAACCCTTAGCCATAATTATGAGAGCTTCCTTGGACTCAGGGGAGGTACCCATAGACTGGAAATGTGCAAATGTGACCCCAATTCACAAAGGAGGATCAAAGGCTGACACAAGTAATTATAGACCTGTGAGCTTAACTTCTGTTCCAGGAAAATTAATGGAGGCACTGGTTAAAGAAGCATTGCAGGATCATTTAGACAAGACTTCAGTTATAGCTCTGACACAGCATGGTTTTGTTAAGGGGAAGTCTTGCCTGACCAATTTGATTCGATACTATGATGCAGTCACAAAAGAACTGGATGCAGGGAATAACTTTGATATTATATACTTGGATCTTAGAAAGGCTTTTGATACTGTTACACATGGAAGACTGCTACACAAATTGGAGCAGTGTGACATTGGAGGCAAATTGCTGCTATGGATAAAGGGATGGTTGAGGGGGAGAAGACAGAGAGTGGTAATCAATGGACACTGCTCATCGTGGACTGATGTTGTTAGTGGAGTCCCTCAGGGCTCAGTGTTGGGTCCATTATTGTTTTCTGTATTTATAAATGATATTGATGATGGTATATCGGGCTTAATGTCCAAGTTTGCAGACGATACAAAGGTTGGCAGGGTTGTCAAGGACACTACTGACACTATGCTGCTGCAACAGGATCTGGAAAGGTTGAGCAGATGGGCTGAGAGGTGGCAAATGAAGTTTAACATTGACAAATGTAAAGTACTACACATGGGAAACAGCAACCCCAGAGGAACGTGTCAACTCTGTGGTACAACACTGACAGTGGTAGAGAATGAAAGGGACTTGGGGGTGGTTGTGCAGGCAGATATGAAGTTCTCTGAGCAGTGCAGACGGGCTGCAAGAGTAGCTCATGGAGTATTGTCAATGATATACAGGAATTTTTCCAGCAGGGATAAGGAGGTGATTATTCCATTGTATAAGGCGATGGTCAGGCCACACCTAGAGTACTGTATACAGGCCTGGAGGCCTCATTTCAAGAAGGATGTAGAGCTGCTGGAACGAGTACAGAGAAGGGCAACAAGATTAGTGAATGGAACAAAGGGGTGCTCTTACGAAGAAAGGCTTAAGTTTTGCAAATTACAGTGTCTGGAGACTAGGCACCAGCGAGGTGATCTGATAGAGGTGTATAAAGCCTTGAATGGTTTAAGCATGCTCAATGCTGATGGGATTCTTCCTCTAGCTCAGAATAATCACCTGAGAGGGCATAAATTCAAATTGAGGAAAGACAGATGTAGGATAGACGTGCGGAAATTTGCCTTTAGCCAGCGGGTGGTTGGTTGGTGGAACAGACTTCCATCCCTTGTGGTGGAGGTTGATAGCCTAAATAAGTTTAAGGCTCAGCTGGACAGGTATTTTGAACGAACAGAGGGATGAAGTGGCAGTGGTTTTTTTTTTTTTTTTTTTTTTTTTTTGTTTTTGGCTGATGCTGCATAAGCTTGCTTTCTTGCATCAAATGCCTCTACTAATGCTAATGCTAAAGTGGGTGTTCACGGGACGATTTGCACGTTGTGCGGGCTGAAAAATACGGAAACTCACGGGGAGATCCGACTCTCTCTCTGCCCGAGATTGGTTAACTGCACCCCCGACTGAAGACACCTAATCGGGTTAAGAATTCTTTCAGTCTCTATGGGATTCGAATCCAATCTCTCTCCAAACGAATGATAGTGACGAAACCACTAACTATGTCACGGAGGACTCCTCAATGCCAGTGACAAATGGAAAGAAAAGGCTAACCAGCGAAACAAATTCGTTTCTCATTAAGCTAGTCTTGGTGACTCCCTTTTCTACTGCTGGCTTGTTCGTTGTTGTTATCGTTGCTGCAGAGTTTTAGGCGCATAAGCAACTCAGGCCATATTGCACCGTACACATTATGTGTGCAAATTGCGTGTGGTCGAGTTGCTGTTTTCCGAATGCAAAACCAGAGTTTCAGTGGGGGGGCGACCTCTGATGTCCACGCCACGCCTGAGACCTACTAAATCAGCCACGTTGTGAAAAATACCCATAAAAATTCCACGCATCATTGACTGGATTCGAACTCAGGTCTTTTCCACCAGGTGGGGAGGACAGTGATTATACCAACTGTGCTACTCACGAGGGCTGGTGGCTTGGTGAAGTGAGAGTGCTCTCCTCTAGTCTCCAAAGTGATATCTGGAATATGCAACAATCCGATACTAAGAAACTCGGACGCGATGTGAAAAACCCATAAAAGGTTCTTTTTTCTGACGATAATAGAACCCAAATCCAAATCTCTCCTGCTCCCTGATGCAACATTGAAAAAATGACCATTCTTGGCAAGTTTAAAGCTGTGGCTACTTTTGCTTGAAACTGCTCTGCCAACATACTGAAAATAACCGCCCATTGCGATGAACGTTTCAAATTCTATAGCCTTCTAAAGAAGCAGAAAATCTAATTAGAAATGAGAGTGTATTGAGTTGCATTTCCCAGACCCAAAAAATTCTGATGTTATATTGTTATTTATCATGTTAAGTTATATCACTATGTAAAATCGTGAAAGAATCTGCAATTCTTTAAAAGAACTTTTGGAAGTGGTAGACAACAAGCTGAAATGTGTTCAAAATGGGAAATTATACTAAATTAGAAAGTATAACAATATCACAAGATTTGCTAAAAAAAAAATCTGAATAAGCAGGAGTAACGATATCTTACATTACTTTAAGGTTATTTATTAACCTTGAACACGAGAACTTAACTCAGTGACTGAAATGATGGTTATAAGTTAAGAGTATTCCAAACTGATAAGTGACAACGGGAATCCTTAACTCAATATAAAGTTTAAATTGAGTCTCTAGTGGCTCGTTTTTAGCGTGACATTAAACAATTTAAGAATGCGACGTCTGCTAAGTCCCCACAATCCCTCTCTATACGTAATTTGGAACTTTTTCACTTCTAGCGACTTCAAACAGATAATCATCTTCCTCTGTTGAAATATTCAGAGGCTATATTATCGCATGATCCATCCCTGAGGAAACAGACTCTCGGGGTTCATTTCTTTTGCTATCACTTGAAACTCTTGATGGGATAATCGTTGGAATAAATGACAATTTAAGTATATTTTGATTGGAGGGAACTGAGAAGAGATAACGTACTAAAATTGCCTGTATCACTTATTTAAACAGCTGCTGGAGTTTTGCGTCGATCAGGCGTCGGGCGGACTGAAATTAGCGAAAAGAAAATGCATGCCGAATCATGGGTAAAGATGGCAAGAGGAACTGCAAAAGACTGATGCAACAGAACCAGCAAACTGGTCACAGAGCGATGGTAATGAAGATCTGTCACTTTTCTGTACATAACAGTTGTTTCGATGTCATCCATTCGGGGGGAAAGAATGATAATTAATGAAAATCATTAATTAGCTTGTGTAGCAGATGATACTAGCTGGAAAAGTTGAGAACGACAGCAACACAGATGCATAGTTACTCAAAAGAATATGTTAATGGAATTTTGGAATTACAGTATGTACGTTATTATTAAAATCACTTTAATTATTGCATTGCAGGAGTATCGAAAACAGCACTGATGGCTACGGAGTATATACATAGTTTGTTACAAACAATTTACGCAGATACAGAGTAATGGCATTAGGCATGCTATTTACAACGCTAATTAACGATTCAACATACATTCATCATTACGTAGGTTCACAAATGATTCATCATTATATTAGAAGGTCTATTAATGCTTTCTAGATATCATTAAGTTTTGGCTAGCTCAACACTAAATCGAAGGAATGGGAAAATGAGAGTCAATCTGTAAATTCTTGCGTGTTCCATTTATTCTTAACACAGACATTTAATTCGATGGGAGAAATCAAGGCTGCGTTGCATTTTGGGGGTAAGGGAGAAGAAGAATATTTATTCGTGTGAAGACAAAATGAGTCCTTGTAAGTTATACAAGTACGTATAAATGTCCCACTATCGTTTTTCAGTTCATTTATCATATTCATCACATGATAATCTTCCTCCTTCCCATACACACACACACTAAAAATGGAAGAGCTTGCCCCTGATCATCATAAAATGTGCGGAACACCTTTGATGTTCAGGCTTTTGTAACAAAAACCTTCATAGCTAAAAATTAATCATATCAAGTTAAGCTTTTCGATTATTTTGTATAAAATGAACAGTTTCACTTTCTTCATCAATGTAGAGTGAATTTCTCCATAATTCAAATTGATTGTGTGATATATTCGGGAACGTGTTCCTTCCTACCATTAGAAAAAATCCGATTGAATTCAAGGAGTTTCTTGTTTAAAACTTCTGCTCGTCTCTAAGATATACAGGTATGTTATAGATCATATTTTTGCAATTATATAGTGGAATTAAATTAAATTATGCTTAGTTATAAAGTTATCCATTTGCCCATCTGTTATGTAGTTAATCTATGTGTGACATGGTTGCGATTTGGGTACAGTACATTGCACTTTTTTTGAATTCGCATTTTGGAGAGGAAATTAATATAGAATATGAAATATTACTGATAAATAATTACTTTTCTGCCTAATTGTAAAATTTGAATTGCCATTTTGAACATTATTTCCTCTAGGAACGATGCCAAATGTATACTATACTATACTATCTAGTTTGAAGGCTTTATGAAAGAGCGTAGCAGAAAACCTCCTTTTCGGAAACCTAAGGGAGTTTCCCAAACTAGAGTAAATGGCTTAACCCGAGAAAGACTAGCTACAGGAGTTAATATTATAATGGGAAAATTATGCGAGGAAGTGGGCTTCTTCTACATCTGCCAAAAAAAAAAAAAAATCTATCATTCATACCTTTCCTGTCGCCGAGAAAGTGCCTATAGTTCTGTAGTTTACTCGAGAAAACTATGATTGATCCGGATTTATAGAATAATCTAATCCAGGATCTGTTTTTAACATGGACGATTTTTTTATATGACAGGTATGCCATTAAATAATGTCTCTCCCCCCCCCCCGTAAAGTATTGCCTATCGAGTTAAACATGAAGTGCATTCACAGTGGTAGCTTGTTGTGGTGCTGCAGGTTCGTATATTCTAGCAACTGTTATTTAGAAAGGAAGCTAATATAAAAGTAACATGTCACTGGGAACTGCTGTATTAATGACACCGTTTTTTGTTCATGGTTCGACCAAATTTCAGACTAAGAGTTTGTTGGAAGAATTGCAGTAGTAGTAGTAGTAGGGTAAGGCCGGAGGAACGAAAGGGAGATCTTACCAAAAATGGCTTTAGTTCGACAAATTGCAGCGTCTGAAGACTAGGCACCTGCGAAGTGATCTGACTGAGGTGTTTAAGGCTTTTAATGGATTGAGCAAGCTCAATGCTGATGGAATGCTTCCTCTAGCTCAAACTACACAATTGAAGGGACGTAGGTTAAAATTGAAGGATGGTGGCAGGATAGTTGTTGTTATTTTGGTTTTTAGGAGCATTAGCAACTAAGGCCAAATTGCTCCGGGAATATGCGGTGGTCATTCCCTGACTTCTCCGCATCCTCCGTATTTGGTGGTCACGGGCTCGAACCCCGGTCTAATCAAGAAGCGTGTGCTACGCACTGCTGCTCCTGCCCACATGGCTATGGAGGCACCTTGCAGGGTAGTAGCCTTTGCTACCAAAATGTTTAATAACATTTTAAATTTGTCTTGGCGCATTATGGCCTTAGCTGCCAATGCGCCATTAAAAAACCAAACCAAACCAAACCAAGCACCTTGCAGGATGGATGTGCGGAAGTTTGCTTTCAGTCGGCGGGTGGTCGATAGTTGTAACTTGCATTTGTTGTTGTGGAGGTGAGTAGTCTGAATAAATTCGAGGAAGAACTAGACAAATTATTGGAGAGGATGATCACATGATGTAGGAAGGTGTGTTTTTTTTTTTTTTTTTCCCCGCTGATGCTTTATAAGCTAAATACGGAGGATGCGGAAAGGTCAGGGAATGACCACCGCATATCCCCGGAGCAATATGGTATTAGTTGCTAATGCTCCTAAAAACCAAATAACAACAACAACTTTATAAGCTTGCTTTCTTGCATCATTTGCCATTATTAATACTAAACCGCTATAAGATGTTTATCAAGCAATCAGTGCATCAATGTGTATAAAAGAGGTTACAAATCCAAGGAAACTTCTTTCAAAAAGTAGATGTTGGAGTTATCCTTAAAAGACACCTCCTAAAGCTTGGAGGTTATTACCAGCAACAGTTTCGAATATTATCTCCGGATTCATGGCATAAGATTCAATCCACTTAATAATTTTGCTATAGAAGATCACCAATTACTGCCATCATAGTTTTTCAAGCCAAAAAAAAAAAAGGGAAAACGCAAATGTATTGAGACTTCAAGTTTACGCCGGTACTGATGTCATGTGACCATATTTTCGAGCATCTTGTATCAACTTCTGTTACCCTATAAATGTCCCTTATACCTGTGCGAAGTTTCTCGTCATCTCCTTATTTCATTGCTATTCTATGGTACACCACCATACCATATTTTGTTCCGCTTCATCCCAAGCTGCACGAGTTACATCACTTTTTCTACGTGTTCTGTTAATTTTGTCGAGCAATGTATATATAATTGATATTAACCTAATAATATAGTTCCGTACTTAATCAGTATTTAGTTAGGCCAAAATGCAAGTTCTGTCAGTATTTAATAATGATTATTTCTCTTGAAATCCAATTCATCCACACTTACCCTAAATATAGCTTCCTATAGAACGAAGATAAAAAAAAAAATTTGCTTAGGTGGCTTTGTACCTAAAATATACATAGTATTGTGAAACTTTATCGTTCCTACCATGTAAGCTAATGATCAAAATTTCGATAAAAATCACTATGAATTTTGGAAATTACACAGAGGGTGTTCGCATACATGTACGCATGCGCAGTAGCAATAATCTGCACTTCGTTACGTAAGCGGGTACAATGACAACTTTTTGACCAATTATTCATAATTAAATTAATAATGCAGACTTTTTTTAATAAAAATAATCAGATAACAAAACAAAAATGAATATCTAAAAAAAACGAATGTTAAACAGTAACATGATATTTTGTGTACAAGAAACTCAATGGATGAGAAGACAAAAGCAAGTAATAATGAAGTTTTTTTTTTTAATAATGGAAAGTTGAATAAAACCACTGTTTCAACGCTGAAGTGTAATGGTTTATATCCGTTAATTAAGAAAATGAGATTTGAAGAATTCCTTGCCCATCTGTAGCGAAATTAATTAAATCCGCAGAACCTTCATCGTTTTTTTTTTTTTTTTTTTTAAATAGAGTAGGCTGATGGCAAGCTGAAATTGCAAAGAAAGCCAGTCTTTCAAGAAACATTAACCTTCATATCATAAATATGGTTATATCATATGTTTACTTTTTATTACACTGTAAAATTTATATGGATATTGTAATCACTATTTTTATTATTTACATTTAATGCAAAAATTATTTTTGTAACATAAAAGTACCTTTCTGATAATAATTATAAGATTTTAAACATCTGGACGTTTTCGTTTGTCTTTATTTATTTATTATTTTATTTTATTTTTAATTTTTATAACTTCCTGAAAGGCAAAAATTAGCATAAATTTTTAAAATGTTTTCATAGAATTTTTTTTATTCAATTTCCAGAGTTATCAAAATACTCCGAATCGTTCCTATTTGGGTATATGGTGTTTACAGAGCAACCAATTATCACTTAACGCGGATTAAACAGGATAATTCCTACATATATACACTTGTAATTATGCATACTTTTATATATTTTATTAACCAGTGAAATATTAGCTCAAGAAAAATACTACAACATCCTCCAATCTAAATTAGTGTCAATAAGTTTTCATTTTTCGTAATAGAATTGCAGTACATTACAGACACATTTCTTTTTCTTCTAAACAACTATTCACTGTGTACAAATTGCAAGTTCACCTTACCATGGAATACTGTTTTCACATCCGGGGTAATGCCTCCAACCTCTCTCAAGCTTCTTGACCCCATTCAAAAGATGGCAGTCAGGTTAATTAATAACCGTTTCTTACAAAGTCTCTCCACTCTCTGTCTCACAGATGTTCAGTTTCTGATGCATGCTTTTCTATGGATGCTTCCATGACACTGTTCTTCTGAATTGGCATTTGTAATTCCTCACTATTTTCCAAACCAGTCAGCGTCTATTCACTATCTAATTTTAAATTCACAGAATGAATTTTTTCTTTTCTTCATTCTCGTGGATATCGTAATTGGTAAAATTGCCGTTCTTCCCACACCGGGTGGAAAAGATCTGATTTCGAATCCCGTCGACGACGCGAGGAATTTTCATGGGTCTTTTTTTTACAATGTGACTGAGTTAGTGGTTTCATGTGATGATTACACGGTTTTTTCTCCAGGAAACTCGGGTTTTTCGTCCAGCAAACCGACCACAGAATACACGCAAATTACAGACATTATATGTTCCGCAATATGGCCTAAGTTTCTGATGCGCCTATCACCCTACAACAACCAACCTTCTCTTATTAATTTATTCCTTTTACGTCTGTTTTCTGGAACAACATGCCTTCACACGTATTTCACGAAAACAACAATCGAAAGAAATTTAAGTCTAATATCAACAAGTATTAGATATTATGTTTAATTTTTCTCAGGCTTCGACCCATACATGGCACTCACCTTTCATGTTTGGGGTTTTCATTAAAAAATACAACCACCATGAAATGTAACTTTTAAGCGATCTTCAAATTCTGTCTCTTTCTTTTGATATGCAGAAAACTAATTCTGTGTACTAACTTTTCTTTGGGATCTCAGATACTACTGCATTAAAAAACTTATTTTAAAATCTCCGTATAATCATTTCGCTACTTTTTCAATAACTGCTTCTCAAGTGATGTTTATGGTTGGTTCGCTGTTTCCTAAAGAAAAATCATGAATTTATCTCATCATCCTCTATCTCTTTCCAGTCCATCTGTGGTAATTGTACTTTTCTTTTTTGCAGTGTCCATCCCATTTAATTCTTCCTAGGATTTTTCAGATCTCATGTGTTCTGCAATCAATATGTTGGTATCTCCAGTCTCTGGCAATAGACAGTACTGTACTTCTCTCTTCACATTTCTTCATGTCATTTGCAACTTCTGAGCCATCTATCTAGTTAAAGTTCACCTCTCACATCCATATGGTATTGACGGATGAGCTCATTAAAAGTTTTTCTTTTAGCCCATCGTAGATCTACAGTTTATAAGTGCTCAGTTATTTATGAAGATTCTTCAAGTCGTTTTTCTTGCCATTTTTCAAATACTGTACGAAAAGTCTGTCCATGTTTTTTCATCGGACGGTTGAAGTAGTAGCTCTGATTTAATTCCGAATCAAAGAAATATTATGATTAAACAAATAAATATATGTATATAAAATTAAACTATATATTAAAAAGTTTTACTTTGCATAAGCCTTTTCCAATAATGCACTCCAGAACTCATTGTTATGTTTGGAATGCATGAAAACCAGTTGGCCATTGAACGTTGGAAGACGATCATCAATAACAATGTCTACCCATCGACCGTATTGCCAAAATCGGAAATGGAAGATACCAGCATAATCCTTTACAAAAGACTGGTCGTCAGGAACAACACGGTAGAAAAGAGCTTGGTTAAGAGTTAGGTTGGCAACAGCTGCTAGGAGCCAACAGTCACCTAGGAGGATGGAAAAATACACAGGCTTCTAATACTGAAAACAGATACAATCTTAAAAGTAATAATTTCCATTTCAACAAATTTACTCCATAACATCTCAGAATAATGTCCCAGCTAAGACACGTTTTACTCACCTTCATATATTATAAATATAATTACCAGTTTCAAAAGTGTACCAGGATAGATAATGAAAACGAAAACACACGATTCAAGAAAATTAAAAAGGTTAACAACTTGTCGTCAATTTACTGAAAAATAAATGCTGATTTATTATATGAAAAAGTAAGCTGCATTCTGAGTACGTTTAAGTACGTTTTCATTTATCTTGACACACACTGTACATTTTTAATAAACACTCTGAAACTCCCACAGGTCTAAACTCAATGTAGAAACTTCACTGTTGGCAGCGATTAAATTAAGCGATTTACTAAAGCCAGCAAATTAAAAATTACTGCATCTAAACATAACGAAGAAAATTAAAATCGTGTGGCATATATTTAAAAAGTGCTTGGAAGGAGACAGACAGGTATTTCGACTGTTTACTTTAGCATTATTTCAAGAGGAAAGATAGCTTACGTAAATACAATTACACGAGAAAGCAGTAAAAGAATTAAGAGAACTTTAAATTCTTTCGAATTCATTCTAATAATTAAGTTAGATTTTAAACAGGCAGACAGTTCGGCCACGTTTATATTTTAATTGTAAACGATCTTTGTTTAAAAGATGTATCTCAACGATAACCATCATGTGAATTGAGGTTTGGGGGAAAAAAAACAAAAAAAAAAAACACCTCCAATAGGGAATTTTTCTACCGGTGCGTTTATTGAAATAGTTCTTCCATAATTATTTACCTAGGATTATGTGCCATTCTCGCCCTTAATGGTGGGACAGTGGATATAATCACCGTCCATCCCACACTTGGTGGAAAAGTTCTGCGTTCGAATCCTGTCAATGACGCGAGGAATATTTACAGTTCCCCCCCCCCATTTCTTAAAAGTGGCTGAGTTAGTCGGTGTCGGGCGAGGATTGCATGGTTTTCGTCCCTGAAAGCTCGAGGTTTACGTCCAGCAAACAGAAAAGTCGAGCATAGAACACAAGAAATTTATATATACAAAATATTGTCGTCTCATTGTCATATATATAGGGGTTGTCAATGATTCCCATGGATGTTAGTTTATGGTTTATTGATCCATGTCCGGTAATGAGGTAGGTGGTATAAAGACCAGGAGAAAACCAATTTGGAGATTTAGGAAATACGGCATTCACATAAGGTATAAATTTCTTGGTGATTGGGCCCTTGTCGGTAGCAGTCCATCTGTCCTGCCAAGTCTGAAGTAGTAGGATGCCAATTTGTTTCTTTTCCTGCCTGATTTCATTCAGGTTATTGATGGAGTATCCAAGGATAGTTGCTGGTATACCCCTGGATAGACAGTAGTGAAGGCCCCTTCGAATAACCTCCAGATCAAGTGGAAGGACACCCACAAGAACCTGAAGGGCTGGGTTGCTAACTGTGCAGCATGCCCTTGTAATAGTAAGAAGGATGGTGCGCTGGATGGTTCCCAGTTTACGTTTGTTGTTGTAAAGAGTTGCCCTGCGAAACCAGACCCCTGATCCATACGTTATGAAGGGAAGGAAGATT
This sequence comes from Mastigoproctus giganteus, assembly GCF_048544385.1. Lineage (NCBI taxonomy): Eukaryota > Metazoa > Arthropoda > Arachnida > Uropygi > Thelyphonidae > Mastigoproctus > Mastigoproctus giganteus. The sequence goes on from NC_143580.1 coordinate 198,025,297, forward strand.
GATTTGTACAGAACTTTAAGGGTACGTCGGTTCAATCCCCAATCACGACGACTCACCCGTGCAATGAGAGCAGTGTAGTTTCTCACTTTCGCGCATTGCCATAGTTGGTTAGAGCTTTTTCGCTACAATTAGATTTAATGTGGGCCGATTTTTAGTACTGAAAATCATTAAAATTGTCCAAAAGAACAGCTAAATGCTGATAACCAGATCACTAATCATGGTCCGGCTATCCACGCTTTTAACAACATTACATGTATTCCACTAACCACTGCTGCCATTTCCAACACCACTGCAAATAACTCCACGGGCTCACAACTGATAAGTATGGCAAACATCTTGGCACACTCAGGGTCTGAGCATCATTCTTCTCTTTCTCTTTCTTGGTGATTCCATTTTACTTCTGACTCTTGTTCTCTCTCTCTCTCTCTCTCTCTCTCTCTCTCTCTCTCTCTCTCTCTCTCTCTCTCTCAGGGTAACAACGCGGGGATTTTTTTTTTTTTTGGCTGGTGCAGCATAAGCCTCAGGCTTCCTTGCACCATATGGCTAATAATAATAAAATAGATTTGTCTGTTCCACTCATACATAAGAGTTTTATCCGTGGAAATGAATTCCCACCATCCGGTTTTGATTATTGTCTGCAAAAATTGGGCGGGGTATCTTCTTCTGGTCGGACTTTTTTCTTCCGATTGCTAGTTTCGTCTGAGTTACTCTTAAGCTGAACCCTAAACACTGTCTGTGTTGATACATGGGTGAACTCCGCTACTATCTATAACTATACTCTACGAATCATGTATTCGTGCAGCGATAGTATACTTTGCCTGCGACGGGCGGCATGTAGAGACATGATACAAGGTTCTATTATTTAACATATTTTAAAGTGCGCATGCTTGTGATTGTTTGCTTGTGTACATAGTATTTCATTTCTGAGGGATTAACTTTTTATTCAGCGTAATTGCAAACCTAGTAAGTTCCAACTGTTTATTAAAGCTATTACTGTATTATGTTTCGTACATATTGTGTCAGAAATCCTGACAGCTGACTGCTACACTAGACTAGTAGTAGAAGGGTTTTAGGAGCATCAGCGACTAAGGCCATATTGCTCCGTATATACTGTCTGTAAATCGCGTGTGTACTGTGGTCGATTTTCTGTTTGCTGGACGTAAAACCCGGGAGGAAAGAAAAACCATGCTACCCTCGCCTGAGACTGACTAACTCAGCCACGTTGTGAAAAAGGCCTATAAAAATTCCTCACGTCATCGACGGGACTCGAACTCAGGTCTTTTCCACCCGATGTGGGCAGGACGGAGATTCTACCGTGCTATCCATGAAGGCACACCAGACTATCAAAGGTGACTATTCATTAGCCAAGAAAAGAGAAAACTTATATTATTGTTTGGTTTTTAGGAACATTAGCAAATAAGGCCATATTACTCCGGGGATATGCGGTGGTCATTCCCTGATCTCTCCGCGTCCTCAATATTTAGTGGTCACGGGCTCGAACCCCGGTCTAATCAAGAAGCGTTTGCTATCACTGCTGCTCCTGCCCACCTGGGTACGGAGGCGCCGAGTCGAAACTAATACAATAAATAAGACAATAAAGCTTTCTAAAGTGAGCGTAATCAGTATAACAGTTTCAACTGTTTCACCCTGTCTAGAGGATATGTCATGGATTTAGTTTTGATGGTGACCCCTAACCACAAAGGACAGTGAGTAATGTCTCAATCTACTCCTCTAAATCACGTTATTATCTGATAGTTCCGTAGATCGTAGAACGAAAGGTCAAGTGAAAACTCTGGACACGCCTTTCTCTCCTTTCTTGTAGGGAAAAATCGATTACCACACTGTGGACCCAAAAAACTCCCCGAACCATGCGTTTTATTAAACTTGTTATTTGCTTTCACCGCGATGTTAAGTGAAGAATGTTGTGGCCATGACTAATAAAGTTATATTGCCTTCATGATTGCGTCAAAGGTCACTTGCAGTTCCTGCGTAAGTCCGTGGTGATGATACCACATCCGACCGAATCAGTTTCTATTACATCGCAATATAAAATTAAGTTTAAGTGAGAGTTCAAGCGACGGAAAATAAACTTTTTTCTGTAGTTCGCGAACTGAAAAATAAAATGATTGTTACACCACCGTTTTCATCTAAACATATTTCCATAAAAATTTTGTTTTTTATTTTTAAACTAGATAATGTCATAAAATAGCAGGAAAAAATTTAAAGTTTTTAGCAATCTATCTCGCTATCTGGAGATGAATACTACTGTCTGTATGCAAAGTCGAAGTTAGAGCGGGGTAACAGAGGCGATCGTCCCAGGCGCCAAGAACCTCATTTTTTTAATAATAAGTATTAAATATTAAATAGTACTTGATAGGAAAGTCACGGACGTAAAAGCTATATGTTATCAAATAGAAGGCGTTTGAGAATTTGTGGGAGGGAGGAGAACGCTGGGATTAGGCACGAAGCACAGTGTCTAGCAAATCGCTCTCGCATGCAGCACAGTTGATATAATCACCGTCCTCCCCACACCGGGTGGTTCGAATCCCGTCAATGACGCCAGTGGTTTTCATGCGCCTTTTTCCCAACGTGGCTGTGTTAGTTTTTCTCAAGCAAGAATAGCATGGTTTTTTCTCCCGGAAACTCGGTTTTTGCATCCAGCAAACAAACAAAATCCACAACAGAACACACGCAATTTACAGGTAAATATATATACGGCGCAATATGGTCTAAACAGTGATGCCTCGAATCCATACCGTGAGCGCTGTTTACTAGTGCCTGCCCTGTTCGTATATCATGGCCAGCGAAATCTGAACTATAGAACATACATACTTCGGATGCTCCTGGACGATGTAAAGCCACCCCCAACTACCTCCACATTCTCTCCAAGAACAGCCTAGCAAATCAGTTATTGGACTTCAACTTTCTAATTCTATTCGTATAATATTTTATTTAAAATAGAAGTAAAAGATGAGGCAAAATTCTACAGTAGATATCACAACTGTAATCCTTTTTAAAGAGTTGTTTGTATTGGAAAAGAGATTGCAGAATCACCCATTGCTTTTTAACTTTAACTAACCTGCACGAAGACATAGACGAAAAATGTCTGATGCGAGGCAAGATAAATCAGTAAGGAAAAGACATGTAGAAATATTGAAACACGAGTCTTTTTCTACGTTACATTGGACACCACTCACTTTTCTCTAAAAAAAGTAGTTTGAAAATCTTAAAATTCATAATAAAGTATGGGGATTTTTATATAACCACGACAACTACCAGAAGACTTAGCCATCCATTGCACCAATTTACCAGTCTGTTCCATTTATATCATTATGATCTCCATCCTCGTCGACAGCGACCATACTGATATAAACGGAACGGACATCTGTGATATGGGGAAAATTATTCTTCTTCTACCTACTGAAAAACACTTACTACCAGAACCTCTTCAATTCATCCATAACACAAATAAGAGCGATATCTCCTCGAATCCATACCGTGAGCGCTGTTTACTAGTGCCTGCCCTGTTCGTATGTCATGGCCAGCGAAATCTGAACTATAGAACATACATACTTCGGATGCTCCTGGACGATGTAAAGCCACCCCCAACTACCTCCACATTCTCTCCAAGAAGAACTCAGACGCGCTCTTGTAGATGTCCTAGGGATTCATAATAGCTTCATCAGCGACATGCAATGTCATTGAGAGTCCTGTAATGCAGTCAGTAGGCCTATTCCCCCAAACGAATAGCAACTGACATTCCATCCACGACTTAACTCTTGGCCAGGTTTGTGCATATGTGTTAACTATCATTTTACAGATCACTAATGAAATTAAATAATTTTTTTATTTTGATTTTTCTGTTTATTATTAAAGATCATTCACTTGAGAATTTCCAAGGATTACCGCGATTTTCTCCATTCTATGACTGTTCCTTAAGATTTGGAAAACTATTTCTGATGCTAAAATTTCAAAATAAAACTATACAACGAAATAACAGAATATACCAATAAAGCCATGCGCTTAACACCATAATCTTGAGTAATGGATGATTGTACCAAGTTTATTAGGTGACCAACTTGCTTAATTTTCAGATAAACAGTCTCTAAGGTAATGAACATAGGAATATAAACCCTTTATCTCGAACATAGGAATACAGACCCTTTATCAAGAGCAATTTCCATTCCTCGTCAGAAGTGTCATCATCAATACTCTCACAAACTCCCTCTACGATTGTCTCTGACATTAGAGAAGCGTAAGGCCGCACTGCATTCCATAATTGTTCTTTAAGATGAATTATGGGACCGAGATGCTAAGTGGCGTAGAATCCTGCTGGACTTGGACACGATTTTGACAGTACAGTTATACTCATTAACGAAATTTTTATGCAAGTACGGTATTGTGCTGATATTTCCATTAATTTATAGTTATGAAAAATATGCATTTATCATCATGAATTCTTCTTAGGCGCTTGAATACCGGCTGTCCTACATTAATTGAGTAAAAGTAAAAATGTATTATTAAAAGATTTATTTTCGCGCGATTAATTTTTTAGAATTCAATTTTTGTTTGTACAACAACTTTTGGAAAAACCAAAACGTGTGCAACCTCAGGGGAATATAAGTTAACGTTCATTTGTTAGTAAGTTATACAAACAAAAACAATAGCATTTCTAATACTTCTGTTTTTAAACGTGGCTTTATTGCCCTTTCGAAATGAATGCGCTAAGGTCCAACTGAATGTAAAGTAAGCCTCGAATCGTATATGATGTATCTTCACAATCTTAAGTGTCTTCTAATCTGATAACGGGGCTTTACCTTTTATCTTAAAACCTTTACTTTTATCAGCTTATTGCCACTGTAGAAAATGTGTGTGTGTGTGTGTGTGTGTGTGTGAGTGTGAGAGAGAGAGAAAGTCAAGAAACGCCATCTGGGAGAAGGGGTGACAGAAGTTTGTCTAAGATTTATTACTGAAAAATCCTATAGGCACCTAAGTTGACAGCAGCCTGTTCGGTACGCCTGTAGTTTCTCAGTTAAGTTTTATCTGATTTAGAGATAGGGCTGTTGCTGCTCTTTTAAACCTCTATCAGCTCCGACAGGGCGCATTTCTCAGCCTCTGGCAGTTTATCGTTGTTTCTTTTCAGATATCGTAAAATCCAAGCGTAACGACCAGTTTTTAAAAGCAATTTTTATTCTCTTTATCCATCGTTACTTAGAATAATTTTTTTATCAAATCATTTACGACGAATACTAAAAAAGATATGAAAATCACTTATTTTTGAAACAAAGGAAAAACAAATAACGTGACTTATGAGACGGATGCCTTAGCTTTTAGCATATCATAAAATTATTGTAGTAAACAGTACACGATTTTATGAAACAACGACAGAAGCTACGAAAATTGTTCAATAAAACCGGTTCTGTTTACTCGGACGGAACTGTAAATCATAATTTTATGAGTATATTTACGCTGCATCCAATAGAAAACGAGGCCAGGCATTATGTATGTAATTTGCAATACTTTTCTACACGTTCTTGCAGATAAAATAAAGTTTTATAAGCTTATGTCTGTAACTCATATATCAAATAGATGAATCTATGGCAATATGTCAGCTGTCTTCATTTCCCGTGTGTGTTTTATACATTACGGCATCTCATTAAATAGTGGCTTATTTGCTCGTTGGTACCGATTTCTAAACATGATCTAAACTTAAGTGGAAAGAAAAAAAAGTTTTAGAATTTTAACTATTCTTTACAGAATACGGTTAATTTTTACTTTGGCATAAAGAATTGTAACTTCTTAGCTCAAATTTCAGAAAGATAAGATTTTGTTTCGAGGCAGCAACTCGAGTTACATTTCTTAACGTAACTCGAATTACATTTCTTTAATTAAAATGGGATGGAGAAAATTAGAAAACAGTGGATCTAGAAATCCAATTAAAATGCTAGACCCGCAGTTCTGGCAATCGACTGGCCGAGAATAAACTTCTGCCATTCATACAAAGCATAGTACACAGGTCTACGATTTCGAAAAATTTATATCTGAGTGAATGAAATGAGAGCATCCCGCCAATATGCACAACATAAAAGCATATTTTAATTAACTGGAAACAGGTGAATAGTTAATATGATCAATAAGTATAGTAATCAAATTTTAGTGAACAATCAAGTGTTTCATGCCTTTACATGACCACTAGGATGAATTTGCTAGGCTCAGGCCCGTAATATGACTATGCAGTTATGAAAGTGCACCAAAAATCGACCATGAAACATGAACTATCCAGATGGTTTACTTTTATTTAACACAATGCATTGTCATTGCGATGTGCAATCTTTGCTCCAACTTATACACTGAGTGGCCAATTTATTAGGTACATTATTAGCGAGTAGGTCCCCTTTAGCCCTCAGAACGGCCTAGCCCACACTGACCTCCAGCTGCTTCCTACTGTCGTTGCAATTCGATGGTTGCGGATCTCTAGTCTGAACAGCTAATCCACCTCATCCTATAAGTGCTCAATTGGCTTGAGTTCTGGTTACTGGGGAAACCACCACAGTAGGGTGAATTCATTCTCATGTTCGTGGAACTAGCTCTGTACAATTCTGGCCTTATAAAATGACAGATTATTCCGTTAGAAGAGCCAATTCGCAGATAGATACAGTACGATAAATGGACTAGCCTAGCCGGACACAATTTCGGGATAATCTATGGCATCAAACGTTTCTTCACTAGTATCAAAGGGCACAATGTGGTCACTAAAACACTCCCCACGCCGTTACACCTTTACTACCAGATTGCACTGTTGGATGTATAGACCTCGTGCTGATTTCGCCACATTCTGGTCTACCCATCAGCATGAAACAGAAGGAACCGATATTCTTCACACCAGGCAATTTTTTCAGTCATCCAGTGTTGGTGTTCCTGATTCCACTGTAAGCGTATTTTTTTTTTTTTTTTTTTGTGACAGGAATGGATCCCAGTTTAGTTTGGTCGTCGGCTTGCTTGGTCAATTATTACAATTCAGATGCAGCAGTCAAGAGGTCGACTGATGCATCTAAAGTAAAAAAATACATGAGCTGGCTGTAGCGGTGAAATTATCATATCGCCAGGTCCGCCACTAATGGCAGAAGCTCGATTTCCCGACAGCTCAGCTCGGACTTGGCGCATCATGGACTTAGTCGCTCATGCGCCATAAAAAAAAAAAAAAAAAAAAAGAGGCGGATGGCATGGGGGGGGGGACAATATTTATAATTTCGCCTCTGCCTCGCTGTCACTTAAGGGGAAGAATGGGATGAGGTTGAATTCACAGATTAACAGAAATTAAATGAATGGAAAAAATTTTAATTTTATTATAAAATTTTGTAAAGCATTTGCAGACTTTACCAGTTCCTTTCATGTGTTCCTATCTTTGGCCATGTTTCTCGACTCGTTTTCAGTATTTTTCGAGAATATGTAAATACAGGTAACCCTCGTATAACACGGTTGTTAGGTTCTTTAAAATCTCGTGTAGTGCGAAACCGTGTTATACGGGACTAAGAATCAGTACAAAGGGGGGGGGGGGTTACATTCCAAAAGCTAACAAAAATACACTATTTCGTTAACAAATTGCTAACAAAACTGACAAAAATACACCATTCTAAATTTCGTGGCTCTTCTGCTCTTTTCAAAAAATCGTTAATCTGGGTTTGCGTTTGCTCTTTGTCGTATGGAACTAACCATTTTTGAAGCTCCCTTTTGAACTTTGGGCTCCTTTCAGTCGAAGAATCTGAATTCAAAAAATAAGATTCTAGTTTTAGTGTAATATTTGGAAGTTCAGAATTTTCATCTGCGCTATCATCCTCTGAATTGATTTGATTTGCCTCCGATGCCATTTCCACCAAATCCGCTTCGCCAGCCTTTTTTTTTCTAGCAGTAATTCTTGAACGTCTTCAGTAATCATATATATATATATTTTTTTTTTTTTTAGGAGCATCGGCGATTAAGGCTATGGTGCTCTCTGTGTTCAAATTGCATGTGTTCTGAGGTCGATTTTCTAATTTTCTGGACGAAAAACCCCAGTTTCCCGGAGAAAAAACCAAGCTACACTTGCCTGAGACTGACTAACTCAGCCCCGTTATGAAAAATACCCATAACAATTCCTCCCGTCATCGACGGGATACGAACTTAGATCTTTTCCACCGGGTGTAGGGATGACGGAGATTCTATCAACTATGCATGCTACCCACGAGGGCTTCAGTAGTCGTATTATCAAAATGTTCCCCCTCCTACCGACTTAGCAAGTTCTACTATCGCACGGATTCCGTTTTCTGTCGGTTCGACCCTATTTCCTGAATGAACTGGCTGTGGCCATAAATTTTTCCAACACGCATTTAATATTGACAGTTTTATTTCTTTGAGCGATAAAGCTGTTTCCGATACAGTCCACAATTGAAAAATGTTACCATGCCTCCATCACTTCAATTTTCCATCAATTCAATTCGAAATCAATTTTTTCCAAAATCCATTGTAACGATTTTCTAATGTAATGAATTTCAAAGGTAGATATACAATGCCTTGATCTAATTAAGGAAGTTGTGGTAGGAATACTGCTTCAACGTTTGGATGACTTAAATCTTTTGGATGGCCTGGCGCGTTATCCAGTAGCAATAAAACTTGAAAATCTAGATTTTACCACAAGTTCACCAGCACAGAACCTAACATGGAGATTTCCAAATATTTATTTATTTTTAATTTTATTTATTTATTTTTATTTATTTTATTTTATTTTATTATTATTATTATTTTTTTTTTTTTTTTTGCACAGCGATTAGCAAGCCAAAAGCAGGGATTCGCAAGAAAGATGGAAATATAGAAATATTACATCCAAAATAATAGCAGTTTCCCCCCCCCCTCACAAAAACTCAAAAATACCGTTATACGAGGTTGCCACAATTCTCTAACCATGTTAGAGCGAAACCGTGTTATACAGGGTGTCTCAAAAATATTGGTACAAACGTTTAGGGGAGGTAGGTAACATCTAAAGGAATGTGAATCGCATACAAACCCATAACCGGAAACGTCACCGTAAGTCGGTACACGGCGCGGTAGTCGCCGCACGAAGAGCATGCATCGATATACGAACTGTGAGCTGGCAGACATGCACCTAGTGTATGGATTAGCAGAGGGCAATGGACGAGCCGCTCAACGAATTTATGGAGAACGCTTCCCAGACAGACATGTACCGGACCACCGTTTGTTTGTGCGTGTGCATCAAAATTTGTGCGATTATGGGTCATTTAGAGATAACAGGAGTAGTGCGGGCAGACCACGTTCGACGCGAACTCCCACCATGGAAGAAACTGTGTTGAATGCCGTCCAGAATAATCCTACTACCAGTACACGTGCCGTTGCCTCTGCCTTAGGGGTGTCTCGTTCAAGTGTACAGCATGTCTGGCACGACGATTCATTACACCCCTTTCATCTCCAAAGGGTTCCGTTACTGCTCCCCCAAGATCATCCTGCACGTGTGGCTTTTGCGCAATGGTTTCTCCAAGAAAATGTTCAAGACTTGAATTTTCCAGCCTATGTTTTGTTCACGGATGAGGCTTATTTCACTCAAGAAGGCTTATTCAATCAGCACAATGCTCATGTGTGGGCTCACGATAACCCACACGGTGTGCGTCCCCATGCGGCACAACATCGCTTCGCAATAAATGTGTGGGCAGGTATGGTCGGTGACGGCTTAGTCGGCCCATACCTGTTACCATCCTGCATGAACTCCGCTAAATATCGGATCTTTCTTGAACAAGTTCTACCAGGGTTACTTGACGATGTTCCAGCAAATGTGAGACGCAACCTTTGGTTTCAACATGACGGGGCGCCTGCCCATTATGGCAGGTGTGTTCGTGACCATTTGAACAGTCGTATTGGGCGTCGATGGATTGGCCGTGGTGGACCAGTTGCCTGGCCCCACGCTCACCTGATTTATCGAGCCTTGATTTCTTTCTGTGTGGGCCCTCAAATCTATCGTGTATGAGAATCGCCTGTGGAGACGGAAATGGATCTCGTGGCGAGACTCGTCTGCGCTGCTGCTATTGTCAAAGAAACTCCAGGTGTGTTCGACCGTGTCCGCCAATCCATGCTGCGTCGGTGTTACGCATGCATCGCGTCTCATGGTGGAACCTTCGAGCATCTGTTGTAACATCATGAAATGCATCCATCTCGTACTCCATTGTTAATATTATGTCAGATAAATGTTTGCCACTAATTACTGTCTTGTGTCATTTCTGCTCCTTGTGCCTCTGCTACTACTTTCCCGTGACGTTTCCGGTTATGGGTTCCTATGCGATTCACATTCCTTTAGATGTTACCTACCTACCCTAAACGTTTGCACCAATATTTTTAAGACACCCTGTATAAGTACCGTGTTGTGCGAGAACTGTCGCACTTTATCAATCGTGTTAGACTGACACTGTGTTATAGAAGTACCGTGTCATACGGGGGTTGCCTGTAATTCAAATTTTAAAAATTTTCCAATTACGTTACTTTAATTAGAATTTTATAGTTTATTGTTATATGTAAATAATTATTCCTCTGTGTAAGCCAATCTCCTTATGTAAACGGTGTTCATAATTTATTTACACTCTCTGGGTAGACTAAAGTGACCATAGTTTAAAAGCCTCAATGCTGGAGTGACAGGCACAATTTGGTCTTAGTTGCCCTTGTGCCGATAAACTTCCATTAAAACCAACCAACCAACCATCAATGTTGGATAAAATTCAAAAGAGAAAAAGAAAAGATACATGTATTTCAGGCTGCATATCCTGTAATTTAAGGGTTTGTTCTCCCCAAAATCACAGAAATAGACTCTTAAAAAAAATTTAATAAACCGAAAACAATCAAACATGGAAAGGAAAATTTTAAATATATGTATTTGCTTCAGCATCAATTTTTGATGTGAAAACATTTTTGGCGGCACCTACTAAATTTTGGACTGAAGTAAAACCAATTTTTCAGGAAAATGTGAAGCGGAAATGACGCTAATATAGTCACTAACGTTGATTCGGTAGAATAGGTAGCGGACGTGAGCATAAAACGTTACATCGTTCATACTAAATATTTCGGACTGAAGTAAAACCGATTGGCAACGAAAACGCGAGACGAAATTTAGGAAGTATGCGGGGCATCATTTAGGAAGTAGCCGGCGCTCATGCCTGCTACTTCCTAAATGACGCTAACTCAGTCACAAACGTTTTTTTTTTATATATATATTTTTTAATTTTTTTTTATTTAATAAAAAGAATAACCTTTATTGTCAGTTAAGGATTTTCTGTGGTCAATAATTTGTCCGTCAACAAAACTATTCGTTCGGTGACAGAATTTCTCCAAGAAAACAGAGGGAAAATTCTACTATCTTTTTTAACGTTTTCGTGGGGTGCATTCTCATTATCAAAATGCTCATATATTTCATGAGCTAGCTTGATAATGTAGATTATGACCCAATATAATGATCCAATCCATTAATAATGTAGGTCATAATCTACATTATCTTGATAATGTAGATTATGACCCTTGATAATGACCCAATCCATACCACCTGTGTAGGAATTTTTCTTGTTCCATTCTCTTATTATTATTATTGGTGCAAGGAAGCCTGAGGCTTATGCTGCACCAGCCAAAAAAATATTTCTGAGTTACCCTGGAAGAGAGAGAGAGAAGGGAATAATCAAGAAAGAGAAGAATGATGATATCCAGCTCAGGACCCTGGGTGTGCCAAGCCCTTACTCACCAAATGTGAGCCCCTTGGGGACTTTCGTAATCAGTGGCATGTTTGCGTACGAAACTTCATCAGAAAGCTCACTTCCTTCTATCTCAGAGGGATTCTCAAAAACTGTGGATAGCGAACAACTTCGGGGAGGTAGCTTTTTTTTTTTTTTTTTTAATTTCGCCTCAGGTTTCTTTTTTTTCTTTATTTCCCATCTTTTTGAAGTTGTAAGATTCCTTCATTGTTTTACTTGATAAATACATTAAAATTTAACTAAAATTAAAATTTAATTGAAATTAGAATAATTACAATAAATACTGTAATTTAAATTTAATTAATTAAAATACTCCCGTTCTATCCAATGACCTTTTGAGAAATTAAAAATAATGAATTATCAATCCCATTCCGGGATATGCAATTTTAAGTTACCCACTTAAACATTTCTGTAAATGGATACATTTAAATATTTCTCAGATAAAATTTTAAAAAATACAGTTATCATTTTGCTGAAGAAAGCAGAAATCAGCCATTTCCCCAGATACTTTCCACTACTGGAAAGGAAATAAAAATGTTGATGTGTCCAGCCTGATGCTGTATGTAGGGTCACCTTAATGCAGGCTAATTTCCGACATATTGGTTAGCCACTTTATTTTTTGCCCCTTTATTGATGGCAATTTTCTGGCCATATAAATTGACCTGTTCAATTAACTCTTCTGATTGAACAGATTTAGCAGGCTTATCACCAAAGACAAAATTATGCTGCAAGAATGAAGCAAAGCAATGAAGCAAACTACATCATTATATTATCTAGAATAATAAATTGCGCTCATACCACCATGAATTCAGATTCACCGAACCAAGCAATCACGTTTAAACAATTCGTAGCCAAGTTGATAAAATTACTAGCACCTACCTTTTCTCTAACCCATTACGACTGTATTCCAATGATAAAATGGAGCCTCTTAATTTCCTCTCCCACATACGTACTCCATTTGGAAAGTCTCCTTCAATGTATGTCTTCTAAATAAACAATTTAGAAGTAAATTGCATTTACGAAGTGCTTTGAGCGCTTGAAATTTCCACCATTTGAAGGGGGAGAAACTTTTTCAGTGATTTATAAATAATTCTGAGCTAATTACTCTCATCAACCATCACTAACTTCTGGGGCATTTCGTTTTGCTGGGTAATTATATATAAATTGTACTTTGCATGAATGCATAATGACTAAAACAGCAGAAACGATCATTGGGCTTATGAGAGCTGCAGGTGGGTTTAAATCGAAGCCGGTTTAATGCTACTAAATTATTTTAGTAAAGAGATCGCCTTCACTTTATTCAGCAGCTGGGGCGTTGATTTAAGATTTTTTTTGATTAAATAATAGTAGCATTAAAGAGATTTCTGCTCCAAATTTTTTTAGCTGTCATCGCGGAGAAAAAGCTGACATGATTATTCACAACTCGCATAATCCTATAAAAATTTAAGTAGATGACTCTTTTCTTTTTCTTTGAGCGGCCCTTTTAATGCGAGCGACATCCTTGAATGGCTGAGAAGATTACATCTGTGAGACTATGATAAGATTATGAGATTAGAGGCTCTTGTTTAATTTGCAAAATATCAAATTTCGTGATTTTCGAATCTTTCAGCGAGAGGGCTTGCTCTCCCATTTTTTTTATTTTATTTGTATTAATTTCAGTGCATTTTACTTACATCTCAGTAGAATTTAAAATAATGAAGCAACAGATAAGGAAGCGCCTTCCGACGAATGGCATGGAAGCATCGCAATATCAAAGAACAAAATCAAAAAAAAGACAAACACTGAATTCAGTTAGGGACCATTGCAGAGTTAAAAAGTTGCTACAACCTTGTTCTTATTTCATTTCTGTATCTTATTTCTTAATAGTTTTAACAGATTAAGTCCACTGAATCACATTCACAGCAAACAGCATTTTTTCTAAGTCAACACTGGAAAAGCTGCAACTCAGACTCTACTTTGGGGTAAACTAGAAGTATCTAGTTCTATCTAGTTTACCATATTCCGAGCTGCAGTTTTGTAAATTTGTAAATTTATCACATCTATAGAAGTCAGCTTTGTACAATTTTTAAGGGTAGCTAAATTAGCATCAAAGATAACGTTCAAGTCTCACACTCTTGGGAACACTATGTTTTTTTTTTTTTTTTTTTTTTATGTAAACCCCAAACACGAGAGGTATTGGAACCTATAGTACTTAGTACCGTGCTTGGGTTGGAGGTTGAGAAGAGGAAAGAAGATATTTGTTGACATTAGACTTTAACTTCTGTAGACTGTAATTTTCAGGAAATATGTATGAAGGAAGGTTGTTCCAGAAAACAGCAGCTGAATGGATAAACGAGAAAGATGAAAAGTTGGTTCTGTGAGTTTGGAGTTGGACAGTAAATGGATGTTGGCTGGTGGCGGCACGTATTCGGACTGTTTTGAAAGAGAGAGCGGGAATTATGGAAGCCAATTCAGAAGAACAGTGCCCATGGAAGTATCTGTAGAGGAGGCATGCAGCAGAAACAGTACGTCTATGAGACAGCGAGTGGAGAGACTCTGTTAGAGATGAATCATTAATTAACCTAACTGCTCTCTTCTGATTGGAATCAAGAAGCCTGAGAGAGGTTTTGGGGGCACCACTCCACATGTGGGAACAATATTCCATGGCTGGGCGGATTTGCGATTTATACAGTGAGCAGCTGTTTGGAAGAAAAGTAACGCCGAGAGCGAAAGAGAAAACCAAGTTTTTTAGATGCAGAAGAAGCAATATTTGTAATGTGCTTGTGCCAAGAGAGATTATAAGTCAGGGTAATCCCAAAAGAGATATATCATTTTGCCTAGAAATCGGAGTGTCACTAAAGATAAGCATAGAAGCAGAAGAATCCTTTTTGCGAGATATATAAGATAAGACTGAGTTTTAGAAGGGTTGAAATTAACTAAGTTGTCTTTGCCCCACTGGAGAATGGGGAATTGGTAGCAGATTTTCGAGAAGTTGAAGCTGATTGAGCAGGACAAGGTTTTTCAAAATGGAAAGTGGAATGCAATGTGCTATCATCGGCAAAACTATGGATAGGATTTCCAGTCAATTGAAGAAGGTCATTAATATACAAGAGGAAAAGAGTGGGAGAAAGAACTGAACCTTGAGGACACCGGCATTAGTAGAAAAGTTAGAAGACAGTGAGCCATCTACCATCACCCTCAGAGAGCGATCAGAGAGAAAACTGGATAACCAATTACTAAAAACAGTTGGCAAACCATAAGATGGAAGCTTGTTTAGAAGACCTTTATGCCAAACACGATCGAAAGCCTTTGAGATGTCAAGAGCAATTACTTGTGTTTCACCGAATCTTTCCATTGAATTAGTCCATAAATGGGTAACATAGGCCAGAATATCACCAGTGGATCGACACTGACGGAATCTATACTGGCGATCGTTGATCAGACGGAAGGTTTCTAGGTAGTTTAAGAGTTAGCGGTTAATTGATTTCTCCATTACTTTAAAAAGAGTAGAAGTAATTGCAATGGGACGATAATAGGATGGGAGGGATTTGTCACCGTTTTTAGGAACTGGCTGGATATGAGCAAATTTCCAAGCAGAAGGAAAAACACCTTTGGAATAAGAGTGAAAAAAGGCGGCAAAGAATAGGAGTAAGTTCAGGAGCATAGGTTTTGAGAACAATTGGAGAAATACCATCGGGACCTAGGAACTTTCTTAGCATCAAGATTCTTCAAAATCCTTCTGACATCCTTTTGACGGAAGACCACAGGAGACATTGAATGGAGCGTGTTGGGAATGGTGGGAGGTGTTTTACCAAGATCATTAATACATGAGTTGGAAGAAAAATGGGATGCTAGCAGGTCAGCTTTATCCTTGGCTGAAGTGACAACAGAACCATCTGGTTTGGACAGAGGTGGGAGCAGAGATGGGCAAAAGTTGCGGCCAATAGCTTTGGCAAGAAACCAGAATGCTCGGCTACCGTTAGGGCAAGAAGCAAGTTTTCTACTCTTAGCCTGTTCAAACTCTAGTTTGGACTGATTAATAACTGCTTTACAATTTTTCGAGCTTTGGTGTAGGCAGAAAATGAAACTGGAGAATTAGAAACAAGCTAATTACGATATGCATCATTCTTCTCTTGAACAGCCTTAGCACATTTTTTGGAAAACCAAGGTTTAGATAAAGGACGAGATTTTAAAGTGGAGTGTGGGATAAAGGATTCCATGCCTGTAAGAATAATTTCACTGACACGATCTGAGCAAACGTTGACATCAGAAGTTTTGAAACCGTAATCCGACCAAGGAAAAGAAGAAAAGAAGTCTTGCAGGTCATCCCATTTTGCATTCTTGTAATGCCAAACAACACGAGGTTGGGAATAGCCATGCGATAAAGGTTCCATTGGAGAAGAGACAATCACCAAGTTGTGATCTGAAGTGCCTAAAGGACCTCTCACTTCGACCGTTGACTTAGAAGGGTTGTTTGTGAGAAAAAGATGAAGCGTATTGGCTGTATGATTAGGATTATCCGGTATTCTTGTAGGTAAATGAACAATCTGTGCAAGGTCATTAGTAATTGCAAAAGCCTGAGCATCTCGACCAGCTGGGTCGGTGTGACTAGAAAACGGAAGCCAGCTGGAGTTGTGAACATTAAAATCACCAAGGAAAATTACCTCACTGTTAGGAAAGTTGGACTGGAGAAAGTCAAGTTGCAAAGAGAGGAAGTCAAAGAGCTCCAAGTGATAAGTGGAGTTGGGAGAACCCTAGAGACAACAGATTAATTTGACACAATGAGGTAGAGAGATTTTAAGCCAGAGAAGATCAAAGAGAGGAGATTCCAAATTGCCAAGGGAATATCAGAACGGACATATGCACAAGTACCACCTTTAAGGCGAAAGGAATCATACAACGAATAATTTGGGCATCTGAGATGAGCAGTAGTTGAATCAACCGATAACTGAGATTCTGTCAGAAAAAGTACATGGGGTTTGGCAGAGACTGCAAGTGGAAATGGACATCGTTGAGATTAGAATTGAGACCACGTATATTTGTGAAATGAATTAGGAAGTGCTTGGGAGGTTTAGATCTTTTCGCAGATAAACTTGCTCTATTAGTTTGACAATTTATGGTGTATTCAATAGTAAGAAAAAGTGGGTGGGATATGCTGTATGAAGTAATGAAATTTTTGGATATGGCGTACACATGGTAAGAATATACCCAGATCATTGACATAACGTGGCCTCGACAATGCTCCCCGCATACACATTACTCGGACTCTCTCCAGTCACTATCTGGCAGAGTAGGGGGTAGCAAGATTATACACTAGCTGATCCGGAAGCCTCCTAGAGAGTTATCAATAGGTTTGGTCCGGTGTACTAACTAGCGGCCGACTTGCGAACACCGTTTTAGAGCTGTACCCTCTAAATGTAAGGAATATTGGATCTCGCCACGACGTTTATCATAACCTCAAAAGTCATTAATCATACTGCATGATGGAAGAGATAAGGAAGGGTTGACCGGAACTTAGCTCCACTACTTCAAGCCTCCAATAAGCAAAGTGGTGGTATTGCACCGGTTGATAAGAGTCATCTACCACCTAGTACTGCCTGGTAATAGGTGGTAGATGACTCGACCCCTGCTTACGTTGGTTCACACCTGGGTGGTAACCCACCATGTGCTTGTGCATGGAGGTTATACCCAGGATTACTAACAGTCCGACCATCGTGAAGGTGCAAGCAGAGGATTTGGCTGTCACAGACCGTCGGACTTCGCCGAAATTGGGTCCACTTGACTTGAGTGTCACCCGAATATCAGTTCCATCAGCGTTTTAGACTCTCAGGTAGCAAGTACAGCTTGTCTGGCATATCTAAGAGAATGTCAGTGACAACCTCAAGGACCAATGTAGCAATTAACTGTCTGTATTTAGCGTCAGTTGAAAGTTTATTGTTATTACTATAAGTTTAATAATCCTATACAATTCACCCCTGGACAGCTACGTGCTAGGAGGGTAATAACTACATACTTAGGTAAGAGTAACCACATACACAAGAAGTTACATTGCAGTATATGTGAGCCCCACCTGCTGAAAAATTTACATAAGTCTTGTTTACAAAATCTTATCTTCAACACCAGCTTATATTCTTAGCATCATTTCACTTTACTAATGAGATACATTCAATTTAAATGGAAACAAGTCTTAGGTTGAGTGCTAGCACGATTACCTGATGATTTAGACACAGGATAGTTGGCATTACACAATACTATCTGTCGATATGGACACTGTTAGACATGAGCGAGAACTGCTCTCTGTTATTCCTAGAGTTTAGTCTTGGGGACAGCTCTGAGTATCCTACAGACACCCAAGGCCTGTTGTATTTGCATGCACAGAGGCGCTGAACAGTGACCATCAATTTTGAGGTATTCTTCACAGTTGGGTGAGGAGAAAAGAGTCCCCAAAAACTTGTCTTTTTATGCTGCATCTTCGCAAAAGTCTTTCGGCGTCGATCTTCAGTGTTAATACGCTGAATATCTTAAGTGAGGAGCGGAGAGGTAAGCTCGGGCCAGTAGAGAGCCTCGCACTGGACTGTGTGCGTGAAATTATGTTGTCGATCTTTGGGGCATCTAGCTTCCCAGTGCGGAGTTGAGCAAGCGTCAACAAATTCCTTGTGATAACTCGCAGCCTCCAAGGCTTGACGTGGAGTTTAGATTAGTGTGTTTTCTCATGAATTGGCGAAAGGGTTCTCAGCGACTCTATTGAGCTATATGAACAACCAATATTCAAGTCCCGTGAACGGCTTTAAGATGCCAACTAGGCAGCGGGCCAAATCTGCGAAGCTTATAAGGGTACGGGGACGACGCCTGGTGGCTGTCCCAAAGAACGGAATACGTTTTAGCTTTCATGTGGGTAAAAGTGGGGTACAAACGTTATACTGTCATCCCACATTGACCCTAGATCCAAATGAGGGATCGCCTTCGAAACTGAAGCACCTCCAACTGTAATTGGTACGTTAGTTTTGATTTTCCTATTAGAGATAGTGAGCTGGGCTGATTTGCTTGGGTTAAGATGAAGCCCAAGTGTTTTTTTTTTTATCGCATAACCAAGCAAATGAAATCTAGATCATCCTACAAGGGATTGTAGAGTATGTAGTTTGTTTGCCACACTCCTTACATTTTGTAGGAAGCAGGTTATAGTTTGCTTTATTTCATCATTGGGCTGTGTTTTCTATTGTTTGCGAGCTGGACAATTCTCAGTTCTTAAAATTCTTGCCAATTTATCCTTGAATGGCTTTAGAAACTTCTTCTCGGTGTACAGGAAATAATGAAAGAGCTGTAAGACGGGTGCCTCGTTTTCACTTGTCTGACCGCAATAGTCTCCAGTTTGGCTTCACACATGGCTTTGGTGCTAGCAGGCTTTGTCAGTGGACGCAGTCTAGACACAAAAGTCTGTTCTCTGGTGGCAATTGAAGTGAAATAATAAACATCGGAAAACTTAGTGTAAATATCTAGAGCTTGCGTCCTGTTAGCGTTTACTGTGGTCTGCTGTTCTTGGCCACAGGGTGGATTAACTGAGTTTCCCATTATTCCAACCGTGTTGTATCCCGAAACATTCCCACCCACAAGCAGTGTGCCAGGTTGAGAAGGTTGGTTTTTATCCCCGGTCAAAACATTGCCCTTGATAGGTGGGGGAAGGACAACTATCCTGGCATACAAGGTTGTGGACGACTCTGAGCTGCTGTTGTTGTTATTTGGTTTTTTTTTTAGGAGCATTAGCAACTAAGGCCATATTGCTCCGGGATATGCGGTGGTCATTCCCTGACCTTTCCGCATCCTCCGTATTTGGTGGTGACGGGCTCGACTCTGAGCTGCAGTGCAGCGCGGTGTTACCAAGGGCTTGTTTAAGGTATGTCGACTGTCTTTACCTGATAAGGTTGACAGCATGTTCCTTGGTGGTGCTAATTGGACTGGCAATACGGGAGGTTTGGATGCCCTTTAAGCTGGTGTAATGGTGATTATAACCAGTGCTACACGCGAAGACATCTAATTTGTATAGTGAACTTTGACTGTGGACCGCACTTGGACAGTGTTGCAATGTGAATATCGAAATTCTATTCACGCCAACCAAACCGTATTTCGCAAATCTTTAACCCTGTACATCCCTATTTAATATAATCTTGTGTAAATAAAATATAAGTTATAAAAATATAAATATAAAATACTGTATATAGTACTAAGAGCATTTCAACGTGATTACGATGTGATGAGAAATAAAATAGCCAAGCAGTGTACAACAGAGGGAAAAAATATATACAGGGTGTCTCAAAAATATTGGTACAAACGTTTAGGGGAGGTAGGTAACATCTAAAGGAATGTGAATCGCATAGGAACCCATAACCGGAAACATCACCGTAAGTCGGTAGACGGCGCTGTTCATCAGTTCGCAAGAGGGAAAATTTCTGGTTTACTCATTCAAGCAGTAGCCGCCGCAAGAAGAGCATGCATCGATATACGAACTGTGAGCTGGCAGACATGCACCTAGTGTATGGATTAGCAGAGGGCAATGGACGAGCCGCTCAACGAATTTATGGAGAACGCTTCCCAGACAGACATGTACCGGACCACCGTTTGTTTGCGCGTGTGCATCAAAATTTGTGCGATTATGGGTCATTTAGAGGTAACAGGAGTAGTGCGGGTAGACCATGTTCGACGCGAACTCCCGCCATGGAAGAAACTGTGTTGAATGCAGTCCAGAATAATCCTACTACCAGCACACGTGCCGTTGCCTCTGCCTTAGGAGTGTCTCGTTGCAGTGTAAGCGTGTTTGGCACGACGATTCCTTACACCCCTTTCATCTCCAAAGGGTTCAGTTTCTGCTCCCCCAAGATCATCCTGCACGTGTGGCTTTTGCGCAATGGTTTCTCCAAGAAAGTGTTCAAGACTTGAATTTTCCAGCCTATGTTTTGTTCACGGATGAGGCTTATTTCACTCGGGAAGGCTTATTCAATCAGCACAATGCTCATGTGTGGGCTCACGATAACCCACACGGTGTGCGTCCCCATGCGGCACAACATCGCTTCGCAATAAATGTGTGGGCAGGTATGGTCGGTGACTGCTTAGTCGGCCCATACCTGTTACCATCCTGCATGAACTCCGCTAAATATCGAATATTTCTTGAACAAGTTCTACCAGGGTTACTTGATGATGTTCCAGCAAATGTGAGACGCAACCTTTGGTTTCAACATGACGGGGCGCCTGCCCATTATGGAAGATGTGTTCGTGACCATTTGAACAGGCGTTTTGGGCGTCGATGGATTGGCAGTGGTGGATCCGTTGCCTGGCCCCCACGCTCACCTGATTTATCGAGCCTTGATTTCTTTCTGTGGGGGCCCTCAAATCTATCGTGTATGAATCGCCTGTGGAGACGGAAATGGATCTCGTGGCGAGACTCGTCTGCGCTGCTGCTACTGTCAAAGAAACTTTAGCTGTGTTCGACCGTGTCCGCCAATCCATGCTGCGTCGGTGTCACGCATGCATCGCGTCTCATGGTGGAACCTTCGAACATCTGTTGTAACATCATGAAATGCATCCATCTCGTACTCCATTGTTAATATTATGTCAAATAAATGTTTTCCACTAATTACTGTCTTGTGTCATTTCTGCTTCTTGTGCCTCTGCTATTACTTTCCCGTGACGTTTCCGGTTATGGGTTCCTATGCGATTCACATTCCTTTAGATGTTACCTACCTCCCCTAAACGTTTGTATCAATATTTTTGAGACACCCTGTATATACTTATCCATAAATAAAAAAGAAAAATTCAAGAAAGTCGTCATAATAACATATCCCGTGATTAACTTCAGCTTCCATCTGCATTCGATAAAGCAGAAGCAATATTAAAACAGCCTTTCATTTCTACGAAATAATATTCGCTAAGGAACTGTGGACTACGGAGAACGAAAGAAAGAAAGGTGAATGAAGAAGACCTCATTGCTGAATAGTATTAATGGAATACGGAAGGAAATAGCTAACAGAAAGTCTGGTGCATGATTATATCGTTAGCCTCCTTGCTTAAGTAGATTTTAATAAGAAGAGTTTTCAAAGGATTGGTCCATCTAGTAATCCGTTGATTTCGACTAGAGGCATAGGAAAGAAGTAACGGACAATGATGCAAAAATATTAATCAAGGTCCCCATTACTAACGAAACTTTATTTGGTTGCATGCAAATTTCTGAAGCCTAAAATACTTAGAGTTGGCTAAGGCCCTGTATAGGGTGCGTTTTGGAACTTGTACAACACCACAAAAATACGAGGCTCATTGCTAACAAAACTGCGTGTATGGGTTTTCCGAAGTAGAAACAAAACCTAACTAAGCATCCCCATTTTCCGAAATACGAGTCCCGTAATGCTGGATTAATGATTTTCTTCAATAGATAAAACCAGCAATCTCTTAACAATTAGGGTAATGTTATTTGCTCTTTTTAATTCGGCGAGTTTTCAGTAATATCTACAATAACATAGTCCCATTTATTTACAGATTCTATTATTACATGAAACAGCGGAGCAATTATTAGAGCAAAGCTAGAAGGGCTAAAAAAAACAGGAAAGGAAAAGGGGAAAAAAAAAAAAAAAAACGGCGGATGGCTTATCTACGAGAAATTCCAGCAATTAATTTCCAGTTAAAGAGGCATAATATGCTCCAGTATTTTTCAGAGCGGAATCTTCCTACGTGCTTTAACAGCGACTGCATTTTTAAACTAATTTTTCGTCAAAAAAAAAAAACGAAAGAAATTGAACTTTTTATAAAGAGGGAGAGAGAGAGAGAAGCAGTGTATAGAAAATGGATAATGCCCTGACAGATGCAAAAACAGATACTAAGAACGTTGAGACGAAACAAAACAAAGCTGAAATATAATAGCAAAGTAAATGTAGCAGAGAAAAAAAAATTAAAATGAACGCAGCTTCCAATTACAATAAATTCTGATGAGCAGCATAAAAGAATCGATACCTAATCTTCACATCACATTAATCAGGAACTTGCTCTTTGCATCCATAATTAAAAAGCCACAGCTGACTGTTCGGAGGAAAATAAATTAATTTATTCCGAATAAGTCTGAAGTGAAGTGACTTGGAGAATGTTCCATTCAAAATATTTAAATACGTATTACGCTGAAACGATCGTTATTAAAGTAGCTCAGTTATACCCTTCTTAGGCTGATATTAAAAGCTTATTCGAAAAACGTCTCGATGTTTTTTTGCCTGCTGAATATGAGCTCTTTTCTGGATCCATTATAATATAATTATAATCAAACTATTGATTTTATTATTAGAATGAAACCTTATTATGTTTTTAAATATCTAGGCTATTAAAGCAACTATCCACGACTATGTACACTTCCGAAATGAATGCCAGAAAGATCTGGCTCACGGAAAAATGCCTTATAGATTTTTTTTTTTTTTTCCCTGGCTGATTCTTCAATTGAATTCGAAACTGAAGCCTGGAAAGGTTCGGGTTGGAATATGCATCTGTTCAACCGGAGGTTTTCTTTAGACATTATTTAACTAGAAACATACCATGACGTTACGTAATCATCGATGATCACGTGTCCAACAACTTGTCCTTTGTTGGAGCTTACAACTCTGGACAGTAACAAGATAACATGCCAACATCGACACGATAAGTACCAACGAAGTTTTGAAAATATGGTGGTTTGCCATTTGTCACTTATTCTGGAGAGGCAGCCAATGCGCCAAAAAATTCCCAAGGACTATCTTTGTTGGACAGTGCTTCGCTAATATTAATGAAACCATCAGTTGACTTGCGAATAATCTAATACTGGAAAGTACCGAATAATCAAATACTGCTGCATAAAATCCGGTTTATTTTATTTATTTTTATTTTTTTTTTATTTATTATTATCGCAGATCTTGTAGAATTCTCAAGTACGGGAGCACGATAAACATTTTCCTTGACAATCTCCAACCAGTAGACATCCATTTGTGTTAAATCAGGTGAGTGGGTTGGATACGGATAGTCGGATCCTCTCAATATGTTTTTACAACAATGGGACTGCGCCTGTTGAAACCATTGCCTTTTGAAACTTGGGTTCCTGGAATGACAAAATCGTTTCAGTTCATTTATGAATCTGACCGCAGTGATGTTCCGATAATGCTCTCGGTTGGCAGTAGCAGTACACCTGTCCTCATCCTAGAGAGAGGTGATTCCAGTGACCCCTTGATATGGCGCACCACATTGCTAAGTTCATTTCATTTGGTATGAGATCAAGTTCATTATGGTATGCCAACAAATTCATTTGGCAGCTGGTACTCTAGGAAATGTGTTATTCGTTTGTTTGTGTTAATGTATCCTGACAGCTGTACATCTGAAAATGAAATGTTTGAAGAAAATTCTCAATTTCGTACTGCATCACCAGGATCTGAGAATAGTACAGTTCCCTTTTTCCCCCCCACACACTTTTTTAATAGGGTCACGTAACTCATAAACAACTTGGATCCTATATGAAAAAAAACGCCTGATCCAATCTCAGTGGTGAGGTTCTTTTTCACGTTCAGTTCATTCGCGATATGAAACTTGATTATTCGCAAGTTAACTGATGGTTTCATTAATATTAGCGAAGGACTATCCATGAGGGATAGTCCTTGGAATTTTTTGGAGCATTGGCTGCTCAAGGCTGTCTCTCCAGATAAGTGATAAACGGCAAACCATCATATTTTCAAAACTTACAATCGAATATTGTGCAATAAAGACTGCCAAAAACCACTCTTACTGACGTTGTCGATAACATCTCGTCTTCTGCCATGCGAGAGCCATAACGAGATATGTAGCGCCACCTTTCCAGCTATTTTATTCCAGGTCATATTGTATATCAATACTTATTATTAATAATGGAGATAATAATTATGTCGAATAAACAAAGTGTTTTTTAT
The DNA here is from genome assembly GCF_048544385.1 of Mastigoproctus giganteus. NCBI lineage: Eukaryota > Metazoa > Arthropoda > Arachnida > Uropygi > Thelyphonidae > Mastigoproctus > Mastigoproctus giganteus. The sequence continues at coordinate 198,049,982 of NC_143580.1, forward strand.
TTTTTTATCTAAAATGATTGGTTATCCGATTTGATTTTCCTTTTGTTTAACCGTAATTCGCAGATTACATCTGGATTTGCATACATAAAAAAGCTGTTGAAATTCGTAGTATAATCTGTGAAGGAACAAACGAAAGGAAAAATTCCTCCCTCCCCCTTCCCACCCGTCTAGAGACACGAATTTTTAAAGGATAAAACTTGGGCAGTTTTCGCAGTAAATTAAACGAACTGAAGGCGAAGAAAATAAAACGCGTTGCCTTCTACGGCAAATAGAGAAGAAAGCTTTTTGAAGCATTACACAAATCTCGTAGAATGACTAGAATAGAAAGCCACACATGATTGGAGAAGAATTATTGACGCCTGCGGCTAAAGATATTGTATCTGTAATGTTCAGTAAAAATAGCGTGAAATAAGTGGATGCAGCGCTCCCTGTCAGACAACACGCCATCGGGGGAAATATCTGCAATGGCTGCAAACGTCAATGAGAAACACATCAAATAAAACAGGTGGTTTATTTTGTTATCTGCAACTGGACGAGGCGACAACTTCACAGATGGCAAAAACATATTTCCAGAGAGACAGACTATGCAAATATCTACCACACGGCATTCGTATAATTCTTTTAATTCAACGCATCATTTTAAGAGATTAAATTTAGCACGTTTTCTGCAATTTGTATTATTTATTTGCTGATATAAAGCTATGGGCTTGCTGTAAATTACGGCTAATGACTTTTTTTGCTTTTGGCAAAATGTGACCGCTTTATGTTTCCCCTTTGTGTCCCTCTGGCAGAAAAGTGAAAAGGCTCAAGTGCGTTTCCTTTAGAATTGATTTTTTTTTTTTTTTTTTTTGGAGCTGGGACTTTTGCTACGAAAAGATTGTTAATAAGTAGAAGGTTCGATGAAAAATGTTCCTTTGCGCAGAATCTAGTGTTAAGTTTAGTTTTAAAAAAGTCTTCCAAAAATTTTCATAACAAGATCGTGTGATCATGAAAAAATAAATGAATGGGGCACTTTTTTACGATTTTTTAAACTTGGATTAACAGTCAAAATATATGGGCAGGTTACTGTTTGTAATCTTTTTTGTTATATACACTAATGTACAAAAGTTAAGAAGTTATAAATTTTTAGAAATACCTCATTGTCACCTGTGAAAATTAAAAAAAAAAATTGCCTAAACATCTAAAAACGCTACGAATACGAATAAAGGGTTATCATTAGAAAGGTTATGCAAGGATTAACTGGAATGTGATCGACAAAACTCTCACATGAGCGCTCATGCTGCTATAAAGGTTATTAGGGAGGTCAACAGGAAAAGGTTTGAATCAGTGTATACAGAGTCAAGGAGATCCATCCAAATTGCCAGTAAGCTTCACCATTTCCCAAATACTAGTTGTCTCCGAACTTTTTGATCACATCTCATATATACTTTTACGCAAATATCAATTGTTGCTCACCTTTTTTAAAACAGAATTTATCCATTTTCTTCAAAAAATAAAAACAGGTAAAAGACTTCGTCAGGAATTAAGTTTTCGGGTTTACTTTTTCTTTGAGTTCTCAAAAAATAAACTTTCGAGATTGTTATTTTCTTATAACAAACACGCTTCTATACCGAGGCACTGTTTACAGAGGAAACCAATTTGTAGTACCGTAATAAACACGAAAACAAAGAATGGCTCGGTTATATAATCAAAATCTCGCATGTGTCCCTGTAGCATCAGTGAGAGCGATGTCGCATCGTCCCTATTCTTGTAGCTTTTGGTTTCGTGAATTTTCTGTATAAGGGAATACTATGTACGCTTACCACTTTCTTTACCTTTTTTTTACTGTTATGCAGATTTTACTCAAATTAATACACCTCCACTACGCAACATACGTAAGACGACCTACATAAAGGGAAGGGGGGTTCAACCAAACCAAACCAAATTTATGAGAATTTTTTGTGTATTTACTAAAAGAGAAAGTGAAAATTTATGTATGGTATACGTTTTCCCAGAGTTTTATTTTATTTTTAATAAACAAGAGTGCGTATTAACAAACAAGCGTTAAAATTAAAGAAGACTTGGAGTCTGAAATTTATATACTGTACACACAAAAAAAAAAACGGGATGGTTGCAGTTGTTTTGAATTGAGGTCAAAGCAACTCAGGCCACGAGGCGTCGTGGCTGCAAATCGGGTGTGTTCTAATCTCAGTTTGGCTTTTACAGGTTGAAAAACATCACGAAAAACATATATTTTCGCTAAAAACCTCTTTAAAATGTTCCATAAATCCAATGTGTTCACCGAAAGGATTCGAATCCCATTATGCAGAACAATATTTGTTGACGTAAATGTGTTTTAATGACAAGAAAGTAACAATCATATTTTTCCCCTTCCCTTTATTGTCCTATTATTTTGATTGCAGTGAAAAAGCAATAAATTCTTATTTAGCAAGTTGATGGTTTGGTTGCGTCATTAATAAATGTTTTTCTTCTTCCTTAATTTTTAATCATTATAAATCTGCAAGTATGAAAATACTCGACAGAGTTCAACGCAAGACCAATTAGTGCCATAAAGAAGGAGAAATGTTTACAAGGAGCCTCTGTTTAAATAGCACAAATGCTTTTTTTTTACCATTTATGTACACAACGAATGGCTAGATGAATAACTTTGTAATAATCTCTCCATTGTAGTGCTTCTGTTTGTGCTTCCAAACTATTAAACTACCGAAGTTTCTGCCTTAGTCTTTATGAAAAGCGATTTTAATAGTTCCAATTCACTGAAGGATGAGTGAAATTTTCATTACTTTTATAACTTTTTTTTTTCCCCCGTAACTAAGTAGCCTCATAAAAAAATACCAAAATCATAAAGATTCACCACCGGAAGGGTTGTTCAATCCTCGTGCGCTCACGCAAGCACACAAACAAAAAAAAAAAAAAAAAAAAAGAGAGAAAATTTAAGGAGTTGCATTTTAATCCAGCGAGTTCGAACAAAGATGAAATTACTTTCCAGAAATCACAGTGAATTACCTTATCAATCGATAGACCATTTCTTCCGGGAGGTAATTACTAGCGTCGTTTTTCCCGGGTTTTAATTTAGATAATATCGGAGTATTTGACATGTACAATACTGAGAACAGGGCTGGTCTTGGTCGCTATCTGCTTTTGTTCCTTATAAAAGAGTCAGTTGATTAGCTCGACTTCATTTCTCGCTAATTCCATTGTCACATGTGATTTTAAGAAAATGAAGGAAGAAAATGAAAATTCTCGTTAGTCTGCATTCTTTGTTTTTCGTTCTTTCGGAAGCGAGGTAAATTCCATCAGGTATAATGAAACCTTAGAGTAATGCATGACGGTGGGATATAGTTAGCGTATTGTACTGCAGTTAATGGGACGGTGAATTAGAAAGATTTGAGGAGAAATTTTATTTATTTTCGGTGATTTATTATTCAGAATCCCTAAGTATGATTTCGCTTCGAAGTTGGAAAAGCGAGATCTGTCTACCGAAATCGGCAGCCACTGTTATAAGAGGAAATGCTATCAGCATATTTAAGAAATCGATAAATATTATTCTGCTGAATGCTAAGTTGCTAGGTATGGAAGGAAAGTTTACGAATCGATAAAAAAATATTACTATTCCGAATGAAACTAAACTCCCAGTTGGATTTCCTCATAGGAATGACTTGCGCATTACGCCCCAACCTCCATCTGCAACCTTACAATGACCGAAATAAAAAGTGTTTAAATGACTTTTTTTGTGTGTGTGCGCGCGAGAGACAGGTGTGCAGAAGTGAAAATATCCACTTTATGCATTTAAGACGTTGGATTCTTTATGAATACTTTTTTCGAAAACTTCTTAGAGTTTAATTTTCTTTGCTAAGTTTTTATATTTATTCGAATCTATATTACGATAGATCTAATCAATTATGGTCTATTCGCTGCAACAGAATGATTGTACCTTTTCAGAGTGAATTTGCGAGTAGACGTGTTTAATAGGGCGCAGAGAACTCCTACAACTTAAATCATTCCGTCTCCAAATATGTTGCAGCAACGTTCGTGAATAATGTATGTTTGTAAGAATCCGTATGCTGGCTCACATAAAGTCCGTTGAAATATGACTTTATGGAAATATTTTAGCAAGATAATACAGTTTCATGGGTCTAACAACTTCAGAGTGCATTCCGCCAGGAATAATTAATAGCAGTTCTATCACGTAATATGTAAAGAGGCGCCAAAGAACATTTTATATGAAAAAAAAGACAGGGAGAAAAATTAAGTTGTTAGATTATGCCTAAACTCAACTATGCTTTTAGTATAATTAGCGATTATTTCCTATTTTATTTGAAAAGAACAAAATTATAAGGAGAGACCGTGATAGCGTACATTCAAATTGATTATGTAACTAAATCAAAGTAATTAAATCGAAAAATAAATGAGAAAATAAACTAACAGCAGTTCTTTCGGTAAATTAAATATGTTCATATTTTTTCTAGACAATTTGTTCATTATTATACAGGGTAAAAGTCGCCAAACCCATACAATATCTCCGGTTATACTTGCGGGAGCAACATAATTTGGTTACTGGTAGTTATTTTAGAGTGTTTAAGTTGTATTAGGGGAAATTTAATGATTCAGGTAGAAGAGATGGTTAGGTTAAGCGTGTAATCTTCGGTCAGTTTTCTAGACGAAAAATACAAGTTTGCAGGAGGGGGGTGGGGGAACCATACAACCCTCACGCGAGACCGACTAACTTGGTCATATTTTGAAAACAGCCCATAAAATTTATCGCGTTACTGATGGGATTCGAACTCGGGTCTTTTCCACACCGTCTGACACCAGTGCAGCTGTTTTAGTGTAAAAAAAACTTCATGATAAGTTTTGTAACAATGCCTTGGGTTACCCTTGCCTGAGATAGACTAACTCAGCCAAGTGGAAAAAAAGGCCCATAAAAATTCCTCGCGTCACTGACGAGATTCGAACTCAGGTCTTTCACACACAACGTGAAAAGAATAGCGACTCGACTAACTGTGCTACCCACAAGGGTGTAATCCAACTGAGCCAGGTGCATAAATATTTAAAGGAAATGCAATTATTTAAAAATACTACTTAGACTGTGTTTATATCCTCCATTTTAAAACGCCAGGAACATTCTTTTAAAGCCTTTGGCTTATGTCCCCTTCCTTTCTGCAGTTTGTTTATCTCCGTAGCACAGTGAGCCAAAATAAACGTATTAAGCAAATGCCTTAAAGAAGAAAATGGAACAGACGTAGAGGATACGAATCCCATTATCCAAAGGGACAAGCCTGTGTTAAAATAAATAAAAACAAAAGTGGCCTCCACACCAGTACCCGGGGTCCAGATATGTTGCCATGTCTTATATGTCCTTAGAGGTTCTTATCCTATAAATCCAATCCATCTACGTCACTAATCGCTATATATTTAAAGAAAATCTCCTTAAAAGTGGAAACCATTTCCCTCTTTATTCTGGAGGTTCAAAATCTTATTGTGCCTTACAATTCACAGGGGAATCTACTTATGTGACTTTCATCTCTCTAAGTAAAATAGATTCCCCGAAATTAGATTGGCAGACATGCAGTATCAAACGAGCTTAGAAGTGTGGAGAATACAGACTTAACAGACAGCGAATATAGCTTATAAAAGTAATTATTATACCATTAATTCTCAGTAAACAAAACTTCCAGTGTGTGTTCATAAAATTCTGAATCCTCATAACAAATGTTAACTCACCCGCGGTAAATTCTCTAATTACAGCATCGCATCTGCACACGCTAGAAGAAAAAATGTTTTTTACATATCGGGGGCCCGTTCCCTCCAGCGAATGCGATTGACAATTTGGATGGAACACCAACTTATAACTATAGAAAAGCTATAATTAAGAAGCTTTAAGAAAAATTTGTCCCTTGGGGTTGTCAATCGCATTCGCCACGTTTCTCAAGTACGGAGCGTATTATAGTTCACTCCAGTTGATGCTAAATTACTTTATTTTAAAAGTATTGATAACTAAATAATTTATGGAGTAGAAAATGAAAGATAATACCATTTACAAAATAAATAAATAAATACATATTTACCGAGTTCTCCTTGCACACAGTCGAATCTCGTGGCGCCCTCCACAAACAATCGTGGTTCGTCGCAAATTTCCTAAATGAAAAATTCAAAATTCAGTTTTAAAATTTATCAATAAAAGAATGAGAAAAGCAACTTATATATTAAGGTAGAAATTATTGACTTATTTCAATTAGACAAATGTCAGAACAAATTCCAAATCTACTATAAGACTGTGCTTTCTCCCCACCGTATTTCGGCTAAAATTCGAAATCAAGCAGTAATAATGAGGAAGATGACATAAATTTATACCAGTTTTTGAGCACATATTCCCTCCGAAGCAAGTTCCATATTAGCGTGTGATTTTATGTATTCAATAAAGAGTTGTCTTCTTTTTCGTTCTTCAGAGATGTCCACATTCTCATAAAATAATCTTGACTTTTCGAAGACAGTAAACCCTTCAAAATGAGGAAATAATGGGCCTCTATTACAGTCACGAATTGGTAGAAGCGTTTCCAACAACGAAGAAAATTCTATCAGCCAAAATTGATCACAATTTCGCAGTCACTATTATTTATTTTAAATTCCATTTCATCCTGGAAACTAAATCAAAGCTGGAAGAAATTTTCGCATCTTTTCTTAAAAACGTTCGTAGATTTTCTAGGAAAGGAAACATCTCTCTCTCTCTCTCTCTCTCTCTCTCTCTCTCTCTCTCTCTCTCTCTCTCTCTCTCTCAGCTGCCTTATTGTTTTGAACAGACGTTAATTCCTTTCTGATTAATTTTAAAGGGTGCATGCAGCCTCTTCAATAGCTTTCCCTTTACAAATTCCCCCAAGGTTCCAGTCGCTTGAACATTGGCTTGCAATTTAGTCAGCATCAGCGTCAACGTAACATTTCATCTATTTGCAGAACAGCGCTTGACAATGCCACCATTCTTTCTGAGTTTAAAACTTTGTGTTTACGAGGATCGAATAAAAAAAAATAGTAGCAACCAGGTAATAACAGGAAAGCGCAATTTATTGTCAAGTAGTTATTGATTATCGTCCTTTAATAAAATGGTTGCCCATCTGAGGGTTTTTTTTTTTTTTTCTTTTTTCTTTTTGTTTCAATAACTGCAAGAGGGATATATAATATGTTCTGTCTGTTTTCAAAGCGCTGGCTCCGAGAGGTTCTTTAAGCCAAAATCTCCCAAGATCTCACCTGTAGTGTAAAAATCAACTTGAGAAGGAACCAACCTGAAATGCATCCTGAGATGATAAGTATCCAAGCACCGATGACAACAACTGTCTTATTAATTATAAAAAAAAATGTCCGACTTTGTAATTTCAGATAAGAATAAGTTAATTTATGATTCTTTTAAGAACCACACTGATGTGTAATAATTCAGGTGTTTTTTTTTTTTTTTTTCGTTTGTAAGTTGTATCCTCTGTGGTGGGACGTAGCTAAGTAAAGCACGAAGTTGTAAAGATCCGAATTCTATCGATGACGTGGAAAAAAAGAACCAATTATAGACAACTCAAGTTGAATCAATCGGTCTCGCGTAGCCTTTCCTCCCTCTGGATTTAGGTGTTTAGTGTTAGCAAGTATATTTTCAGAATTAGGATCTATGTTTGGGCAGAATACTCAATAACAAAATTAACGGTGTTATTATTTCTGACAAACAAAGTTACCTCTTTAAAGTTGCCAGACTTGTGTTTCAAAATTCGTATCTCAAAATAAACGATCATTGATTAAAGCTTTTAAAACATATGTTCGAAGAGGATTTGGGCCCATTTTAGAATACTGCGATGTAGTAGCGCCTGCATTTTATATCTGATATAAATAACGCACAGAGAGTTCAAAGGTACCTCTCCGAACGATTATTTCATGCGGAGAATTTATCATACAATGATCGGATGATATTGAGTGCGACAGAACGTTTAGAACGCTGCCCTATTTGCGTTGATTTATGCTGTATTTATTCCATTTCACATTTATGCTTTAAAATCTAACTTGACCACTCTAAGACCGCTCTGAGAAGAAATATAACTTGACTACTCTAAGATTCTCAGACCACTTTGAGGCAGTAAGTTCTGTAGTCAATTTATTTGCTTGAGAGATTAAAAAAAAAAAAAAAGTCTCTGGAAGGAATACCACAGAACCTTCCTAGAAACTAACTCAACCGCCATGAGAAAAAAATCTAATTTTAAATAGTATGACAACTCTATCTTGATCACTGTAAAAAGTGACAATAATAAAAATAGTTCACGACAGATGGCAGCACTTAATGCCACAATAATATTCCCACATATACAACAGCACTGACTGTGATGTGCACTTAGCATCGCGTTCCCCTTGCAACCTTTAAATATTTTAACATGTCTGATCAGTGCGAGAATATATTTTAAATAAATCATCGTCCTTTGGAAAGAACGCTATAAATTGATAAATCAGAAGCTGAGGGTAAAGCTGAGGGTACAAACCGACAAAGAAACTCGAAATTTATACGAATATTGATTTTAAAACACTTAAGTTCTGCACATTCAGCTCTATTTTTTTATATTTTTATTTTTGCTGTTTATTGCCTTACCACAACTCGAATTTCGTTCCTTAGACAAAATAGAAGAAGTGCTTTCTTTATTTTCAAAGAGTATATTTCTAACACTTCGGAAAATCGTCCAACAAATCGGTTATTCTTCCAATACCGAAGTATTACAACAATCCCGATATCAAAGCAAGCTACGTGTTCTTCCTTATTGACTTTGCGATGCGTTTACTATAAACAGTTACAGATGTTTTTCCTTTTTCTCTCTCTCTTTCTCTCTATAGCATTTGATTTCCTTTATTCTCTTTGCGTGTAAATTTCTGTTTCATTTATTTTAAGCTTTATCTGATAAGTGACAGAGTGTAACGCATCAAACTCGTTCCGTGCTTGTGCTAGATGTATGTACGTGTGTCTTATCTTTCTGTCTATCTATTTGTCTCCTACTCTTCCGTGTGATTTTTCTGTCTGTCTAACTTTTTCTCACCTAAATCTCTCCGCTTATTTTATTTATGTTTCCAGTTGCTTTCCACCTCTGCAGTTTTCTGTCTTTTTCGTTTGGTCTAAGTGTCATGTTTTTTTTTTCTTTTTTTTTTTTTTTCTCTCTATCCGTCTTTTAACCCCCTTATCTCTGTTTGCCTTACATGTCGTTTTTTTTTTTCTTTTCTGTCTTTTTTTTCTTTGTTTTATCCTTGTTGCGTGTTCGTTTGTCCTTCCTCACTTTAATCATTTCTAAGCAGAGTGAAACTGGGAGTGAGATAACACTTTCGAATGGAGTATATATAAATAAAAAATATCTGATAGCATACACTAAAAAGTACAGTTCTTCTATTAATTACAATAAACTATCAGAATTTTTAACGGCATTGTTTGGAGTAAAATTTTCTTATACCAACACATCAATTAGTGGTCTTGTACTGTCATTGTCCGTTCTCTTATTTTTTAATTATTTTATTTATTTATTTATTATTAATTTTTTTTTCAGACTCTAGCTGTTTTTTCAGACACTCAGGATGCGCTCAATTTTTGTCTCTCAGTGGCGTGAAATATGAACTTCAGAAGGAATAATTCTACTGAACAAAAATAAATAAGCAAGAAGGAAACTGGAAATACAAGATCTGTCCAACTAATTTTAGTGCGACATCCTGTAACTGGCTCGTGCTGGATATTATTTTTACCTTGTTGGATTATTTACACGTTCTTTTTGGAGCATTATAGATCACTAGGCAGCAGTATCGTATAATGTGAGCCGTTCCGATTCAGTTCGTTTTGTGATAGAAGTGTTTTATTGCGGTACAGTATTTGGTTTCTTAAAAAAAAAAAATATATATATATATATATATATATATATATATTTCTTATGCAATTAAAATGCTACGGACATTTACGAATTGCAAAAAAATATTCATGAAAAGGGAAAAAATTGTAGAGCACTGATATTTTTGTGAGTTAAGATATTGCAAGAAGGGAGGACATCAAATATGACTAAGACCCGGCCATCTGGCATCTTCAACGTCTCATTCGTATGTACAAAATTCCAATCAAATGATAAAAAATAATCGTTCACTAATTGTCCGGAAGTTACCAGAAGAACTGAACATGAATTAGGGAAATCTTTTTTCGACATTTTATTTATTTAATATGGAAGAACTGATTGGGATACCGTCAACTAGCATTGAGCAAGATGTTCAGCAATAAATAAGAGCTGCTCTTTTGCTAAAGCAATTTTTGGGTAAAAAAAAAAAAAAAAATTTGTTATATCCCTAGTCATATCCCATGCGACTTTTTCATATTCAAAAAACTGAAATAACTCCTATTGAGAATCTCGTTTTAAATCAATCGAAAACATTTTGAGGAATGTGATGGCAGTGCATTTCAAAACTTAAAAGAAAAAATATTCCAGCAATATTTCTGGGCATTATAGATTCTGGTACGTGTTACATAAAATCCAAAGAGCAGTACTTTAGGGGCAACAGAATTTTCAGAAATGAAGGTCGGAATGCGGAGACTCACCTGTAAAACCCAGGTGACGTAATTTTTAATAATAGGCTAGTGTCCTGGCTTTACTAGGGCAGTAGTCTATTAGCATCACTAATATTCTTACAAAAGTATCCTGTGATTTCATTTTTGGTTCACATAAAATTATTAGAACACAAATTCTAATCCAGCTATTCGCCCTCGTGGGTAGCACAGTTGGTAGGAAAGCCGTCCCCCCACATCGGGTGGAAAAGACCTGAGTTCGAGTCCCGTCGATGACAGAAGGAATTTTTACGGGACTTTTTCACAACGTGGCTGAGTTATTTGGTCTCAGGCGAGGGTAGCATGGTTTTTATCTCGGAAACTCGGGTGTTTCGTCCAGCAAAACAGAAAATCGACCTCAGAACTCACGCAATTTACAGACAATATACACAGAGCAATAGGGCCTTAGTCGTTGATGCTCCTAAAATCCTACATTAACAACCAGGCGCTATCTGAACCAGTATGGTTAAAAAGCGATTTGGGAGCCCAGATTTGTAGGTTCGTCCCTGCAATTTTTGTTTTCTTTATTTAAGTGAAAATTTTACATCAGTGTGCACATCACGTTCAATACTTAATTTTCACGCATTCAGTTTTTCGTTTTTAAGGCGATATCTTTGGACTTCGAATATTTCTCCTTGTAAGATTATTTACACATAGGCATTTTACTGAATGGGGAGTAAAAATATTCGACGCAAATATGAAAATATTCAATGGGACTTTAAGCTTGAGGGAAAAATAATCAGGGTAAAATTCTCCAACAGTATCGCTCAATTGCCCTAGAATTGCTTTGTGGTATCCTTGGTTCACTGTTTGACGAGCCCTGTGAGTCAAAAATATGATAAGCACGATCTTTTATGTTTGATCGAGATTGTTGTGCTCGTTTGGGCCTTGGAGAAGACGGAGCCCCTCCATTTAGAGGAGAGGACGTTTGTTTCCGGATCATAACCATACCACAATTCGTCACTAGTAATGATGGAAGAAAAAATTGTAGTTCAGCAGCAACATGTGAACGAAGATTCGAATATGCGAGGACATTACCGCTCTCTGTGATCACTAGTCAAGATGGGAAGTACAAACTTGGCTGAAGGGGGTCGCAATCAAAAATCTAGTGTTAAAATTGATTAACACGTTCCATAAGAAACACCATTCCGCTAGAAACTTCGCTGATAGTTAAACGCCCATTACCTGATTAGATCACCAACACGAACGACTGAATCATCGGTTTATGAAATTGAAAGGTGGCCAGATTAAGGATTATCTTCGATAATCCTTAATTACAACTTTTAAGTTGTAATATAGGATTATCTTCGATAATCCTATATTACAACTTTTTGAAAGTGATAAAGCCAAAGAAACCTATAGGGAAAAAGAAATCCAAAGAAGAAAAAATTAGTCAAGAAACACTTGTTATGATGAACCGAAGACGACAAATGAAAAGCAAGAAAAACACTGACAGGGAGAAAATTGAGTATACTGAGTTATGCAAAGCCATTAGAAAGAGACTCAGAGAGGACATAAGAAGATTTAACACAAGAAAAGTAGAACAACCATTAAGGGAAAACAAAGGATTTAAATCAGCAGCCATGAGCAGTAATACAGAAAGACAAATGATACTGAAACTGAAGAATAGCGATGGTGTACTTATAAACAGCAGAGAAGGCATAATTCAAATAGCAGAAGACTACTATAGAGAATTATACAAGGAGCAGGGGAATGATGCCAGCAATGGGGAAGATGGATTGCAAAGTAGCAACACATACGACATACCCAATATTCTTCCTGATGAGGTAGAACATGCATTGAAGAAAATGAAGAATCAGAAAGCCCCGGGGGAAGATGAAGTTACTGTTGAGTTGTTAAAATTGGGAGGAAGAGACATAACACAAAAACTGGCAAGGCTCTTCACAAAGTGCATTAGAAAAGGTGTGGTGCCTAAGCAGTGGAATAATGCAATCATAGTTTTGCTGCATAAGAAAGGAGATAAATCAGAAATTGGAAATTATAGACCAATTAGCTTGTTATCCCACATCTACAAGTTGTTCACAAGGGTCATTACCAACAGATTAGAAAGAATACTTGATGAGAATCAACCGAAAGAGCAAGCTGGCTTTAGGACAGGATTCTCAACTATGGATCACCTTCATGTAATATCACAGCTAATGGAGAAAGCAAATGAATATAAAACACCATTATGCCTGGCATTTGTGGATTATGAAAAGGCATTTGACTCCATACAGCATAAGGCAATGTTTCGGGCACTGGAAAGACAAGCCATTGATACCCCATATATTATGATTTTGAAGAAAATATACGAGAGTGCTACATCCTTTATTAGACTAGACAAAGACAGTAGGAAATTTAAAATTGAGAAAGGAGTTCGACAAGGAGACACAATATCTCCGAAGCTGTTTACTGCTGCCCTTGAGGAAGCTTTCAGAAGATTAGACTGGTCGCAGAAAGGAGTCAATGTGAACGGAGAGTACCTAAACCATTTACGATTTGCAGATGACATTGTGGTCATAAGCCACGATCCCAAAGAATTAGAGGAAAATCTTAATCAGTTATGCACAGCTAGTAAGGATTTTGGACTAAAGATGAATATGGCTAAAACAAAAGTAATGATGAACAAGTATGCAACAGAAAGGGAAATAATGATTGAAGGAGCAGTAATTGAAAAGGTGGAGTCATATACTTATCTGGGACAAGTTATTAGCTGTAATAATGATAAATGGATGGAAGTCAAGAGAAGAATAAATTTTGGATGGATAGCATTCAGGAAATATAGTCACATACTGAAGAGCAATATTCCAGTTTGTCTGAAACGTAAAATAATGAACCAATGTATACTCCCCACCATGACTTATGGAAGTGAAACTTGGGCACTCACCAAAAGAATGGAAGAGAAGCTGAGAACTACACAGCGAAGAATGGAACGAATCATATTGGGAATCAGACTGTTAGATAAGAAGAGAAACACATGGATTAGGCAACAAACTCAAGTAAAGGACATTCTTATCAAAACTAAAGAACTAAAATGGTCTTGGGCAGGACACATAGCTCGAAGACATGATGACAGATGGACTAAGAAAATAACAGAATGGTATCCAAGAGGAGCTAGAAGAAAACCTGGAAGACAAAGGCGGAGATGGATAGATGAAATTCAGGAGTTTGTGGGTAGTAAATGGATGTCCAGTGCTCAAAACAGAAGGAACTGGAAAGTTGCTGGAGAGGCCTTCATCCTGCAGTGGATTGAAAATGGCTGATGATGATGATGATGAGAAGTCCTCGAACGACACAGAACTTCTCCGAAAACTGTTTTTAACATATCGTGGTTTTCTGTCGCACGTTTTCGTAATTAAAAAAAAAAGAGAAAAAAAAGCAAATTCACTGTTCAATAAAGTCACTCCTTTTAAAATGAGACGAAACATATAAAACTCCTTCTATTCAACACGCGCTATATATAATATATATATATATATATATATATATATATATTTCTTTCCCGCTGATTTGTTCAAGGCTCGGAGATTACTCCTGTAATCAGTGAAATATGTTCATAATTTTTGCATGTCACATGTTATTAATATGCAGACGACACTATTAATTTTGTCGTTCTACAATCGTCTGCTTATTGGATGTGCTACTTCGTTGCCGTTCATTTTATTACGAGTACGTGTACTAATTTGCTGCTGGCTTAGTTTTTATTATTCTTTGGCCAGTGGTGCTTAACCTCTTTTTCTGCAACCCAAATTCCGGTGGCACGGTTATCTCGTCGACTCGTATACTCAAACAGTTCGCTGGTGATAAAATAAATAAATAAATGAATAAATTAGAAGTTTATTAAACTTGCTTCCCGAACGACAATAAACTAGAGCCACAAGTTGGGCTTACTAATGAGAATCTTGGTTAACTAAGGTAGTTCAGCAAGTAATTCGAAACGTGGTGTTGCATCGTAAATTATGATGCGAACGCAAACGGTGGTTGCGGACAGGGCCATCGAGGGTTAAGGCAGGCCCTGGTGCAAAGTGCATGACGGGTTCGCCCATATGTTCTTTAAGTGAGAGAATATCTTTATTGCGCAACATGGCACATAAGACTGCGGTTGCAACTGTCCATCACGGCACAGAGTCAGGATTAAAGTTATAATATATATTTAAAAGATATCTTATAACTAAATAATAAAGAAGTATACGGAGGGTTGATTCAACCTTTTGATAACGATTTTGACATTAATCCTGCTTGTGATGTATGGCAGCAATGTAATTTTTTTTTCTCGCAGGCGCAGTCCCAAAACCTTATCAACAGGAGCATCAATTGTAGAAGTTGTTTTAATGTCGACATGCCTCGGAAATTGGACCCATGGTTGGAAGGTTACATAACCGCGCTTTCCGAAGAAGGGTACAGTTATGCGAAAATTACTGATAGGTGCAAGTCGAAAAATTTTAGTGTACTGAAGTTTGGTATCCATAAGGTTTTGAATGGCAAAGGAAAATTCCGCGAAACTGCAGCAAGTGGGCGGAAAACACCGAAGAAACTGTAGCCAGCTCCAAGTCGAACGAGAGAAGTAGTACAAAAAGTGCAGTCGCTCGTTGTCGGTGAAATTCCAAACACCTAAAGAGCTATAGCGTCACGTGTGGGAACCACCCAGTCAACCGTTTGTCGCATAATCAACGAAAATTTGCAACTGGAGAAGAAGCACAAGGCCCGCGTACACCACCTAGGAGCAAGGCACATTGCAGGGCGCGGGTCAATGTCCGAAAACTCTACGAAAAATATCTGGTAGCTGAAAGGTGGAAATTCGTAGAAACATTGGACGAAGCGTGGGTATACCTCTCCGATTGCAACAAAATTCGGGCGATTTATTACCGTCCACGGGGTGACAAGGCTTTTCCAACATAGGAGCGTCCGTGCATGGAAAATTTTGGCCGAGGTTTTATGGTTGTAGCCGGTTTTTGTTATAACGGCAAATTTAAGTTGCGCAGATTCGCTAAAAACGTGCAAGTCAACTCAGTATATTACCAGACTGAAGTTCTTTACAGCCGTTGTTTGAACGTGAAGTATGGTTCTGACGCTGAAAAGGTCTGGGTGCACCTGGATAAGGCGTCCAGTCACACGTCACGTTCCACCCGCGCTTTTTTTGCTGAGAATGGAAGCGGCGACAGGTATTCGTTCGATCCCATTTGAAGATATACCTATTAAATCACCTGACGCGGCACCCTTGGATTTTTGCGCATTCGGACTTTTGAAAAGAGCTTTCGGAAACCGCCGCCACAGAACTGTTGAAGGTTTGTGGAAAGTCTGCCAGCAGAATGGGTCAAGATCGACTTAGGAGTCTATGAGCAGGGAAAACAAATAGAACACAACCGGTGGTGGCGGCACGGAAGTTCGTACTTTTAAAGGACTGTCAAAATCGTTATCAAAAGGCTGAATCAACTCTCCGTATATATATCAAGAATACTGCTGTACATAATAATAATAATAAGTACGGATATACCCTAAAAGGAATGACAACAAACTCTACGCTGCGACTGAGAATAAACTCCAACAGCTAATCCGGATCGCCAAAGAGTTCAGTATTTACATAGGATGCAATTTAGTCTAGACAAAATGCAAGACCCATGGATTACATTAAGTACATCCAGTCAGACGAAACTACCTGCTGAAGACCGGTGAAGGGATTGAAGTCATGACAGAGGGTGAGACATACAGATATCTGGGGATGATACAGCCCACCAGTTAGAACACAAGGAGATCAAGGCCCGCCTCACTAAGAAATACCATCAGAGACTGAGAAGCCTGCTAAATCAAAGCTCAGTGGCGGGGACATGGTCACAGCCATAAACACTTAAGCAGTTCTAGTACTAACGTACTCCTTCGGGATCAGAGATTGGTCCAACACCGAGCTGGAGGAGATTATGAGATCCACCAGGATATTTACAGTATACACGGAGTATTATGGCCTTAGATGTCGATGCTCCTAAAACCCAAAACAACAACTACAACACATTACAGATAAATAGCAGTGAACTTTTTCTTAGATCCTTCGTGACTGAAGTTAATTATGCTACGTTTATAAAATACTAAAACAAATTTATGGACAAGAAACAGTGTACAGGGTACAGTTTGTTTGGTGAGTTAAGAAATTTTGAGAAAGAAAGAAGAGAAAACGATACAGATTACAGACAATTTGGCCTCCAACTTCCAAAACTGATTCTAATGTACAAAAAGTGACTTGAATGGAGATATAATTCTCAATTGACAGCTCGAAGGGTAGCAGAAAACCCGAACATGAACAGAGAAACCGTTAGATTCCTTCTATAACGACAATGGACTTCCAGGAAGTGATTTCCAACAGTGATTCCAGGCATTGGCTAGGTTGTTAAATATGAGTGTATAAAATTGTGTATTATGTCTGTGTTGTGTTCGTTTGCATGTAATGAGAACTGAAAAATCAGGAATAATACATCTGGACTCCCTCCGCTTGAGATCGACTAATGCAGTCCTGGCTGAAGAGGTCTTTAAGAATTCTCCAGTCTTCCAGGAATTCGAAACTACTGGTGAAACTACTATACTGTACTTCCAAATAGGACTTGCAAATTCTGGGTTTCTGGTCCAATACCAGACCCTTGTTCACATGGTCACCATGAGAAACAAAAATAAGCAGTTTTATTTCTACGTTATGGCTCTGCGCTTTCAGTAAAGTGAACATATTGCGCTGAACATGTACAAGTCAGCAAAATTTTAAAAGGAAAACGAAGCAAGAAGTTTATAAATTGATTCTTTTACCTTTTATCTATATCAAGCATGCCGCTACAAAGGGATAATGGCTTGCGGAGTGTCCCTCTGAAATAGCGGCTTTTTGCGTGGCTAATGGTGACTAGTGAATATGTGCACATCACGAAGATACAAAGGAGATCGGATACGTTATGTATTTCCAGTTTTCAAAAGAACTTCATTAACTGGTATTAGGAGAGGGTTGTAACACGCTACTGCACTCTAGTTGGTAGCCTCACCATATTTATTATTACCTAACACGGAAAGGCCTTTTTCTTCTCTGGAAATTTCAGAATCACAGCAGCAAGTTATGCCTAATTACAACATGCAGAACTGTACGACATATTCGTAATTTTTTTAAATTCACTGTGCAATTATAAAATATGTACTGTATTCATAAGTTCTTAATATTAATTTAGCAAATATCTTCAATCATAAGAAGAACAATCTCTGTGTCAACACCTTGTGTGAGCAACATGACGCGCTAATGTGATGAAAAACACTAATTGTAAAGCAGATATACAGAAGTAGTACTCAGATATTTGAAAAGTAGCGTGTTTGGACCATCTTCAGTTAGCAAAGAACTTTTTTAGACACTTCTATTTGTTCTTGAGGAGTCCTTTGAACGTTTTTCTTTACTATTATTGCCCTTAGAGTCTGATTGCTACACCAGTTTTTTCCACAGCTACTAAACGTTAGGGACTAATCAGAATTAGTCATGGATTCAAAAGGAACGATCAAATTACACACCGAAGGAGGAAGCATCCCTGATGATTTAACAGCAACCAAAGCTTTAGGCTATAGAGTGTGGTTTTCATTAGGAACACAAACAATATAATTAACATAGAAAAATAATGTTAATCCATTCAAGGTGGACTAATGTAGCAACTAGTGTCCCTCGGGGATGTTATGTTATATGGGGGGCCCCCTCCTAATCTTCCTTAATGGCGTTGACGATGATGTAGATGCGAAGCTGTCAAAGTCCGCTGATGATTTGAAGGTACGAAGTGTGATTAACGACCACAGCCAGGGCTTGTTGTTACAAATTAACTTCGATCGGTTGCAGTCTGGTCTGAAAAATAGCAACTGAAAGTTAACGCTTCTAAATATATGGTGTTGCACCATGAAATATTAAAATAAGCGAGGGGGTTAAAATGACTCAGGACAAAAAACAGGAATTGTGATACAATCAGATATGAAATTTACGAAGTAGTGTAAACAGACAAAAACTGTCATATTGGGGCCACCCACGACCGAACTTATAATCCCATGTGTATTATATACATAAATTTCATGAGTTCTGTAGTCGGTTTGCCTGTTTTGCCGGACGAAAAAATCCGAGTTTCTGGGAAGGTAGGGGAACCATGCTATCCACGTCTGAGACCGACAGGTCTGAGATTGACAGGCATGGACATGAACATGTGTATATGTAAACATGTCCATGTCTGTTTACACTATCTGCGCAGTAGCACAGTGGCTATAACCACTGTCCTTCCCATACCGGGTGGGAAAGATCCCCGTTCAAATCTCGTCAGTGACGCGAGGAACTTTTATGGGCTTCTTTTCACTTCGTGGCTGAGTTAGTCGGTCTCAGCCTCAGTTACTGTTGAGAAGCGGACTCCAGGGTTCCCCCCCCCCATTAGCTGAGTGTAAACAGACAGCTAGAAAGGCATGGCATTCAGTCTATGATTGATAACAGTGTTTCCCAACGTGAGAGAGGTCTGGAGAGGAGGGTCGCCAACAATTGAAATTAAGAAAACTGAATTGTATGTATCAAATATTGTATTCAAAGTTTGGAGACGGTTCAAAGGGCAATCAGACTGGTGAGGAACGCTAGTCGATGTCAATACGAAGAACGGCTTAGAGGACGTGGAATACAAAGTGTAGTAACTTGACAACTTAGGGGTGCGGGCCTACCTGAGGTGTATAAGCGTCGAAATAGGGTTAACATTTTCTTTCTTCGATTAAGAGGCCAAAAATGACTTCAACATAAGAATATAGAAAATAAACATATAAAGTCCATCTCATCTGACTTTTCAACAGTTGCAATTTGGCAACCGTATCAGCGCGTCAGCATGGCGTTGTATCCATCCGCCAAGTGTTCCCCATTCAGACTAGCTATTACAAAAATTTTACGGTACTTTCTTGCGTGTTTAAAAATGCATATAACTTAATTTAATACAATTTGAAATGTTTGCAGCATCGTTCTCTGTATTTAAAATGTAAATAGCTTAATTCAATTAAGATGATATTTTAATATAATTTTTAACTAAACTTTTGTTTTAATTAAACTTTTACTGTTTGAGAAAGAAGGGTAGGACTAAATCTAAATCGTCCCATCAATGTCTTTTCTTGTAATAATTTCATATCAAAATAACGTACATGATTTAATGTGCCAAATTTTCTCATAAATAACTTCGTATCTTTCACATAAACAAAATTCAAAATTTAGTTGTCTTTTTATTTTAGTTGCTCACAATTCCTATCCTAATGCAAAACTACTTTCTATGGAAAGAATGGCAAAAATTAACTGAGTTAGATTATACTATCTATATTTCCGGGGACAGAATTAAATAATAATGGTAATTATTATTATTTAATATGCTTGTACAGTGTGTGTGTGTGTGTGTGTGTGTGTGTGTGTGTGTGTGTGTGTGTGTGTTTCTGGTCACTTTGTCACCAGGAAGGCACCCACCTGGAAAGCCTGCCCAGTGCCTCTCTACACAACGAGGCAGTGGGCCACAACTAAGCATGAACAGTGGAGGACCCCGACTATCCTGTGCTGAGAGCCCAAAGACAGTTTGGGATCATTCTTTCAAAAAAAAAAAAAAAAAACTTATGTGTGTGCCGAGCAAGCGTAGCGGAAGTTAAGCTTTTTTAAGCAAACATTTATCACTTGACCGAGGATCCCGTATTGATCGTATGAATGCCGCAGGCGACGAATCTGCATGAATTGGATATGAGCCGTTCCGTTACCAAATCTAGTTTCGGCAAGTGCTGTGGAATCGGATGATATTTAAAGCCATTTGACTTCGATAGAGCCGGAATCATTTTGTTCTTCGATAGAGCCATGACAGCTGTTACAGGCGACATTTGACTTACATCCTCATTTGGAAATGCTGTTTGAAGAAGATCTCGAGCTGCTACAATCTTCACATTATTCTTGAACCAAAGCCGATCACACACGGAATAGACTGAACCGAAATCATTATCCAGGAATGTATGTTTAAACTGTGCGTGGATGCTTCGGTGTTTCTTAAAATCCTGTTGCTTACGCCCACTAAGTGTTGAACGATTTGATGGAGTACTTCTGGCAGTCGGTTTTGGCTTCTTCGCTTTTCGTTTACGACTGGGCTTTGAGGACTCTTCGTCGTTTTCATTTGCGGTATCAACTTCCATGACTCCTTTCAAATTCACTTCTAACATTTCAGGGGAGATGTAAGCGTCTGAAGATGTGGATGGACCTTCTCCGGCTTCTTTGTTCAATTCCATCGCACGCTGTAATTTCTTCCGCTGTCTAAATAGCTTAAACCTCTACTTTGTACTCAGTGGAGGTGGTTTCGGTGGTCGCATTGCACGTATGCGTGCTCTATACGTCAACGCTCACTATTAATTAGCCTTCTGAACGTTAAATTATAAATTCTTTTCCGTCAAATTTTTTTTATTAAATACAGTGTGGAATGACGAAATAATTAGTATGACGCAATCAGTAGGGGTACTGATTGGGTCATGCGTCGCTCGTGCCTGATACGGAGTGGTACAATGGTGGTGGGGGAGGAGATGAATCATTTCGTGTCGCATTTTCTTGGCGATTTTTGTCAATCCACAGATGCATTGCACATGAACGTGCTTTATACACTTTACAACGCTATAGTGAACCCCCACTTTACGACTGGTTCACTGTACAATTAAATGACTTTACGATGACACTCCATAACAAAATACCGTTCACTATACGAATGTAGTAAGCGCCGGTCATTGTGATCAGGTTTACGAACTGAATTTTAATTCTATTAACGGCGATTCTAATAAGGAAAATAGGAGGAATATTATCCGCAGCCTATAAAAGTAAAGATATAAAGCACAGATTTACACTTTATTACCTTACCAATTAATAAAATTAAATGATACGTGAAAATCGGAAGAATATTTTCCCCATATTAACAAAAGAAAGGAAGGCAAAAAGTCAATTACACTGGGTATTCCCAAGTAGTCATCCTCCCAATTACTAACCGGGCCTAACGCTGCATAACTTCAGTGATCACAAGAGAACCGGGGAATTTACTCTAGTACGATAGTTAGCTGTTTAGAGTGCCTGCAATGCATTTACTTATGGCATCGGTCGCATCAATCGTTGAAAACTATTTCCTTTCATTTTATTAGTAAGAAAAGTAACTTCAGGGACGAAGCTACGGGTCACAGAGCAAATAGAACAGGTATCCCACCTCGTTTGCCAGATGTTAAATCAATTCTCGCTAGCATATTAATTTTTCCTTTTGAATAACATTTTCAGGGTTGATAGATATTCCTAGAAGTTCCATGGGGACTTTCTTCCTGATACGGTAAGACAATCCTCGAACGGCAAAGTACAAATCCAGTGGCACTGTTCAGCCAATACCTGCAAGGCAGAAGAAGAAAGTCAGTGCTACAGACTCTAAAAATAGATAGAAGCATAAGTCTTTGGAGAGATATTAGCTTTGCTTGAAATTTTTTGTTGATAACAGGGATGGGATACATTTGAATAGAAAGGGTGCAAGAATATTTGCTGACGCTATGGAGACAGTGTTAGGTGGGTTGGAAAACTGCTAGCTTCGGTGGGAGGATACACAGACTAATAGATTACCAATAGTCGCAGGCAGAAGTGAAAGTGATTCTTGCACTGCTTCTATTGGAACGTGCAGCACCCTGGAAATCAAGATGCCGGGAATTTCAAAGCCTGCCGTGAATCATCAGTGAACAAGTAAGTACATGGGCTGTGTCAGGGTAACTAAGAGTAAGAACAGGTGCATCTACACCAATGCTAGGAGTATAGTAAATAAATTTGATGAATTTGAAGTGCTGATCAAAACATCAAATGCAGACATTGTTGGGATTTTAGAGACGTAGTGTCACTCAGATATACGGGATGCAGAATTTGAATATGAGGAAGTACGGGATAGGAGGGGCGCGATTATGCTCTTAGTTAAGAAGCACATAAAATCTAAGGCAGCGCATCCAGTCGACACGGACGACCAGAGCAATGCTGAGTCAGTTTTATGGGATATAAGCCCTGGGAAAGCAAAAATGAGCGTTGGAGAGAGTGTTATAGGTCTAATAAATCTGATGAGTACAATGAACAAATGCTCATTATACTCATCAAAAGAGAAATAGACTGGGCCAGTAAATCATAATGTCTTATAATGGGAGATTTTAACTTTACAGATATTGATTGGAACTTGTGAAGTCACCCACTCGCACACTAACAACACTTTTATGGATTTATTGGATGCGTTTTCTACAGCAGCATGTTCGAGAGGCAACCAGACGGAGTAATACTCTTGAGATGATTATCAGCAGTGATAATTCGTGCATTAAGAATCTGCAAATAAAAAAAAAAAAAAAAACAATAGGTGATAGTGATCACAGTGTATTGATGTGGGAATTATAAATTCTATACAGCGGGACCAACTGATGACGTTACCATTAGAATTTTTAAATGGAAAGCAGCCAGGGAAATAATCACAGAGCTACTAGGCTTTACATACCAAATTAAAAATATACTGTTCAATGCCTAAGTGGATGTGAGATGAATTAATGACTGGCAGAGAAGAAAAATGCATGGAATGCATATAAATTATTAGGCTACACAGAAGCTTATGGCTAATATAAACTAGTTTGTAAGTCACAAAGGAAGCAAGCAAAGGCAGATTATGAGAAATCTTTGGCAAAGGATGCAAAGAAAAACAACAAAGACTTCTTTACTTATTTAAACACTAGAAGGAAAGGGATGAATCAGATTGGTCCATTTGATATTGATGGTTCGACTGTTGATGGTCCTACCCAGCTAGCTGACAAACTGAATGAGTATTTTGCATCTACATTTGTACATGAGGAATTCTTTAGGAAAGTGAATGCCAGAAGTCTATCAAACTCTAACAGGGAACTAAACGATTTTGTAATTGCTGAGAGGAAAGTATAAGAGAAACTGTTCAAATTATACATAAAAAAGACACCTGAGATGAATGGGATCTATCCAATTATATGAAGGGAAGCAACTAAGGAGGGAAACAAACCGCTATCCATAATTAAGAGAGCATCTTTGGATTCAGGGAAGTCCCCGCTGACTGGAGATGTGCGAATATGTCCCCAATTCACAACGAACCCTACGATGGGAACACTGCTCCAGGTAAAATAATGGAGTTACTTGTAAAAGAAGTAATGCAGGTACATCTACACAGGAGTGCAGATATACTTCAGACACATGGGTTTCTGAAATGAAAATCTTGTCTGACCGATTTGACTGGGTTCTATGATGCAGTCACAAAGAGAGTAGATGCAAAAAATAATTTGATATAATTTACTTGGATTTCAGGAAAGCCTTTGGTACTGTTGCACATAAAAAACTGCTTTACAAATTGGAGCAGTGTGACATTAAGGGCAAGTTTACTGCTATTGATAAAAGGATAGCTGAGTGGTAGAAGGTAGAAAGTGATCATCAAGCACACTGCTCTTCGTGGACTAATGTTATTAGTGAAGTCCTCTAGGGTTCGTTGCGAGGCCATTGTCGTTTTTTATATTTATTAATGCTACTGATGAAGGCATATCAGGTGATCTGTTTGAGGTGTTAAGGCCTTTAATGGATTGAGCTACCTCTACCTCTTGTTGCCGTTTATTTTTATCTGAGGTCTGTTGTAGTTTAATGTATCCTTAAAAATGATCATCTTTGTTTTTGTTGGGCTAATACTTAATTTATTTACTTTGTCATTTAACTAACTAAGTCATTTAACACATAGTTAGCTTGAACTTCCAAAACATATCTGGATGAACAGCGGGTGAAATTGGTCAAATCACCCGCGTAGGCGATGATACGTGTTTTTTATTGCTAGAAATATTGTGTAACATTAAGGTAACAGGTACAATATTTAGCAATTTGACCCTTCACGGCCAAATGCGAAGGGTTTTAATGAAGGTAAAGGCATCTACATCGCCAGTAAAAAAGAGAAAAATTAGATGGAAAAGAAATAAAATTTACAGTTCTTATGAGGACATATCAGAATATGCCCTCAAAAGAACTGAAAAAATATCCCCATAAGTCCCCACAAGGACTTATGAGATATTTTAAAATTCGGGATCATTCCAGGAACAGGTAATCAAATGTAGAGACATTTGGTAGCCCTACACGGAGAGAACAAAGGAAATTCTTGTCTCACTGAGGAGGGACAAGAACCAGGGGATAAAAATACAGGATCACAGACGATAGCAAAAGACGTGACATTTATCTTTGCGCAGAGTTTTGAAGGACACTGGAATAAGTACTGCCTACAGTGGCCAAGGCAGGGAGTTTAGCAAAATTAAAGCACGAATTGAATGGACACTTGGATGGATGGACTCGGTGTTTTTGTTGTTGCTATTTTAACAAATATAGAAAAAGTCCGCTTTCTTGCATAATTTAACCATACTAATTGTAATGCAAAATAAATGACGTCTTTGTAAGGTTACTTGTAATACAGAAAAAAACTGCAGGGGGGGAAATGTAGTTTGTTCAAAAATAGTCCCATAAAAAAAAAAAAAAAAAAAAAAAAATCCAAAACAAAATCTTACTCTAGAATTTTCTTCGTCGTATTGTAAATTTGGATTTGAGTCTGATTACACTACCCAACAAAATTTTTTTTTCGTCATACCACTGGAACGAAAGTTGGTTATTCTGAACCAAAATTAATGTCCTGATTATGAAAATATCAATCTTTTACTTGTGATATTTACATCAAAAGATATACGCAATTTTTAAATTCCTTGTTTTTATACAATATCAGCATACATGGTTTTAATTATTACACACAATATATGTTACTTAGACATGTTTCCCACTCAACGATTTCCTTTTATACTCCAGATTGCCTTCTTATTTAAAGAACCAACAGTAATCTCCCATCATGGCAGAGTCCCAGCGACCTTGGTATCGTTTTTCCATTGCAGATACGTCCTGGTGGAAGATTTTTTTTTTTTTTTTTTTTGATTTGGTAGTTGTTGGCGCATCGGCTTCTGTGGCCATATTGCACCTCCCAAGGTTTTTGCAGTACTTTGATCCAAGCCCGAGGCGGGAATCGAACCCGCGACCTTTGGGTTGCCGGGCAGGTACTTTACCCACTCGGCTAGCCCGGTCGGCCTGGTGGAAGAGCTCTCCTTGTTAATCACTGACATCTGCTAAGTTTTCAGGAAAGAAATCCAGATGGATGAAGGAAATGCATTTACAATGACATTCGGCACCCCATGTTCTTGTAACATTTCAGCAAGTTTGTCACTAGTTACTCATAGTTCTCTTCTTTTCTCTTTCCGAGGAATCAGAACTGAGGGGGGCAGCTGTCCTCTGACTCACAGCCTTATAAAATGCACTGTTTGCTTGATGTTTGCAGAGCAATCGGGTACGGGACATGATACTGCCAAGGGGGATGTCTTTGTGTGTGCGCGATGCAAGGAGTGTATCGATATCAGGCAACAACTCGGCGTTCTTGTGGGCCTATATGAGACCTTGAAGGACAGGGTGGATGCCCTCGAAGAAACTAAATTGAGGGGCCCATCAAGCTCTCAGCTGCCCACATCAACGCCAGAGCTTGCACTTGGGCATCGCGTGACACAGAGACAACCCCTAAGGCAGAATGCGCTGGTCCCGAAGGAACTAGTAGTTGTTGGTGACTCTATTGTCAGGGAAACGGGGAACATGCTTTGTAAAAAAGATAGGTGGAACAGGACCAGGGTATGTCTGCCAGGGGCAAAGGTTGATGACGTTGTAGAGCGAATATCATCTTTTAAGGGCACAAAAGGTGATATAGTTGTACACGTTGGCACTAATAATATTAAGAGTAGGAGACCGGCAGAATTACTTAACAAGTACAGGTCACTGTTGAACAAAAGCCGAGAATTAGGGTTGAATTTGAAAGTGTCTGCAATTCTGCCAAGACACGATAGGAGGGAGTATAAGATGAGAGCCTTGTCGATCAATTCGGCCCTGGAAAGATTGTGCAAGGCTCAAGGGGTAGAATTTTTTTCAGCCTGGACTGTACTTGTTAACAGGAGAGATTGCTTCTACAGGGATGGGATACACTTAAATAGAAAGGGTGCAAGAATATTTGCTGATGCTATCGAGGCAGTGTTAGGTGGGTCGGAAAACTGCTAGCTTGGGGGGGAGACAAAGACCAATAGATTGACAGTAGCCACTGGCAGAGGTGAAAGAGATTCTTGCACTGCTTCTATTAGAATGAGCAGAAGCCTGAAAAACAAGATGCATGGTATTTCAGAGACTGCTGGGAGCCATTGCGGTACAAGTAAACACATGGGTTGTGTTAGGGTAGCTAAGAATAGAAACAGGTGCAGGTATACTTGCGTGTACACCAATGCTAGGAGTTTAGTAAATAAATTTGATGAATTTGAGGTATTGCTCAAAACATCGAAGGCAGATATTGTTGGGATATCAGAGACGTGGTGTCACACAGATATAAGGGAGGCAGAACTGCAATTTGGGGAGTACAACGTCTACAGAAAGGATAGACAGGATAGGAAGGGAGGAGGGGTTATGTTATTAGTTAAGAAACACATAAAAACCAAGGAAGTGAAGCCAGTCGACATCGCTGGACAGTGCAGGGTGGAGTCAGTTTGGTGTGACATAAACATTGGGAGATCAAAATTGAGAGTAGGAGTGTGCTATAGGCCTAATGACTCTGATGAGTATAATAAGGAACTGTACAGGGAAATAGAGTGGGCCAGTAAATCAGAGTGTCTTATAATGGGAGATTTTAATTTCCCAGATATTGACTGGAATTTGGGGGCTGGTTACTCACACACTAGCAGGACCTTTGTGGATTTATTGGATGATTGTTTTCTACATCAGCATGTTCGGGAGGCAACTAGAGGGAGTAATACTCTTGATTTGATTATCAGCAGTGATTCTTCATGCATTAAGAATCTGCAGATAAATGAACCACTAGGTGGCAGTGATCACAGTGTGCTGAAGTGGGATTTACTCAAAGAGGTAACTACCATTAGGGGTAAAGGGAAGGGTTATTGCTTCCGTAAAGGCGACTACGATGGACTGAGACAGTATTTAAATTCTATACAGTGGGACCAACTGATGATGTTACCAACAGCAAATTCAAAATGGGAAGCATTCAAAGAACTTATCTTGGAAGCTACTAGGCTTTACATACCAACTAAGAAATATTGTTCAAGGTTTAGGCCAAAATGGATGTCAGATGAACTAATGAGGCATATGGCAGAGAAGAAAAATGCATGGGATACATACAAATTAACACATGACACAGAAGCCTATGATAGATACAAGTTGATATGCAACCAAGTTACAAAGGAGGTTAGGCAGGCGAAGGCAGATTACGAGAAATCCTTGGCAAGGGATGCAAAGAAAAACAGCAAAGAGTTCTTTACTTATGTAAACTCTAGAAGGAAGGGGATGAATCAGATTGGTCCACTTGATATTGATGGGTCAAGTGTTGATGATCCTGCTCAGGTAGCTAACAAACTAAATGAATATTTTGCATCGACATTCACACATGAGGAGGTATTCAGCGTGGGGAATGCCAGAGGTGTATTCAACTCTAGCAGTAAGCTACAGAATCTTGAAATAACTGGGAGTAAAGTGGAGGAGAAACTGTTGAAGATAAACACAAGAAAGGCACCCGGGGTGGATGGGATCTATCCAGTTATATTAAAGGTGGCAGCAAAGGAAGTAAGCAAACCCTTAGCCATAATTATGAGAGCTTCCTTGGACTCAGGGGAGGTACCCATAGACTGGAAATGTGCAAATGTGACCCCAATTCACAAAGGAGGATCAAAGACTGACACAAGTAATTATAGACCTGTGAGCTTAACTTCTGTTCCAGGAAAATTAATGGAGGCACTGGTTAAAGAAGCACTGCAGGATCATTTAGACAAGACTTCAGTTATAACTCAGACACAGCATGGTTTTGTTAAGGGGAAGTCTTGCCTGACCAACTTGATTGGATACTATGATGCAGTCACAAAAGAACTGGATGCAGGGAATAACTTTGATATTATATACTTGGATCTTAGAAAGGCTTTTGATACTGTTGCACATGGAAGACTGCTACACAAATTGGAGCAGTGTGACATTGGAGGCAAATTGCTGCTATGGATAAAGGGGTGGTTGAGGGGGAGAAGACAGAGAGTGGTAATCAATGGACACTGCTCATCGTGGACTGATGTTATTAGTGGAGTCCCTCAGGGCTCAGTGTTGGGTCCATTATTGTTTTCTGTATTTATAAATGATATTGATGATGGTATATCGGGCTTAATGTCCAAGTTTGCAGACGATACAAAGGTTGGCAGGGTTGTCAAGGATACTACTGACACTATGCTGCTGCAACAGGATCTGGAAAGGTTGAGCAGATGGGCTGAGAGGTGGCAAATGAAGTTTAACATTGATAAATGTAAAGTACTACACATGGGAAACAGCAACCCCAGAGCAACGTATCAAGTCTGTGGTACTACACTGACAGTGGTAGAGAATGAAAGGGACTTGGGGGGGTGGTTGTGCAGGCAGATATGAAGTTCTCTGAGCAGTGCAGACGGGCTGCAAGAGTAGCTCATGGAGTATTGTCAATGATATACAGGAATTTTTCCAGAAGGGATGAGGAGGTGATTATTCCATTGTATAAGGTGATGGTCAGGCCACACCTAGAGTACTGTATACAGGTCTGGAGACCTCATTTCAAGAAGGATGTAGAGCTGCTGGAACGAGTACAGAGAAGGGCAACAAGATTAGTGAATGGAACAAAGGGGTGCTCTTACGAAGAAAGGCTTAAGTTTTGCAAATTACAGTGTCTGGAGACTAGGCACCAGCGAGGTGATCTGATAGAGGTGTATAAAGCCTTGAATGGTTTAAGCATGCTCAATGCTGATGGGATTCTTCCTCTAGCAGGCGCCTCCGTAGCCAGGTGGGAAGGAGCAGCAGTGCGTAGCACACGCTTCTTGATTAGACCGGGGTTCGAGCCCGTCACCACCAAATACGGAGGATGCGGAAAGGTTAAGGAATGACCGCCGCATATCCTGGAGCAATATGGCCTTAGTTGCTAATGCTCCTAAAAACCAAACAACAACAACAACATCTTCCTCTAGCTCAGAAAAATCACCTGAGAGGGCATAAATTCAAATTGAGGAAAGACAGATGTAGGATAGACGTGCGGAAATTTGCCTTTAGCCAGCGGGTGGTTGGTTGGTGGAACAGACTTCCATCCCTTGTGGTGGAGGTTGATAGCCTAAATAAGTTTAAGGCTCAGCTGGACAGGTATTTTGAACGAACAGAGGGGTGAAGTGGAAGTGGGTTTTTTTTTTTTTGGCTGATGCTGCATAAGCTTGCTTTCTTGCATCAAATGCCTCTACTAATGCTAATGCTAATCCGTGTACCACAGCCCTGAAAGATTTATATGCAGCCATTTCAACATCATTCAGGTTTATTTGAAATTCTTCATCTTTTAGGAGCTTTCTTATTTGAGGACCTATGAAAATTCCTTCCTTCAGCTTTGCATGAGATAAATTTGGAAATATTTTCAGTAAATATACGAATCCTCTGCTTTACTTATCCAGTGACTTAGTGAAATTCTTAATCAGTCCCAGCTTGATGTGTAAACAGGGAAGAAAAACCTTTTGTGGATCAACCAATGGAACATACTTTACATTGCTTTTGCCGGGAATATATTCATCTCTCTCACTCCAGTGTTATACCACGTAGTGTTTGGCTGTTGCACGACTATCCCACAAACACAGGAAACAACAGTATTTAGTGAAACCACCTTGCAACCAACAAGCAGTCCAATCACTTTGAGATCACCACAAATATTCTAACCATAGTCATTGTAACGTATAGCCGCAAGAATCTGGGACATACTATCGTAAGTTTCTTTCAGGCACACAGCATGAACAAGAGGAATTGATGGTAAAGTATTTCCATTATGAAGCAATACTTCTTTCAAACTTAGCTTTGACACATCAATGAACAAACGCCATTCAGAGATAATGTGATCAATGTTCAGTTCGTGCATAAGACCAATGACGTCTTTGCAGACACACGTGTTGAAAACTCTTCATTTCGCTTACGGTATATTGTAATGTTTGTACTTTTTGGCGAGTAAGTTCCACTGTTGTAGTCTGGATCTGAGTAATTCAGCCTTCTCTTTGGGTAAGCCCAAGTGTCTGATCAAGTCGCTTAATTCTTCTTGTTCAATGTAGTGTGGAGCCTTTTCTTTTTTTGGCTTGTAGTCCAAACCATGTGAAGTACATGGTTCCGCGACATCTGGTAAAACGATTTCTTCTGTACCTTCATTACTACTTCCAAGATTTTGGTGGCACTGGTACTGGCAGTTCTTTACCGTGTGACACTGGCCTAATTGCTGATGGGATATTTGGATATTTGACGCAGTGTTTGCTCTTTTTGCAAATACCTTTTATTTTGTGTTGCAGAAATAACAGTCGTCGAAATGATTCTTGGGCTCGCGCCACACCATACGGACGGCAAAAGGTAATGCTCTCAGCTTGCCATATAACCACAGCCTTAAGTTCGTTGTACAAGTAATACAACAGATATGTAGAGCCCAATTTTTTTCTCGGTCACTGATCTTGCAGCGGAAGTACAATGAATATGCAACTTTTGCGACATTGTATATTTTCTTCCTCTGAGTTTTTGGGGTTAAGTGTCCACAAACATAGCAGAAGTTGTCTGGGTGATTGACGCAAGTTCTGTGCTTTGTCTTCTCCATTTTAAAAATGCATTAACCTAAAAACAGTAAAAGCAATTGGTAAAATTGAACAGAAGATGAATTCTTGTAGCGTAGTTTATCATACACTATATATTGAACAGTTGAATGGTGTAATTAAATTAATAAAAATACTGACTTATCTGGAAAAGTACATCAAAATCAAAATATACTATATTGCAAGAACAGTAATGATACTTGCTTAACTTTTAGCCCAATAAACATATACTATATTGCAAGAACAGTAATGATACTTGCTTAACTTTTAGCCCAATAAACAAAACCAACCAAAAGTTAAGTTTAAAACTTGTATTTCAAACAGTAATGATATATTTTGTACAGAATCCAGTTATCTATCTGTATCTTAAAACTGAGACGTGATAGGAAATTTTTATGATTGATTTTAAATTCTATACATAAAACTTGACCAGAAAGAACCATTGATTTGCTGTGAACACAAATGAGCAAGTAAAGTCAGTAACTTTACTTGCTCATTTGTGCTTTCGCCTATTAAGGCTCATATATTTTTAGAGACCGCGAAAATTTATGAATGTTGTTTTTCAGAGTGTTTCCATACAGAAAATGCTTTCTGAAGATGTATTAGGAAATGAAATTAAAAAAAAAAGAGGCGAATGTAATTGTAAGAATTAAAAGGGAGGCTTTTCATCAAACTACACAAAAAAAAACACGAATAAAAGCTTTTAGCTATACACTTATTAACTTTTACACTAATTAATAACAATGTCATTCAGCTAGACATTCTTTTAAATTAACCCCTTCTGATATCTTTTATTTTGTTTAGCCGTTATAAAGAGCTAACAAATCGTTGCACACTTACTACTTCATACCCATTAAAACTGCAGGTTTACAGAAAGCCAATATTGATTTTTGCAAAGAGAAAGCAGAGAAAAAAAGTAAAGCGTTTCGCACGCACCAAGAATTTATAAAATATGCACATATTTCATGTAAACAAAGAACAGGTAGAAGGTGATTATAAAAGCAAACAACAATTCTCGTCTTTTACGTATAAGAAGTAATAAGTCTAGATACTGACTTCCTTATATTATATTTTGATCCCTAAAACTACATATTGTTAATAAGAAAATCATGAAATTATTAAGCATTGTGTGAATTTTGAGACTACACTAGGAATCTCAGATGTCTTAAAAGAGATATTCTGAATATATATCTATATATATACTGTATATATATATATAATATATATATAGATATAACTTTTTCACGAAGTTCGAAGCCAATCCGCATGACTGCAATGTTTTGGCTGCTATGAAGATGGAAATGAGCCACGTCAAGCGTAAATTTGCGTTTACTGAGATGCAGAATTCTATGCAAAATCCTGAATTCACGCCTTTGCGAAATTCCATGCATTTCCGATGTAACGTTCCCTTTTTTTGTTGTTGTTGTTTCTTTTTAAATATAAAACAGACATCGCCTGTTTGCAGGCAATTTTTTTCACCATGTTCACAAAAAGAAAAAGAAAAAAAAACTCTTTCCAAAGTCAACAAAATCTTACAATCATGCCTACACCTTTCAAGAACGCTGTCACATAGAAATGTTTCATATTCGCAATCCCCTAAAAATAATAATAAAATAAAAAAAAGAGAGAGGGAACCATTTTTAAGAATCTTTAACACGCCTGTCAGCTTAATCTTCATTACGTGGCACACTCAAAATTCCAAGCAAGTTTAAACCTATTAACTTCTGGAATCAGTCAATTTTACAGTGTGTTGCGCATTTAGTAAATTTTAATCACTTTGCTAACCAAATGGGCAGCCGTTAGGATAAAAACCTGATGTTTTTATCCATTATACGAAACACTGTAATCCGTTAAAATAATTAACTGGAAACTGGACGTTGAGAGCCATCATTAATCTCATTCTCAGCAACGCGTTGCAGCAAATCCTGCTGTGACGCAAACTCAAATTAGTTCTGTGTTTCACAGCAAAAGGCGACACTTGGAAGAAAAGTAATTCACTTTTCATAACAGGGGCAGTTAACAGTGCGTAAATCAAAATGTAGAAATAGTGTTAACTTTGTTAACAGGTTTTGGCACAGTGCCAAAACGTTCATATCCGCAGAAATACTTTACTGTTTTCATCTGGACAGTTATTTATGATCAAAGTCGATCCTAACAGCCATTGTTTATTTTCTGTATTAAGTCTATCTTCCTCATGGTTCATGATGTGGAAGAGTTGACGTCCAATGGATGATTCGCTCGGTAGCGACTTCCGTAAATTCGATATATAGCTATTTCGCTTGTCACCCGCACAGACTAATAAATCATTCCTGCATCCACAAATTCCAGGAAGAAAAAACACGAAAACTTACTTATTTTATTACCACGATAAACAAAAAAGCTAAATGTTGATGTAGTAATTTTCTGCTTGAAGGATAAAAAAAAAAAATGTGCGGACTTCCTTTGTCCCAGTAGTGGTGTCATAAGAGACGAAAAGGAAGACGAAAACTTCAGAAATTTTCAACGATTCCGAATCAGATTATGATTTGAAAAAAAAAGAGCTGTTCGATATTCACAGAAATTACAGAATCGAATAAGGATGTTAAAGAATGTCGAGTTATTTGTATATTTAATTTTTTAAGAAGTAAACGTCTTGTAAGGTTTATAAGAAAATTTAAACAGAGTAAAATATGCAAAGTTTTGTTATATGTTCAGTGGGCAAAAATCAAAAACTGAAATCCGAAATTGAGAGACTAATCACTTTTCAATGTGCTTTTACAAATACACAGAAATTAGTGATGAAAGGCAAGTGAATTTTCGTTGATTTGAATGAGATAGTAAAGTGGAATGTTCACTTTGGTGAAGGACCGTGAAGCTATAAAGCGTCTATTATCTTCGCAATGTCCGTCCGTCCGCATGTAATAACTCGACTCCATGGATGGATTTTCATGATGTTTTATATTTGGGCCTTTTAGAAAGAAACATCTGCTGAGCCATTCCAAATTTTTATTAAAATCAGACCAATAAAAATCCGGCATTTATTATTATTATTTCATACATATCACATGGGCTATCCATATACTGCATATTATAGCCAAAGTATTGGACATTATGTTTGTTGCCATGCACTGGTTGGAGGAATGAATGGGCAATGTGGCAAATGCGTAGAAACGAAGTTTTCTCGGTTCGCGCATGAGTTGAGTCGTTGCGTTTTGCTATTTTTTGTTATAAATCATTAATTATTACTATTTGCTAACACGCCTGAAATGTGATGCACTGCGTACATTAACTAACGTGTTACTTTTTAAAGGTGATAAATGCACATAACATATATGAAAACTGGTCAGCTGGACACTTGGAGTATGGATCAATCATCGGTACGCGATCACACGAAACCATTGCCGTATATAAGAACACGTAACCACTGCAAAGCACTCTATAGATAATGGTTTCTACACGTCAGACATATTTAGAATCATAGTCGACCTAGAATTAAAGAGTTCAAATTGGAACAATATGACGTAATCCTTTCTAGGATTCTGAATAACCCCTGTCGACATCTACTACCATAGTACTATTAATGGAGATTACTGTCTACTGAGAAGACCCATGCACAATTGACGCAAGGAGTGTAACAAATATGAATAAATAAGCTTAAAACCACCGAACAAACTTCAGACAGCGATGAATCATCATGCACTGGATACCAGAGAAGCTTCGAGGTACTTGAAGGATAAGCTTTCATTTTATATAGCCATTTGCTAACCATCATGATTAAAAGTAATGCGGTAAGACGCTGTTCCATGTTTAGGGTTCAAGTGGAGTAAAATGGCCCTTTCTTTTCATAAAACATTAAATAAGGTGAAGTTAGAAAAGCGGGGAAAATTCGCAACATTTATAAACTTACTGGATACGAGTAAGAGTTTCTGGATTTCTATATGATTAGACTCTAAACTAAACCATGAATTTGGTTTTAAGAGTAAAAGAACCCCTCTTCAACTGTCGTGGATACGTTCTTGAAAAGTAACCGCGTTTGGGAAGATAAAGTCCTGTAAGGACCCGTCCTTACATTAATTAATAAAAATTGTTAAATATTATGAGAATTTAACTGTAATACGAATAGTGGTTTTCTGGTAAAAACAACATAAGTTAAGTAGCACTGGAATTCAAAAATACTTCCAGTCACTCCTTGTGTAGTTGTAGCTTGTTTGTATGGAAGTTCTTTGACGAGTCAGTGAAAGTAATATACCATGACAAATCCCCCATTAAGACAGAGGCAGATGCTCCATAGAAAGGGCCAAGAGTGCTTAAGCTGGCCCTCTTAAAGATTTCACGGTGAAACGCTATTAGAGGTAGGCGACGTCACCAGGTGTGCGCGCGTGAGGTCACGGGAGGAGCTGTGACGCTTCTCAGTTGACCTGAACTTCCGCTTCTCTTTCTGGATTGTTCTGGTATGTTCGAGGTCCACGGAAGTTGGGGCACAAAGAATAAAGAAGACCCGCCCACGGAAGAGGAGAGGAGACAAATGAGAACACAGGAAAAAGGATGTGCAGATCTCCTATTGGCCAGGAAGAAAATAGAGGGAATTTTGAGAGGGAGATTCTGAAAAGGTTTTCGTGGCATTGTGGAAAGGTTTTCGTGAGATTCGGAAGAAGTTTTCGGGGGAGTCTGAAGAAGTTCACGGAGCGGTCTGGAGAATGAATTGAAGAAGTTGGAGAACGATACTAAGCAGAGCAGTAGTCTAATTTGGGTGATAGTTGCAGACCTGAGGTAGATGGAAGCAGTGATAGAAATTCTGCATATCCCGACAGCCAGTACGAATGTTCACCTGTAAACATGGATGCCGTAGTGAGGAAGAAGGAAGAATCACACCCTGAGAATTATATAGGCGAAGCCAGTCGAATGAGTGGTCGAACCATTGACCTACTCGAAAACCCCTCTATCCACGGAAGAAGAAATGCTGACCTGTAAAGAGTATGCAACACTGATTGATTCCAACCGTGCAGTACCCGGAAGGGAAACACCATAATCACCGAGATCCCCAAATGAGCGCCCCCACATTCCAGTACCTGAATGACCGATATGAAAGGAAGCCGAGCAGAGAGGGAAGTTCCAGGCCAAACACGTAAGTGCTAGAGAGTTTACCGAAATAGGTGTACTTAATTTATTAAGGAGAGGACTTTAGGAGAAAAATGTGTATATTTAAGTAATGAATATATGAATAAAGGGGTAATGTATTTAAGACGGACGCAGCCTATAATTTGAAGTGAAGCTCCTCATATAAATGCTTGCTGGAAGGAGAGGGTATGATAGTTAACTGAGAATTGTTTAATGTTGGGAAAGGTTTTTATAATATGTATGAAATTGAAGGTTGAAATTTCAATTTATTATGAGTTGATTTGTGGGGAGTATTTCTGATTTAAGTAGGGGCTAATTAATAAGTGATATTATAAAGGTATAGAGGATTAACTGTTCAGAAGGGTAATGTTAAATTGAATTGATTAATATTTCCTGTTGACCTGATTGCAGAAAGGGTGTCTGATTGAATAAATGCAATTTTCTTACAAATTGAGACACGAACTCTGAAAGTTTTTGTGAGCCAGTTCATTGGCTGGTAGTTGGTTTATTATACAGACTGTTCAGAAGAAGAGTGGGAAGAATCTATGTAAAGTGTATGACACGACCTATTGAAGTCCCTGTAAAGAACATGAAGAGACACCATGTCATAATGAATAATAATGTGTATTAGAATAGGATATCAGATGATGAAACAATTGAGTTTGAACAAGATATTTACACATATAAAGGTTAATGAATTAACAAGTCACCAGCCAAATATAGTTTGACCAAATACTATTGCTAATTTCTGTATGATATGTTAATAAACATTGTTTTATTTTACATTCATGTGTTGGAGTCTGTCATTCCGAAACTCAGCCAATCCTGTGGAGAAATACTTAAAATAATTAAGGTCCCCTACGAGTCAGGTAATCTTCTGAGAACAAACAAGTCAGATGCTAAGTGGGAGGATTGGACTACGGGGATATACATATAAAAAGGGGATAAATTATAATAATTAAAATATAAAGAAAATTAGGGCAAACAAGAAAAACAATAATACCCACAACACCCCCACAATAATACACCAAACCCCCACAATAGGCAAGAACCAACCCCCACAGTCCCATCGAAAATAGAGAGTTATGGGGAAAAATAAATACTAAATACAAGCAAACCAGAGTTCATACTTTTCTTTCATTATTATAGATCACCGTCGGTCGAGTTTCTTCGGAATGGTGTGGTAATCTATGCCCAAAGATTTGGCACGTTTACGAAGGTCAATGAAGTCTATCCCCTCTTGCATGACAACAATCACTTCCATACCGTCAAACTTATGCGGGAAACCTTAAATAAGCTTTAACGGGATGTTCTCGAATGTCATATCCATAGTCCCCAATTATCCCTGTATGATTTTCATCCATCTTATGATATATATCTTATTCAAAATCGAATCTTTGTAATTAAAATCTTGAAATCGCTGATAATGTTTACTACTTGGAAACCTTAAGTTTTCAAGTAGGAAACGAGATGAGTGCCTCTCGAGTGGTTGGCTTAGATTTGTGCAGAGGAAACTAAGGGCATGGGGTGTCATTACATTGTGTTTGTAAATTGTGGGTATTTTACGATCAGTTTTCTTGTTTATGGCATAAAAACTCATACAGTCCTCGTTACAGACTAACTAACTTCCATTACAGCGCCTTTTAGAAGTTTCAGTATTTGGTAACCACCGAACAAACTTCAGACAGCGATGAATCATCATGCACTGGATACCAGAGAAGCTTCGAGGTATTTGAAGGATAAGCTTTCATTTTATATAGCCATTTGCTAACCATCATGATTAAAAGTAATGCGGTAAGACGCTGTTCCATGTTTAGGGTTCAAGTGGAGTAAAATGGCCCTTTCTTTTCTTAAAACATTAAATGAGATGAAGTTAGAAAAGCGGGGAAAATTCGTAACATTTATAAACTTAGAGTTATTAATGCGATACTGGGCAGGCAGTTATCCGTGTTAATATCGGCTCGGTGGTGGTTAAGCCACAACTAATGGTTCTGAAAATTTCGAAGTTCTTAAAAATTCCTTTAATTAGTGGAACAGGGTTTCTTTCCAGACAGGCTATTTCTTCGCAAGAATACATGTTTACTTTAAGCTTCTTATCGCCGCTCATATTTCATCTTCAGAATGTAATATGGTCAGAGTTAAACGATGAAGCAATCCTCATTTGCATTAAAAGCGTCTTCCGGGGTCATATAATGCAGAAATCTGAGGCCACATGCTTTCCCTTCCTCTACGTGTTAACGGTCTGATCAACAAAGGCGGTTTCATCTTCGAACATAACGAACCTAAGTCAATGTGATCTGCCTGCTACTATTTAATTCCACATGTTCGTTATGTAAATAATTACATGTACACATTCGCTGGCCAAAAAAAAAATAGGAACCTTTGCAATTGGCGTCAATATATAATTAAACGTACGGTATGCATATATAAGTTGTCACATAATATGATCACAAGCTCCTTTCTTAGACCATCCGGTCTTCGGAAAGACAGGTAATCCTTCCAATTTTCAGAAAGGTGTTATTGTTGGAGCACGTTTAGCGGAGCCATAATTGGGAAAACAAAGGAAATCGGTAGGGTGTCGAAAGCAACCATATTCAAAGTAGATAATGAGTGGAAGAAGAAAGGAGAATGCAGCTCTAAAAGGAAGAAATGTGGCAGATAGTCGGTACTCCAAGAACGAGAGTAATGAAAAATTGGAATTTATTCTGAAGCAAAATTCGCTTTACATTCCTGGAATGTAAAGCGAATTTTGTTTCAGAATAAAAGGTCTCCAGTGTGCAGCAAATGACGGGAAATTCAATTTAGGCAAAGAAACACCCATTTCCAACCCAACTATGCGGCGGGAGTCGAACAGTGTGGGATTTGATAGTCCCACATGCCTGTGTGAAAGCCACTTTTTTCTGTAAAAAATCGAAAGATTCGACTGCCTTAGTAGAATCTTTCAAGTGGTTCCGCCAACGCGAAGACTGGACTGTGCAACAGAGCAAAAAAGATAGTTCGGCTTCGCAGTTCGCTAGTGACCACAATACAGCAGCTCACAAATCCTGATGGAAGAATGGCCAAATCTTCAGCTAGACTTCCTCAGACACGTAGTGGAATCCATGTCACGGCCTGTGTTTCGGGCAAAAGGTGGCCCTACTAGATACTGAATAAAGGTTTCTAATTTTTTGGCTAGTGTGTGTGTGTGAGAGAGAGAGAGAGAGAGAGAGAGAGAGAGAGAGAGAGAGAGAGAGAGAGAGAGAGAGAGAGAGAGAGAGGCAGAGACATATATTGCATTTTTCGCATGATTTTTAGGATCCTTCGAAATGTTCACATTCAGCCCACAGTGGATTGGAAAAAAAATCAATAAAAGATACATTCATTTTGTATATTGATTATGGTTTTTTCTCCTTTTTTATTCACTTGTAGGAGAGGTATCAACAGAGCAGAGAATCAGAAGGACGATATAAATATTGAAAGATAAGCAGTAATGAACTCATGTTTCTGTTGGAAAACAGCAATAAAAATCCTCAGGATTTTTCGAAATAACTCTAAACATGCTATTCATAGAATTTGTTTTTGTTTTTGTTTTTTTCAACATTCGCGGTCCTCATCTTGCACACACCTTCACAAAAACCTAATACAAAAGATAGACACATAAGGAAAAATTTTAAAAAATTGGAATAATTAAAAAATATATAATTTTTTGAACGATTCCATTGTACTTGATCTTGGGTATTTCTGGCTCTCGTTCATTAATTAAAACGAACTCCCTTATTTAGCCACTTTATCTAGAAACTATAGTGACTACTAGGATACGAATGCACTAAAACAGCAGTTGTTGACCCTCCTTCGTGGATGTCTCCTTACCATGTTTTAAAACTTCTCGAGCATCTTCTGAAAAGGCTTTGTATACCCGTCGGCTTCAAATACCGCTGGCTACTAACCACTTCACCAAATAACAAAATACTCTTGAAAATATACTTTTTTTTTCTCTCTCTAGAAACAAATTCTTGCAAGAGTTCGCAAAAAAAGTACTTTGTCCAAACTAGAACTTTTAAGCGTACTTCTATTCTATTGAAGAAAAGCTCGTGGCAATATGGAAGACAGTTTGTGTCCGTCCACAAATTCTTTTCCTGTGTTCAGAAACAGGCAAAAGTAGAAACATGAATCGCTGCTCTCCAAGTTGTGTGTATAACTACGAAGTCCATAAGCATCAAGATGAAAGAAAAGTGATCCTTTAGACTATATTAGCACGTTTATCGATTCCTTCTATAATCAGTGATATTGAAATGGATAAACTATTAAAGCTCTCAATATTTATCTAATCCTTGCCAAATCACATAAAGGAATTTCGATTTGTCGTATTCAATAAAATCATATAGTTGTTAAAACTTAATCTCTCATTTTAATCTTTGGATTTAATGTTCATAATCGAACTACCTTTTATTTTTTTTTTCATTGAGGAAGAGCGTGTATACCTGTGAAAATTCTGCAGGTATATTTTTTTAGCCAAACATTTTGCTGCTGTAATTAATTTATTGTTCTTTTTTTCTCTCATTTATACACCCAATAAAGAAATTTGCATCAAATCTAATGGACTAATTTTGGTTTTTGAATTTGGTAACATTTCAACTCCCCAGAGTTATTCAAAAAAATAACATTATACCAAATGATTTCAGCTGCTTCCTTTCTTTTTGTAACAATGTCTGAAATGAGTTCCAAGAAATGATCGCCAACAAGAAATCAAATCGTATCCATTTCTTGTTGGCATATATCCATTTCGTCTTATAATACTAAATGAAACATATCCGAACCGACATATGAATTTCTAGATCAAAAGTATAATACAAATAAAATGTCATCATAAATATCATATACTATATTTACAAATATGTGGGGTTTTCCAAAAAAACATTTTTATTTATTATCAGTCAAATGGACAAGTTTGGATGAAATGGAATCAAAATTCTAGAAAAATAGATCGTATTTATTCACTCCCTGCCGCTTCCTTGAGAGTAAAGAAACAGATGATCATGCAGCAGAGAGAGTGGTAACTATCTTAATTGTAAACACAATTTTTTAACAAGATAGTTAATGTACGCAAGTGGGTTACATTCAGGCACATTAGCAAATAGTAATAATTCATGATTTATAACAAAAAAAAAAGTATGGCATGAGCAAAATGAAACGAGTTTTCTGCACAAACCGAGAAGGTTTAGTTTCTACACATCCGCCATATTGTCCATTCATTCTTCCAATCAGCGCACAGCAACAAAGATAATATCCAGTGCTTCAGCTACAATATACGGTGTATGAAAAGACTATTGATATGCATGAAAAAAAAAAAAAAAAAAAAAAAAAAGGTTAAGTAAATAATCATTTCCGGATTACTAATAGTCCGAATTTAATGAAATTTGACAAGGCTCGATGAATCGCTCTTATAGAGCGAAATATAAAATTTCATAAAAATCCATCCACTGCGAATCAAGTGGATGGATTGATTTATTGTCATCATGTTTTTGATTTATTTTCACCATGTTTGACCGTATTCGAACTTCTGGTTAAGAAAACTGATGCTGACATAATACGGATAAGGGAAATCTTTCTACCCGGAAGTTGGGGATGACGACTTCCGTTATAGTATGTATAATGTATTTAGGAAAAACAGGGAAGATAGAAGGGGCGGTGGGGTCATCCTTCTTATCAAAATCAGCCTGAGCGCGAAAAACGTTTTTGCTGAGTCAGAAGTTACTTCCAGCACATAATCTGTGTGGTTGAGTTAGTTGAAAGCAAAGGTATAATGAGAGTGGGAGTAATATACAGACCAAAAGATTGTGAAGAGGATCTCTACAAGCAGATGGAATGAGGAAGCAAGTGTGAATGTTTTATTATGAGTGACCTCACTCTGCCCCTAAGTGATTGGAATAAGTGGGAGGGAAACTCGCCAAGGGGAACAAATTTTTAAAATAAACTAGATAATTATTTGCCAGCATGTTAGGAAAAATACTAGGGATAAGAATAGGCTTTACCTCATCAATACTCGCGTATCACATGACCAATGATATGGCTTAAAGTACAGGAACCACTGGCTCGTAGTGATCACGCAGTCGATAAACGTAAAGGCACGGATTTTAATTTCAGAAAAGGGGACTGTGGCAGTTTAAAGCGCTACACAGCATCTATTAATTGGGCCGAGTGCAGAGGGAGGGCGAATAAATTAGGATCATGGAATACCTCCAAAGCAATAATCACGGAAGCCATGAACATATATACCATTAAGAAAATACAGCACGAGGAGGATTCCGGTATGGATGAATATGGCCAATCTAATATTTTTAGAGCAGAAAAATACAACATGGGAAAGTCACAGAGTGAAGAAAAGTACTGAAATCTACAACAGCTACAAGTTGATCTGTAATAGTACCACAGAATGGAGACAATGAATTTTCATGTATGTGAATACAAAGAAGAAGAAAACGAATCGGATCGGACCCCTGTATTCGATGTGGGAAAGCCTTAGATAACCCAGCTGATGAATTGAATAGGTACTTTGCATCGGTCTTTACTGACGAAACACCCTTTATGCTGAGGGGAGGCTGTGCGAGTGAAGCCGATCGATATGAAATTAGTGATTTAGAAATTACAGATGACTATTAGAAAA
Organism: Mastigoproctus giganteus; assembly: GCF_048544385.1. Classification (NCBI taxonomy): domain Eukaryota; kingdom Metazoa; phylum Arthropoda; class Arachnida; order Uropygi; family Thelyphonidae; genus Mastigoproctus; species Mastigoproctus giganteus. The sequence continues at coordinate 198,093,055 of NC_143580.1, forward strand.
ACCTTTCGAACCTAAAGACAAGTAAGACTCCAGGAGTTGATAGAATATACCAGTAATTTTGAGGGAGGCGGCCGGAGAGTGTATTGAACCAGTGAGGTTAATTATGAAGACATCTTTGGACTCGGGAGAGAATCCTTTGGATTGGAGAAGGCAACGTATTGCCAAAACATAAAGGTGGTTCTAAGATCGTATATAGGAGGTATATAGGTATTCAGTAGTAGAATAAGCTTTAGAGGCAAGAGTTAATCTGGGGGTATTTAGATAGAAATGGCATTCTGAAGGCTCCCCATTGTTTTTATAAGGAAAAAAATCATGTTTAACTATCCTTGTAAGCTATTTTGATACAGTTACTCATGAGCTAGATGTAAGGAACAACTTCGACATAGTTCATTTGAAATATATCAAGGTATCTGACTCAGTCCCTTATGAGAGGTTACTGGAATATGTTGGGATTACTAGGAAGATTCTAATGTGGATTGCAGGGTGGCTGTAGGGCAGAAAGCAGACGGTTGGGATTAATGGATATTCTTCAGATGGTGTAACTTCAGAAGTGATGTCCTCCAAGGATCGGTTATTGGACAAACTTGATTCTGATTTTCATAAACTACATCGACGAAATGTCAAATATTCCAAAAGAAATTAAGAAACCGGAGAAGTATCATAATTTTAATTCAGAACTCCATATGACTACACATTGTAAAGAGTAGGAGACAGAGCACAGGATAAATACTTGCTTAGATATGCCAAGCCCGATATGATGCATTTTAAACGTTAAGAACTGCTCTTTACCTACCCTAAAAGCAAGTAGTAACAAAGTCAAAAAGTTTTGTAATTTTGAAATAGCAACTAATAAAAAAATAATATCTGTGCATATCTTCATGTCGGCATATGCAGGGCCATGTACAAACACTGGGTCAGTCATTGGTAACAAGTCTATTACCAATGACTGACCCAGTGCGAATTTTTGCAGATGTAGTTAAAGATGTGACTACTTGTTAAAGACCCTTAGTAACAGAGTTAATTCCTTCACGTACTGGAGACGAGTCTCCTATGAATAAATTGAGTAGGACTGTTATTAAAGCTGGTCCTGATAGTTTGTGCTCTTCCAGTAATGAAATAAAAAGGGTCTTAATGTCAGAACTTAAGTCCACGTTAAATGATATCAAAGTTAAGGAGGTTCGTGAGGCGCGGGATAAGACCAGTTGTAGTTGAAGTAAACAGTATTACCGATGCTGAATAAATAAAAGCGAACTCTTAACTTAGAGAATCTGGGTTTAGTGTTAAGAGATTTGGAGATCGCGACCTAGAATTATCATACATGACGTAAATTTAAGCATTGGTGAGGATGACTCCTGCAGGAAGAGATGTTTAATCAGAATTTGTCTGCCTGTGGTATTATACAGGGAGAACTTCGTGAAGAATCTTTTGTGTGGTTTTCTGGAATTACACAAACGAGAACATTTTGGAAAAATCAGCACGTATCTTTATTGGTGGAGGAGTTTCAAGTCTAAAACGGTTCTTTTTATTCACTGTGTGCTATCGCTATCTAAGATATCGCTATCTTGCTACAGAGAGCAAGTTATTTATGCACCAGTAATGCAAAGTTGTGAATCATTATTCGACATGCGCGAACTATTTGGTGAAAATTCTGCATCTCAGAACGACCATTAACATTGCTTCATTTCTTATGGATTTAATGTACTGTATACTGCTGGATTTGCGGTGCTGTTGGATGTGTTTCATATGACTATCTCATTTGTTTACACTGTCTTCGAATTAATATAAACTGATTTTTTTTTTAAAAGGGAATTCTAGTTCTCATTCTTCCCTGCTATCTCTTTTGCCATTTTTTTAACTTCTCTTCTTGTTTCGCTTTAGTTACACATTGGGCCAGAGTGGATATCCAACTCAGGTTTGACAACTAAGAAGATTGTTCCTTCCTCTCCTCGGCATAATGTGAGTTGGCCCGGCTCCACGTGCCATAGACGGAAACCAGTTTACAGTATTCTGTCGGCTTCTAGACTAAGAGGCTAATCATAAGAACACAAACAACATATGACAACATTACAGTGCAAAACACAATCATCACTACATTGATTGGCGTTTACCACGAATGCTATCTCTACACTCACACTGCGGGTTTGTCCGATGGACCGGAACCACTACGTCATAGAAATAAATAAAAATCCCTGGTCTGTGATGTAATAGCATTTATCCGAACACTATTTCCCGTCTGCGCGGGTAGCACAGTGGTTATAATCACCGTCCTCCCCATATCGGGTGGAAAGGGCCCAGGCTGGAATCAAATCAATAACACGAGGAAGTTTTATGGGCTTTTTTTTTCATTCAGTCTTAGGCGTGCATAGAAATATTTTTAAATGGGAATCGATTAGACAATACACGCAAAATATGGATATAATACAGATGGGCAGATAAGACAGATCATCGGTGGCGCTAATTAATGACAATTTTTAACACTATTTCAGAAAGAGCATGTAAAATCATGTACCTGTCCAACAAGAGGATTTTGAAAGCAGTTTCGTTTCATCCAACTGTTCTCGTTAGAGGACAAAGGTAACCTCCAAGAGAAACAGCTTTATCCAGTAAAAGTTGGTGATCCATTTCCTTTCTGAGATTGACCTGACATAATAAATTGTGTTCACGATGCATAGACGTGCACCACAAACTATAAAGAAGAAATCCAGCTACCAACTTAATTTCTGTGGATCTAATATAATGAACCCTGTTCTCATAAAGCAATCCGGGTACTTAAAAGTTCTGACATTTACATTAATTGCTAAATATCGCTTCGGAAGACCAATATTTCTTTGTGAATTATAATAGATAATTTCTGTTTACTGTATCACGTCGTTTACCATGGGATACCACTTGCAGCTACAGTGATGGAAACAGCATGGAAGTGTTCGTGCTAAGGCATCGTGAGTCTCTTTAAGATTTCCACTGGGAATATTTTATTTACTATATTAACTGTAGCATGAAGGAATGCGTACATAATCGCAAAATGCAATTTATCATGAACGGAGAGCGTGTTTATTTTAACTACCTTAGCAGCTATCTTCGAGTTTAGCGATCATCTATGGGCCATAAATTACAGGACAAATTGCGCCTCCGAGTAGCTGACAAATGAGTGGAGTCATATAGCTCTTTTATTATTTTTAAAAGGAAACTTCTGCAGCTTTTAATCCCTAATTCAACTCCTTGGCTATTTGCAACACGTCCTCATTAAATTCGCTCAATTTTAAGACATTATAATCCTGAACACGTTTCTGGGTTGCATTGTTTGTTACGAAAACTCCACTGCTTGTTGCTCCTGCTGATTAGGTCCTCGCAAAGAATTTATTACCCTCCTTTCTTGTTGAGGGGGAAGCGATTGTTCGTCTTCTTAGACTTCAAATCATTTTAGCAACGATTGTTCTCAATTCTCGTTACTGTATCGAGGTATTGTCCTAAGCGAAAGATGGCTTAGTTTCGTATTGCTGTTGCTATGTGCCGTAATTGGAACAACGCGCAAGTTTCAGCCCTTTTTATCAGATAAAGAACTACAAAAATGTTTCATCTTTCAGCTTGATAGAATGTTCTTTCAACAAATATAAGCATATGCATCTCTTTCGTTTATATCGTAATAATGTATTTTTCCTAAGGAAGAGGAAACTATAGTAAAAAATACATTTGGGATGCTTTATTTTCTTTCTAACGTCGCACAGAGCGTGACAAAGAACATTTTTTGCTTTAAAACTGCAACTCTCTTTTTACGTAGACAACCTTGAGCAAGAAAGATATGTACCTCCAGATGATGTACAGTTGGCCTCAGCGTAAAAGCAAGGGTCCAGTATTATTTAGAAGAGAAAATAGACAATTCGAACAACCATCATGTCTTCGCAGTAAGGGCTATTGTCATGTAGTCGTGAAACTGTGATGGTATATTCTTATTTCCATGGTAACCGGAACACGAGGATAAATAAATACATAACAACCTATAGGAGAGTAGGTGTGCTGCTCATAATACTGCATCAAACATTGAGAGCGACTGTCGGAAAGCTACGCCCCTGACGGTCGCATGTCGCGTGCATCAGTGAGGGTTGTCATTTGGCGCGGGCGTGCCATTAATCAGGCATCTGGGACAAACGAAACGAGATGTTATTCCATTTCCTGCTGTTACCTTGGCTTGAGACAGAAGCTGCTTCACACGAATGCGACAGAGGTAAAAGAAAAACCTCCCAGAGCTGTTGATTACTTCTTGCGAACTAGAAAAGGTAATTCAGATGGGAAATCCTTGCTTGCGTGAAACAGTTCAATTTAAGTTAGATCTCTCCGTATAGTCCTAATTCTTCTAAACATTTTATTTAATCAACTTGTGTGTGCGTATATCTATGTACATACATGCACTCTGGGCGGAATTTTATTTTTTTTAAGGAACATTCCCGCCTCCAGAACCTTCAAAGAAAGCGTGTGCTACGTTCCATGACTAAGGAGAAGACATTTTGGCATTCGTTTGCATCGCATTTGTGACGGTAAAATGAGAAAGCGACGTGACTCTGCTGAATTTTAACGAACTAGGACGGTTCTGTATAATTGGAAATTATGGAAAAAATACAGTACAATTAATAACTTGGACATAGCACAAACTTACAACAAACAGAAAGCCATAATCAATAATTTTCCGGAAATATAAGCTATATCTTCTTTAAGATGATAATGGGAGCTGGGAAGGCTGCACCGTTCCTGGGCATTCTTAATACTGATGCGTAATTATTGTTGCTGTTCTGTGTTAGCCACAGAAACTAAGGCTATGAGGCGTTGCTTGGTGCACTGTGTCTGATAAGCCTTCCTGGAAATCAACGCCAGAACAGTAAAACTTACTTAGACATTGCCCTCGTGGGTGAAGAAAAAACCTTGTTGTCCACACATGAAGCCAACTAACTCAGCCACGGAGTGAAAAAAAAAAGCCCATAAAAGTTCGTCACGTCATTGATGGGATTCGAACCAGAGGGTTTTCTAGCTGGTGTGTGTATGTAGGGAGGATGGTAATTATAACCACTGTGCTACCATCGCAGGCTTTCAGATGAAGACTATATGAATTTTTCTCGCAAAGAGTATGCATTTTCAACCTGTAAAACGGCCAAAGAATATATGAAGTTTACAGACCCGCTATAGTGATGCCTCGTGGACTTATCTGCCTCTGAACAAATTCAAAATAAAGTAAACATATAGTCAATTACATGAAAGAGGGTGTCGCAGTAATTATTAGGTGCTCCCTGTGGTATCACTAATATGTCGTGCTAACCGATTGGCATCATGCATGAATGGTTCGGAACATAGCAGCCACTCTTCAACTTCCTTGGCTAGCATAACCACTGGATTTCAGCCATATAATTAGAACATTTGCAGGATGAGACTGAAAAGGCTATCAGGAATCCTATCTCATTTCGTGGACAAATCCCTGATGTTCTTGAGGTGGATGGTCTTACGAAATGCTAAGTTGGTGATCCTAATAAATTCCCCATTGAGTGTATACGCACATTGCTAATGTATATTACACACAACTGTAGAAAGCAATAATGACAGAATTGTGAATAATGGCACATATTTAGCATTGCCGAAATGTGAAGATTTCAATGTAGAAGCCACCCGAAAACGATCTGTCACCATTTTCTAATTTCAAAGAGATAAACGCGCATTTAGATGCGAAAGTTAGCAATTCTAGCTGCTGTTCGCCGAATTTGCGCACCGGTTCAAAATCCCAACTCCATTACTTGGCGAAGTCTTCAACCTATTCACACCACATTTTAAGATAAATGCTCTAAGGATCAGCAAGATGGATTTCGTGTTTCCATCCATTAAATTTCGCCATAGCCGTAATCTTTTCTCTCGATTTCCACCTAACATCAAAGTCCCTGATGCGCGCGCCTCTTTCTTGATGGAAATGTAAACTCCGCTATATAGTTCAACTACACTCAGTTTCTCTCGACCTGTTCGGATAAGGGCTCGTTCGTTTTCACTTCCCTGCTTTCAAGTTCTAAGGGTCAGTTGTCTAGGGAATCTAAATTGAGGGAATGGACTACGGCGCCTGTTCTCTCTGGTATATCACAATCACGTCCCCACGGTTGACTTCCGGTAGCCCGCGATAGCGGCTATCTCCCTGATTGACCTGCCACAGATGTGGCTCCCAGCAATAATTACCGCCTCAAAATCACTTGGCTTTCTGGAACTTCCTATCTTTATAGGATGCTGCCGGTTCTGTAGTTAGCCTGATAAAGGCTTCGCCTTAACACTGCGATAGGAGAAATGAACCACGCAGTGGGTCAATTTCATTAGCATACAGTCTGTTGCGGTGTTCCTTCGGTGCCCTAAGGTTTTGGCAGGTACGAGAGATAAAGTAACACCACGGCAAACAGTCATTTAAATATCAGCGAAAAAGATATGGAATTCATTGTAGAAATATATATAGTTGTAAGTAAGGCGTAATAAATTTAAAGCAGTTCTAGATTTCGTTTTTTTTTTCTTTTTTTTTCTTTTTTTTTTGGTGCTATTCAGAATAGTGATATTTAATGTCGTATATATAATGATATATTCTAGGGATGGGTATCCATGTCGCGAATCGTAAATTAAATAAATGTGAAAAATGCTTTTGGAACAAAAATCTTCATAAAAAATGTAATGATAAAAGAAATAAGTATAAAATAAATATATTTTAAACCCGCTTGTTTTATTTAAAAAATAAATAAACATAAACGTCTGTAGTAATAGTTTTCCGCCAGGTTCGAAGCTGTGATTCAAAGATAAGTATTAGATGATAACTATATTTACCGAGCTGCCAACATCTACTTCACTTATAAGTGATTCTCCAGCGAATACTTTAATAATTACAGTTTATTTCGTTTAATAATTATTAAAATTAAGAAGTTAAAATTACATATCAATATCATTTTATCTTTTGGCAGTAATCTGCCAAAAGACAAAAGTTATATCTAACTTTGTCTGATATAACTTTTTTTCATGAAATGAAATTGACTATTTCTTGTTTTATAAAATACCAAAAGACATAAAGAAACCAGAAGACAGCTTTTTCAGTACTTTTTAGGACAAAAAGACAATATTTTCCGGCTATCAGGAATAACTATAAACTTCGTCTGATAGAACTTTGTTTTTTCATAAAAAGCAAAAAACAGACAAAAATTATAAAATCTAAGAAATAAGGAAATCTAATGATTACAATATGGAAGCAAGTCGAATTATAACAAAAAAAAAAAAAAAAAAAAAACCCTGAAAAATCATCAGTAATGTTCATAAAAGATCAATTCACGCAGTGGAAGAGGCCAGAATAAAATCTAGCTGTAAAAAGAAATGCTTCCTTAAAAAAACAAATTCTTTGTTAGTGTGGAACAATATAATTTGGATTTGGTTTTCAATGCATCTTCCATAAGGAAAAATCTTTACGAATTATTTTATTGAAAAAGAAACTTAAAAGAAATCCAATTACATTCTGAAATACCTAGTACAGTAACGTGATGCCGCCAATGCTCATTTGTGCCATCCGATCACAGAAGGTTAATTATGCAACTGGGAGAATTAAGGGGAATTTCTCCTTTTCGGACTTCTTATTTTAGGCTTTAAAATTCCTACCATTGACACAGGCCTGTCAAATAAGACCGATATCGTAGCAGCGAGCCTTATCGACAGCAGAGCGGTGCACTAAATCTCGCTTTTGTGGAACACGGTGAACAAATGCGTGACTAAAGTACAGATTTCAATCCTTCCCCCGTCCCCCCACGTTTTCTCGCTGCTCGTCACGTGACCCTACTGCCGTACAGTGGGAGCGCGAGGACAGTGATGGGTGTAGAGGAAAGTGCCCATTTATCTTTGTGTCTCGAGAAAGATTCGCCTTTCTCACCGAAAATTAGATTATTCGTCTTTCAAGTTTCATCACTCTTGCTGAGTTTTCTACTGCGTCCGGACGCCAGGCGAGTGCAGCGGGCACAATGATATCATTAGCGGACTGACATCCACATAACATGGCACGAATATTTTACTGCTCTATTTGACCCTTGACTGGACTCTCGCCTTTTGGCAGCGGTTCCAGGTTATAAGGTTGATTGTAACTCAGCTTCGTTCCTTGATGTTTTGTCAGTACTCCGCCTTCTGTGTGATGTTAACTAAAACTCAGAGAAACGTCTCCAGATTGTCTGAGTACCATTTTGGATATTGAGTGGCAATCCGTGATCAGTGGCGAAGACAGAAGAAACAATTTCGCCTTCCATTTACTGTGATGCCAATTTACAGTGAGTTGTTTGTTTAGAATATAAAGAAGGCTTCGTCGGCGATTCGCTTTCACCCTCCTTTTATGTTTTGATACTTGGATGGAAGATTGCGATCAACGTACAAGCAACTGCACCATGTACTCTTCGCTATCTGTCGTTCACTCTTCTCAAATGAATTACTAACTTAGCTTTTAGCTTTATTTTGTTATTGTATCGTAGATGCGTTTGTGGTATGGTTGCCTTATTCGAGATATTCAGACTTTTTAAACTTCTCTAAGTTTAAAAAGTGGACTGCAACTTCTTAAAACTTTTGTTTTAAGAAATTATTGTGAAAAGAAAGAAAGAAAGAAAAAGAACTTTTTTGTTCCTAGTATGTTACTACCATTGACTGTATTAAGAAATATCCTTTTGAGAGAGTTCAGATGCTATTTTCAGTGTACTTTTCGAAGATGGAGAGCGCACTTAATAGGTTATCATGTCTAGACGTACATATCCCCCAATAACTTTTGTATTTATCTGGCTCAATTTTAAGACGCTTTAAACAAAAGCATGCTTCAACCCGATTTTGATCTGCAGTTATATATTTCTACAATCTAACAGAAACAGTCACATTCGGCTCCATGAGGCAAAGAATGCTCTTTTGCTCTTTCCTGCTTTTTTGGAATCTATTTTGGTTCTTCTTTGGATCCAAGTTCACGCAAACGAGTCAATTATTAGGACCGTGAGCTAATTACCGCGTTGCACCGCCGTTATAGTGGAATCACAACTCCGACACAAAGTGGCATAAAGAATATTGGACTATTCATGTAACAAAACTATCCTCAGTTCTTAAAGTGATGCGGACAGAGGACTTTGCCCGCAACCGTGCCTTTCCAGTCCATCGCTACAGATACTCAATGAGACGGAGATTAGTATTACAATGCTCGACAAAATTAAGAAAACACGTGGAAAACGTGGTATAACTAGTGCAGCTTGCGATGAAGCGGGCCAAAATTGGGGACGCTTCTGTTCTCTGAGTAAAAAACATATTATACACGTTATTTCATCTGGAGACAACGAGGAATGCGATACCATCCCTCCAACATCAGAGAAAGGGATACTTACGGAGAAGGCGGTGTTCTCGTGTGTGTCGGAATAAAGATCAATGGCAGCACGCATCCCTCCATGTTTTTAATAGGAGTACCGTAACTATGCAGAGGTACAGAGAACAGGTCCTCGAACCATATGTGCAACTTTTTAGGGGTGTGGTTGGCCCAGGTTTTCTTTTCATGCACGACAACGCCACTGCATATAGAGCTCAAGTGGTGGAGGAATATCTCGAAACTGAAGATATCCAACGACTGCCGTGGCCAACACGACCACCAAACTTAAATCCGATTGAATGTGTGTGTGCGTGTGTGCGTGCGCCACGACGCTCTTGGGCGTCGCATTGCACGCCGATAGTCAACTCCTTGGTCACTTGGTGAGCTAAGGTCTGCACTGATGGAAGATGGGATTTGTTGCCACGGAATCTTATAGACACCCTTATATCGAGCATGGTTCACCGCTGTCAGGTCTGTTTAGCTTTGGAGGGGATCACGCATTAAAACACGCTGGCTAAAAGAAAACTTCCTACAAACCAGCCTAAACCTCTTTCTCCATAATTTTAAATTATGGCCCCCTAGTTCTAGGAACATTTATAAGAGTGAAAATTTCACCCTCATAATTTTTACTTTAACCTCTCAGAGCCTTATACACCTCACTCAAGTCTCCTGTAAGATGCCTGATTGCTAAGCTGATTAGCACACATATTCGAAGTATTTTCTCGTATGGTTGTCGTTTTGCCCATTTCACCATGCAAATTGCCAGCCTTTGGACCCTTTCAAGGACTTCACCTTTTTTTTTTTTTAGATGAGGTCTCCACGCCAGTATTCCAAGTGCAGTCTTATATTTGCCTAATACATTGGGATTATGACCTCCCTGTCTTTACAAGCAAATGTTTGATAAATCATCGATAGGACACCGCTCGGAGAACTTCATGTTGGCCCCTATCGTAACTCCCAAATCCCTTTCTTCCTCTACTGTTTTTAAATTAATCCCACCAAACGACTCCTCACGGTGGCACAGTTGGTAGGATCACCGTCCTCCCACACAGGATGGAAAAGATTTGAGTTCGAATCCCGTCGATGACGTGAGGAATTTTTATGAGCCTTTTTCACAATGCGGCTGAGTTAGTCGGCCTCGGGCGAGGATAGCATGGTTCTTTCTCCCGGAAACTCGGGTTTTTCGTCTAGCAAACAGAAAATCGATCACAGAATACATGCAATTTACAGACAGTATACACGAAGCAATATGGCCTCAGTAGCTGAGCTAAAACCCTACAACAACAACAACAACATTAAATGACATTATTCTAACATTATGTCTGCGCTGCTAGCACAGTGGTTATAATCACCTTCCTTCCCGCAAAGTCCCGCGTTCGAATCCGCCAATGACTCGAGGAACTTTTATGAACTTTTTTCAATCCGTGGATCAGTCAGCCTGAGGCGTGGATGGCAAGATTTCTTCCCCATAAAACTTGGGTTTGTCGTCCAACAAATCGACCAGAGAGCACACGCAATTTATGGACATATTACAGATGGGCAGATGAGTTAGTTCTCGGATGGTGCTCCTAATACATCTCATTTTTATTCTAACGCTAGCGATTTCTGGCCCTAGACTTCGTGGGTAGCACAGTTGGTATAATCACCGTCCTCCCCACACTGAGTGGAAAAGAGTTGAGTTTGAATCCCGTCAATGAGGCGGGGAAGTTTTAAGGGTCTTTTGTTGTTATTGTTGTTGTTTGTTGTTTAGGAGCATTAGCAACTAAGACCATATTGCTCCGGGGATATGCGGTGGTCATTCCCTGACCTTTCCGCATCTTCCATATTTGGTGGCTCACGGGCTCGAACCCCGGTCTAATCAAGAAGCGTGTGCTATGCACTGCTGCTCCTGCCCACCTGGCTACGGAGGCGCCGCAAGGGTCTTTTCCACAACGTGGCTGAGTTAGTCGGTCTCAAGCGAGGGTATCATGGTTTTCCCTCCCGGAAACTCGGATTTTTCTTCGAGCGAACAGCGATCGACCACAGAACATAAACACACAGTTTACACACATATTATGCATGACGCACTATGGCCGAAGTTTCTGAAGCGCCTAAAACCCTACAACAACCAGCCAACCATTCCTGGCTCAGGTCACATCATGTAAATCTGCAATTTGCATATTTTTGCATTCAGCGCAAACCTCCGTGGTCCTAATAAAGTAGCCAGGCAGTGTATAATGAAGGTAAGCCAAACTTTATAATAAAATGCTCTCGACAAGTTTATCAAAATCTTTTTCATATGTCTCAGACTACACTGCAGGCTTTCAAGAACATGGTTTATAAAAGCGCAATTCCAATGCTCCTTGATGTGCGTGGGTAAAGATGCTGAGTGATTTAGCATTCGTTCCTGATATTTACGTTACCAGTTATTTCGAAACATTAGCGCACAACTTTCTGTTGGAAGCTGAGCTGGTGCATGGAGTTAACTTAAAAGAAACGACAAACTACTTCCGCTCTTTGCACAATCATCATCTGGAATAACTATGAGCGCTTTTTTGCACATTATGCCTCGGTCCAACAATTCCACTGAAACTTGGAATCGTAATTTTCACAGTGGACTGCGATCACCCAAGCATTTGTGGTATTTTTTTTTCTTTTTTTATTCCTTCTAAACTTGAGAAGGAAACAAGGGGCAACTTGAATGACGATGAATCAGATTTAGCTGGCCAAGTAGAAGCTCGCAAAAAAAAGATACAAAAATTTGGACATTAACGTGCGCGCATAAAGTTCTAAGAAAAATAGCAAACTTCAGTAGAAAGGAAGGGCTACATCACAGTTTTTGTCTATATTATGGTTTTACAGACTATAAATATGGCCTTGTAATAATAATAAGTATAAACTAGAAAACCCAAGTTTCCTGAGAACAATTTGCTTATATATACAGTAATTGATTTGTTATCAAGTTCTGTTGGCAAACTGCTTTTCCGATAATTTGATACTACGCATGAGATTATAAAAATAATAAGTAAAAAAAGAAATTTTCTGTTTTATTCCGAAATGACCGAATATAAACAGCAATGTACAACTTGTATTTAGCAGTCACGTTGCTCGAACTACGGCTCAAACGTCACGAGCGTCAGTTGAAAACGTCTGTTATTTTTAAATAAATTCAAAAAATTTCCTTGCCCTATGCTAAAACTGACAAAACAGATGTTTGGATAGATTCAGAAGATAAAACAAAATGAGAAATAAATCAATAAAAATTTCTTGTTTTGCAAGAAAATAAAATACATTAAAAGTGTGCTGATTTTTCATCTCAAACCTTAAGCATAGAATGAATGTCCACGTTTTTCTGTCTACAGTTAAAAACAGCATCAGAAAAAATGGATTTCATATACAGGGTATCCCCGGAGGAATATGCCAAGCTTCAGAAAGTGATTCGTCGAGTGATTTGAAGCAAAAAGTTGATATCAAGAGGGGTCCAATTCTGACGGCAACAGAGCTATGGCTGTTGGAATTAAAAAATGACTGAATTTTGAATGGTAAAAAATAACACAAATAATAATTAAGAATAAGCAGACACTTGGTAAAACTTTCCTTCATCCTATGTGCGTGTCTGCTTATTTTTGTTTATTTTTTATTTTATTATTATTTTATTTATTTATTTTTTTTTTTTACTATTCAGAACTCCATAATCATTTTTAAAACTCAAACAGTCAGGGATATGCAACAGCTCAGAAGCGGAACCAAACGTTGATATGATCTTATTTTTGCTTAAAATCATTGAAGGAATTAGTAAGTGAAGTTTGCTAAATCCTTCATGGGACAACCTGTATAAGTAGAGATAATACAAATAAACTCAAAAGTTTATTATTTATACTGATGAACAAAATTAAGATGAAACGTATTTATCAAACACGAAAATAGGAACAAAAGACTGAAAAGTTTTTAATTAAAAATCAAGTTCTACGTACCAGACGATACCACGGTACGTAGTGTCGTTTGGCACATAGATCTCGATTCTGAAGTACAGATTACGAATCTGAAGGAACAAGCAACTCAATGTTACCTTGTTATCTCAAAAGGCCGACGATTCAAAACATAAATAGGCTTCAATTTTTTTCTGAAAAATGAGAGCTGGAAAACATTTCCATTAAATGCAAGTCAAAGAAGACTCCCCAAAAAATACAGTTTTAATTAAAACACAGTTTTAATAAATTGTTTTAGTTTTGATTGCAGAAGGGAGCTCCACAAGCCTGACAAGTATACGGTGACCTAAGATTAAATTACGAAACTTTTAAATATTTCCTATAGCGAATATAGAATTCGGTAGGTTTATACAATCCTCTGCTATTTTTCAGTCACAGTACACCTTGTTGTGAAGTCAAAAGCGCACACGTTTATCATTTTGCTATTTTCTGAAATCCCTGCAGGATCCTGAAATTATGCTCAACTAACTTTGAATGTCTAGAAAATTAAACTCAGAGTTCGAGTGCTATTTTCAATCCACGAATTCTGCTTTTCTTTTTTTTAATATACTGTTGACTCAGCGGTAGGTATTCCACAGTGGTAAACGCCTTCCAAATCGAAGAAAATAACATTCCCACATTCTGACAAGCAGCTGCAAGCTAAACATCTGCAGCTGAAACTCCATTCCCCGCATCTCGTATTTAAGAGAATCTTTTTTCCGTTCCAACGATTCTCCGCTTAGCTCACATTCTGAACGCAGCCTTATGAATTTTAAATCTTTCTGAATAACTACGACTATTTTATGATTCTTGTATTTATATTTCTAAAATGTGGCTAAAATATAGCTTAGCGCTATATTCGATGACAATGGTATAATCATGTTTGCGAACATCACTAGTGACATTATTCACTGTTGGAACTATGCAATATAACGACACTAACAAATTCCTTAAAGTATTGTGGCTATTGATACTTTTTCATAAGCAATTCAGAAAAATAGCAGTTCTTAACGTATTAGTTCCAGAAATATCAATTTTTAACCGAGTACTAGTTCCGGAAGTAGCAGTTCCTAAGTGAGTATTACTTCCGGAAGTAGCAGTTCTTAACTCAGTTGTCAGAAGTTGGTGACTTTCAAAAAACTTGCTGACAAAAAAAAAATAATAAGAATAAGACAGAATAATAAATACAGAGTGAAAGATATATCCATGCATATACCGGAAGAACTAACGAAAAGGTTCACAAATTTACTGAATGATTTTATTTTCTGCTGCAGTCAAAGATAAATGTGCCGATCAATAAAATTTGTCTTGTTGGTAATTAGAAGAGAACAGTTATGCACTCCATATTTTGCTATAAGTTTGCAACTAGTTTGTCTAAGTCGGATAAGCGTACTGTAAAGCCTGTCACATCACAGCTTGGCTACAGATGTCCTAGTAACAATTTGCATGTATACTCCACTAGTTCAGTGCACAGTATGGATTAGCTATTAAAAGCTGATTTCGGAAACTATGTGAAACGAAACGCAATAATTTTAGCATTGTATGCCATGTCGTAGAGTAAAGCAGATATTAATGGTGTTTTAAAGTGTACAATTCTTACTTTGCTACAAAATATCACTGGAAAGGACTAAGTCAATATAAAAATTATAACCACACGAATTTCAGTACTACATTACAGTTAGTATTGCATAAACACTGAAAGAACATTGAAATAGGACAAATATCGAGTAGGTCTCCATGGACTCATATAATGGCTTTCACACATCGTGAAATAATGAAAGATACTTGGACCCATCTTGGACAATGCTAACTGAATAGCGTACAATTGTCCCAGCTGGAGGGGTACGCCCGCTCGACCTCATATTCAATGATTCAATTTAACTCAAGAGGAATTGGGGTGAGGAAGCACTGTAGGATAGCAACACCTTCTAGGAAGTAATGAACTGTGCCACCTAGTCTCCTGATTTGCCGAACACCCTTGGAAACGTATCAGTCATATCGCGGTCCCCTCACATATAAAACTACGTGCCAACTGTACACAAATCCACGCATAGACTCTTGACTGCGTTCACCCGGCCGAGCTTTCATTCCTGGGATGCAGTTCACTTGCTCCCATTAAGATGGATAATCCTATTTCTTCCTTTCGGTGTAGATTGAATACGATAATAATCGGGCAATATTTTGTATGTTAATTATTACACAACTGTATTGTTCTTCCACTCTGTTATGTGCATTTCTCACATTACTTTAAGTATGTACTGAGATAATAAATATGTTAGTATTTATTATCTCAGTACATACTAACGTATTTGAAGTGAGTCAGTAATCAAACTGAAGAATTCTCAAATATCACTTTAGGCAGTTTTAGTAATGTTAAGGTTTTTTAATGAACCAGAGGGGCCGATGTATCAGCGTACTGGTATTTGTCTTTCCAGTACGCAGATGGCGCACTCACAGATTCACAAAATGTTGCAGAGGCGCATTTAATTCTGAGCCCTATGCGAAGATTCATTATTTTGTTCTCTCACTCCTAATTCATAAAACAAACGAGAACAGATGAGAGGGAGGAAACAACATTTGCCTTAGACTAACAGCGTCCTGTACCTGGGTTTCATTCGTACCGTCTCGTACTTGTGGGCGCACTGCTTGGCGGTTAAGTTCGATAGAAGTGTATAAAACAAAAAAAAAAAAAAACTAAATAAGTGTTAAAAATAGAAAAGCCAATGGAGTAACAGGAATTTATTTGGAGAGGAAAGATTCCTGACAATTCCTGTCAGGAACGCCCCCCCCCCTTCTTTCATAAGTATACATACTGAAATTTAAAATCGATTCCTGTCATCAATTCATAAATTAAATGAAATAAAAACATCCATTAAATCACTATAAAGAGAATCACTATAAATCTAGCTATTCAGAAAAAGTAATCGTTCTTTACCCCCCCTCCGTTTTAATAATCGTGAAGAGCTATCGAACACACGAGACCAATCCAGAGATATCAAAGACCCATACAAACTATTCTACTTCACTCTTCCTCTTATTGGACGAGGTGAATGTCATCTCTTAATATTCACGTACATTGTCTTCACTCCAAGAAATGACAAAAGTGATTGTAGAGAAAACAGGAATCAATTCGAATTTCTCGCTTTCAGTTGGAGTTGCATGTGTGTGTGGTTATAATGTTTTTACAACAATAAAGTTAAAATTATGTATCCCTGAACATTTTATTGCTGTACTGCAGATAAAAAATCTATTATGTTACCATTACATTAAAATACGTCAGCAATTTAAATTAGTTCTAGTTTCGTTTTAACATGAAGTATTTTGTCAGTAATGCTGTCGTGAGGACAGTTTTCACATTACAAATGGGGATGTTTGTAACACATTACAACTGAATCCAGAAGCAATTTAAAGGAAAACGTCCGAAGAATATAAAAATATGCTGTTTCATTCCATCAAAGAAAGATAGAATCGATACAAGATTGAGTTCTACGCTCTTAGAGGACGAACTGATAACTTTGTAAAGGCTCAGATCATCCGTGAATAGTTTTTTTCTCGATGTTTGGCAGACTGGAATACGGAAGAAAATTGTTCAGATAAAACAGATGGAGCCTAAAGGAGAACCCTCTGGAACGCCACGCCGTGTGATGCAATAATAAGAAGCGAAGTCTTCCCTTCATGGACAACAAATAAATGATGATCACTAAGCAGCTGTTCAAGCAGAGTAGGTACAAAACAGATATGATATAATATAGTTGGGGAGGATGTTACGTGGTTGTTTTCCATTAAGATTATTACTATATTTAATACTTCTCTCTGATGATGGGTATCGGTAAGATGCCTGAAACGTCACCCTAATGTATAGTAGTTTAGGCGAATAGCTTAATAAACTATATTATTAATTTCACGTGGTATGAAAAAAAGTGGTGTTAAATATAGTACTAATCTTAACAGATATGATAGGTAGAAAGTTTAACGAGTAGAATATCATGATGGAAAGAATCAAATATTTGAGATATATCAAGGAATCTGTTTACTTTTATCAAGAATGGCATGAATAAAGTGGAAAAATACGGTGGGATTGGAGAAAGTGGGTTTTTTAGGAAGAAGCTATTTTGATAAGTATCGAGAAACGGATGAAAGACACAGATATTTTACAATTAGCATTTAAAAGATTTTGGTAATGGTGTTGAATATGCTGATTGAATAAATGGGATCAGTTCCATCTCCGTTTTTATATAAATTGGAATTATGTAAGCGTGCTCGAAAGTGAAAGGATGATATCCACTTTGAAGCCGATAGTTGATCAAAATGGTTCGAACAGTGAAAAAAGCGAAATACTTTTCCAAAAAAGGAAATAGAAATAGCATATAGATCAGGAATAGAAGAACATATGAATAAACCTGTGCTTCTATGAATCTGTTGCAAAAATTGCACAATAGAAAGTTCATTCTAATAGAAAAACATTTATGGTATATTAATTTTCCCATCAGTTTATAACTGTTACAATCGACCCTCCTAAGTGTTGCAGTGACTCACGCTTCGGGGAAATTGTACAATGTTTTTTGAGAAAATATTTACAAAATACAACGGTAACAATTCTTTTGTACATATATCTATAATCACAAAAGAACAATCTACAGTATCTTGTACTAAATTTTGTTATCACATCATTATAAACAGCTTCACCATTAAAATAAATGCAAAAATGGGTCACTTCTCCCACATGCTGTGGTAGTGGACCGACGTTATCCACTTCGCTACCCAGAAGGGCTCTTTCTGTCACTGTACCAGCGACAGAAAGAGAATTATGAAAATGTAATTTTGATTATTAATAAATTTTGCATTTTCGATTAAAATATTTTTAAATATTTTAAAAATTTCTTCCTTTAGGAAATTTTCCAAAATTAGACACCACAACGAATTTCCAATATTGAAATGGCAAATATGTTTATACTCTGAATAAAGAATGGTAAATGTTCACGAACCAGCTGAATATGGGGTTGAGTCAGCAGCAACCCCCCCTCCCCTAAAAACGCAAACAAAAAAGCAAATAAAAGTTTTCTGTAGCTCTAGTGGATAACACCGTCCTCCCACACCGGATGGAAAAGACTCGAGTTCGAAACCCGTCAATGTCGCGGGGAATTTTTCACAATTTGGCTCAGTTAGTCGGGCTCAGGCGAGGGTAGCATGGATTTTATTCCCTTAAACTTATATTTTTCATTCAGCAAATCAACCACAGAACTACAGACATTATATACAGCGCAATATGGCCTAAGCTGCTGATGAGCCTAAAACCCTACAAGTCTTCAGTGAACCTGAATAGCATCATTATATCTAAATGCAATTACAGTATTTAAAAAGATTTAAATCCCACGCCCATACTCTTCTTAGAGAAGTTGTTGCTCATGGCACTTCGCGTTACCATTTCGAAGCACGCGCACAAGCAGCAAATGTAAACAGAGTGACACAGTATTCTTCGACGATTTAATGAAGCAGCAGTAGTACATAACAACCGAGCCTTACATCTACTAGCCGCTGCTCACCAATAATGCTTCAAAGGCAACCTTCTATGGTTGTTAACGAGCATCGTTGATCCAACCGTTAATACCAATTGAAGCAGGCAGTGATTCTCTTTGAAGGAACACTAATTAGCCGCCTTACTCATCGATCCCTGTTGGTTTTTACTTTGTTCCCTCCTCACGACGTTTCCGTATTCAGTCTTTTTTTTTTTCTTTCTTTCTTTTTCTTCTTTCTTTCTTCTTAACCCTCGCTTGTATGTGCCAGATTTTCTCATTCGTTTTCTCCGTTGATTCAGCATCAACAGTTGTAATTAAGCTTCTGGGATCATTCTTTTTTGAATGCCAGTGAATTTCCTGTTTGCTTCGTTTCTTGTTACTTGCAATTGTGAACTCATGCGCTAAGATTCCGGGAAAGAAATGCCGATTCACCGTATACGTTTTCTCGCCGTCAGCAATTCTGCGCTCTTCGAATGTGATCACTGAATATCCATTGAATTATGCGAGGTTCTCAAACAAACCGAAATGAAACTACAGTATTGTGAAAAATAGTTCTACCAGTAGTTGTTATATAGCTCGGGCGCTGTTGCTTACCACTAAAACGATAACTGCAGTCTGTCAGAGACAATGGTATCCAATAAAGTGACGACAAACTAATCTTTAAAACGTGATAGAATTAAAAAGAATTTTGATAGTAATAATACAAGATATTCTCACTTTTTGAATATCATAACTGAAGATATTCATAAAAAATCTCGACGCCAGATGGATGAAAATCCATCCACTGTGAATCGAGCAATTACATGAGGACGCACGAAAGGACGGATAGACATGGTGAAGACAATAGGCGTATTATGCATACCTGTACAGTATATGCTAACGCGCCTAAAACTCATCAAACTGAGATGACCACCATTAGAAAAGACAAGTGTTCGAAGAGTTTTAATTTATCTACTAGAACAGTAAGTCAACTGGCAATAGCTACGTAACATTTAAATCAACAGTATTAATTATGTAATTAACACTCATGATTTAATATTTTGATTTAAATAATAAAATAAATAAATATTCTGTTTATACTCCGGGACGACCACACGGTCAGAGGATTTCACAAGGCAGAGAGAATACAAGAAACAGCACCGTATTCAGCAGTCACGGGCTTAAACCCGGGTTACTCAAGGCACGTGTACTTATGCACCCGAGCAGCTGACCACTCGGCTACAGTGACCTTAAAATTGCCAATCACTGATTTAAAAGAATGGTATTGTAGGGAAGTCAGAGGGTTACTTTGTCGACTTCCTCTCGAAAATCAACAAAACTTGTTTTGTACAAATTTTGCATCTGATAGAATCGTCCTCAGTTTCTAACTGTTCTTAAACATTTGAATGAAGAGAAAACCCTTCCAATCTTTCACAGTAATTATCAAATTCAGAGCAGTCAATGAGGCAGTTATGGAAGACGAAGAATATTCCTTCGAGAGAAAAAAAATTATCAGTTTAATTATATTACATTAACTGTAATATATGACAACGCCCGACCAAACATATATTTTCCTCAGTTTCAGTTTATTAGATTTCCCCAATAGTTTGTATCTCTTTCTCCCTGGTTTTTGTCCAATTTCAATATGCAAATTTCACCGCCGTTCATTTTTCTTCCCACTAGTGCCTTATATACCTCCCCCTCCTCTGGAGACACCTGGAGAACGAAGTACATCCCTTTATTATTCTCCTCAGACGATTCGCGTGTCTTTGTACCCTTTCAAGAAGCTCAATATCTTTTGGGTTTTTTTTGGTTGCAGCCTCCAGACCTCAGCACAATATTCTAAATGCCGTCTCACCACTGAATTGTACGATGGAACAATAACCTCTTTCTCCCTAGATGCAAACGTACAGTAAGTTATCGATAAAGCCGTGCGCCTTCCTGGTCTCCTGCCTACGCTGCAAGGTAATCTTCAGTTGCCGAAATATACGAGGGGGGGGAATCAGAAAAGATTTGTATTCACCCAGAAGTAGCTGTGATAGAAAGATGAATTTTTTTTGTTTGATACCTTGAAATCTCTATAGCAACCACACAAATTGTGGTTTCGATCTGACAATTCATTTTTTTTTTCTTTGCAGCGGTGAATGAAGTGAAATGTCACAATGGATAAAGTGGAATACAGATCAGTGATTCAATTCCTCTTTCTTCAAGAGAAAACACCCAAAACAATCCACGAAGAAATGGTAGCTGTTTATGGAGAAGGCTATCCAGGTTACAGTGTTGTTGCATATTTGTATAAACAATTCAAATGTGGAAGAACCTCATTGTATGATGAAGAAATTCCAGAACTGCCAGCAACTGCTGTAATAGAAGAGTGTTCCAAAAATTGAAGCATTAATCCTGGAAGATCGCCGTATTAGCGTCAGAGAACCAGCTGAAGAGCTCCGAACAAGTGTAGAGTCTGTGAAGAACATCATCCATCAACAGTTGCACGTGAGTAAACTTCTGCTAGATGAGTTCCCACACTTCTGACCCCTTACCAGAAGAAGAAGAAGAACGAAAAGAAACAATGTGCACATGAAATGTTGTCTATGTGCCAGAAAAAGCAAGGGAAATTTTTGTCATGGCTAGTCACCATGGATGATACTTGGATTCATCACTATGATCCCGAAACTAAACAAATGTCAAAACAATGGAAGCATTGTGTTACGTGCTGCTATAAAAGAAAAAAAGTTATCAAAAGGCGTGTGCCTGCTCCATGATAATGCCCTTGCACATTCCTCACATGCTGCAGTGAGGTGTGCCTACGAATGTAGGTTTGAAATACTGCTTATTCTCCGGATTTCTCGGAGAATAAGCAGAAGCATCCTCAGATTTCTTCCTCTTTCTTTCCCTGAAGTCCTTTCTTTGTAGAAAACACTTCGCTGCTGATGATGAGGCGATTTCTGCTGCCGAGTCATGGTTTAAGGACACTCAGAAGACTTTTACAAAACTGGCCTGAGGAAATGTATTGAGAGGTGGCAGAAATGTGTAATATTGTCTGGTGACTATGTTGAAAAGGTGTAATATATGGTGTTTGTTTCAACCATCTATCAGAACTACTTCTGGGTGAATACAAATATTTTTTTGAAACCATCCAGTAATGAAATATTTGCACAATAGCAAGGCATAGATAGGAGAGCAATAAAACATTTCTATATGAGTTGGAAAAAGCTGTAGCTACCATAGATACTCGAAAACAGGTTGACTTCGAGTATTAGCCAACCCCTAGTTTTGGATCTCGAAAAGTCAGAAAATGCATTGACCCGTGTATAAGTCGATATTAGCCAACGCTGCCTGATTATATATATTTCGACATAACAAAATGAATGAAGTGTAAAAAACTATTTAATCCAAAACCGTTTTTAATAGTAAATGAAAGAATATTTATATTAAAGTATACTGTTTATCACTTACCAATATTAAATGATTAATCAACTTTTTGAAACCGTTTAGAACATTTTGTCTCATTTTAAAACGCAACAACTGACAACCTACTTTGAAATATAAGCAGTTTAAAGTTCCTTAAAACGGAACGCACATTTAATAATGTCAGCAGGGAAATCCCCAATGCTAGTTTTACCCATTCACAGATAACAGGTAAATCTGGCTTCATTAACGCAAAATTATAGAAATATTTAATCGCTGAGTTATCAGCTACTACAATAATAGCACCTGGTTACTCACCGATACAGAAAACTAACCTCAGAAATGGCCCTCTGGGTAATCGCACGTATTACAAATGTAAAGTAACATGTTCTCCTTAGGCAGTAGTGCTGTTTATTGAACTGCAATACCGAGGCAACTAGTGGTGGACTTCCAATCGATGCATTTTATAATAAAGTTAGTTGGCTCTTAGCGATGTAATAACTGTGTCTTTTGCCACCTCGTGTGCAATAAGGTTTTATAGCTCGCGCATAGCTGACGCTTTTGCTTTGGATTTACTCGAGTTTTGAGAAATCATCTGTATACTTGTTGTTGTATAATATGCAGGCCGTACTTTCAGCATCTATTCAGAACTTGAAGACAGTGATAGTTTATATAAACATGTATCTGATTTTGAAGTTTCGGGTAGATTTTTTTTATTTTAACAAGCAGTGAATTTAATATTTATAAAACTTATAAACAATAACATCTTGTACCTCCTAGCACTTTTTGGAAACCCAAAAGTTTATTCCAGATATAACTCCCATCACTAAGTCATTATCAAACCAATAATCTGATGTGTATGTGTAAACTGTCGTTTAGTGTCACGCAATTTCCAACTTTGGACAGTCTGCCTGAGACCGGAGTAACTCGCTGTCCGTCGAAGTAAAATTTTCCTACTAGATCGGTTTTTTTTTTCATCCTACGCAAAACTGACAACCTTCTTTGGAATATAAGCAATTTAAAGTTCTATAAAACGGATGTTTATCTCATTTGGAGGATAAAACTCCAATTGTAAAACGCAGGTTCCACTGGAGCCCAGGAAGTGGAGATTATCGAATAATTAACAGCTCGAAATCAAGGATTTCTTTCTCCACTGATCGAAACCTGAAACTGGAAGTAAATATCAATAAAGTTGCAAAAGAATTTCTGAAACTTTACTGATGTTTCTTTTTATTCTTTTTTTATCGTTCGTGTTGTATTTTTGGGCTCCTCTACAAAGAAAGAGGTGAAAATGAAAGGACAGTCTTTGTCGGTACACATAAAGGAAAAGTGTTTCCAATTTCTGTTACGAAACCAAAACAGAAAAAAAGGAAGTCAAGGAAAGTGCATGCATAAAATCGGCACAAGTTCTCTTTGTAAATGAAAGAAGCTGGATGTTGCACAGCCCTCCGAGTACTCAGTTACTCTTGCATTAATAGTGACAGGATAAGCACGTAGCTGGTTGAAAGAGTAGAAAAGCACGCAATAGAACATGACAAGAAACTACATCTGGATAGTGTTATTTGTACTGCGCTCTTAATCAGAAAAATTCAGATGACATTCGTTTATCAATTCCCGCGGCTCCTCTCATCTTCTTTTTCCCCAAGGTAACCTATAACCTACAAAACATAATTCACCTTAATGGAAATGTCGCCTGATTTGCTACAAAGACTTCACGTTAAAATATTCAAATTGAGACAGTAGCTAGCTCGGCACCTCGTTGAATAAAGAGAGGAAGAGAGAGAAAGAGAAAAAGAGAGAGAGATATATCTTCAAAGATCCACTATAAGCATCATTAATTTACAAAGAAAATAACTTTCTGGAATAATAATGCATAGAAAATGACGAAACAAAGGAAACCTTCGAAAAGAAGAGGGAGTTTTACCTTCTTACGTCTTATCTGTAGAGATGCATGCAATGGAGAGCGAAGATGCTAAATTACAGAATATCGCTCAAGATAAATAAGTAATATCGCCAAAAGAAGCACAAGAGTATATAAGAAATTAAAAAAGAAAAATGTAGAATAGTAAACAACTAAAATATTCAGCGGGAAAAAACTGAGGCAGGCTGTGAATAGGTGGCGAAAAAGATGAAAAGTAACGTCAAAAATTGAAGAAATTATAATACCATGAATAATATATCAGAAAAGTATATCAAGCGACAAAGGATGTGTTTTCATTTTCATACAATCCCCCGCATTTTCCTCTTATTCTCTAACATTCAAATGGATTCCCTGCATCAATCCTTCCCTCAAAGATACCGGCACATTGTAATCTTAAAAGGCATCTAGTGTCTCCTCTCTGTCCTGCTTTTTGTCTTTCTTGTAGCCTTCTGTTCATAGGTGGCAGACGTATGCAAACGAGACAAACTCCAGGACTTCAAATGCATCGTTCCAGTGGAGAGAACAACAGCAAAAATATACCGCTTATAACTTTTTTTGAAGGGAAGAAAAATGGAATAGGAAGGGATATCAGTGGCAATCTTATAGTATGATGCTTCGCTTTTATTATGTGAATCAATTTACGCCAGTTAAATCGAAAAAGAGCCAACAACAATATCGTCGCTCGCAGCAATTTACGTTTTCACATAAAAAAATTCTCCTTCTATCCTCCCCACTACAAATCTGACTATAGTGGGCAGATCTGGATGGTCACAGTGATTTACACTACCCTATAGTAGCAAATTAGATATGATTCGGTATCGTTTAGACATGATTTAGCTAATCATATGTTAAATGAAATTTGTAATTGCTATTTCTGTACTATCATTAATGGCATATCTGAGAACATCTGTATTGGGTTATAATAAATCACTTCGCATAAGCCTATTATAAACTATTCGTAACTATGGCTGGCCTTTGATCTTTATTCACTTGGTTAGTGGAGAGCTGATTGGACAATCACTTTTCTTGTGTTCGTAACGAAGGTTGCATCGAAGAACTCGTCAGATGAAATGTCATAGAACAAAAGCGAGGTTCACCGGCTGGAACTAGTCATCCACCTGATCGTATTAACGTCTAAGAAGAGTTATTCCAATGAATATAATGGATATTTATATTAAACTTAAATCAACCCAAAGAAATTCTGCAAATTTTACACTCAAGAAAAAAAAACTGAACATGGAAGCAAACATATTTTATGATGACTGATTCATCCATTAGAAAAAAGTATAGGATGGTCATAATTAAAGTTCCGCTAATCTGGGACCATAGGAATGGCCGGATTGCGTTCAAATTTAGAATTCTAAATCCTCAGCGATTGAAGCTTCAGTGTTGACAACTTTAATTACAGCCACCATTCATACGGATATGATTACTCTTGTAATAATATTGTATTTAATAATAATCCTTTCATTTGTCACGCCACATTAACATAATAATAACTTATAGCGTTTCCTGTTTATCCTCTCGTTATGAATCCTTTGTGTTTTGCAATCTGCATTGCTAATGATCTTCATTTGGTTCATCCTTTGTTAATTTTTATTCTATTTTCCTATCCTTGCGATACCTTATTGACTTTCTCTTGATGAAACTGCCATTGTGCGTCATACTTCAGAACAATTGCTTGGTATGGTAATTAGGATTTTTGCAAACGGCGCGAATAAATAAATATTATTCAACCAATTTCTTAAAATCGCCCAGATCATTAGGGACATTATAGAATTTGTACAAGCAATGATGGTCTTTAAATGAACTTCTGCCGTAAAGCGATGTGCACTTAATTTTTCCCTCGAATAACAGTAATCCCAGCCTGGGTATTCACCTTAGCCATAAATTTGTATCTTGAGAAGAAAACGCGTTCACCGAGATGTCTGTGGATGTAATTAAAGTGAAGCTAAGAGCATCGGGGTCAGAGCCAGAATGTTTAAGGATGTTGGGTGGTCACATTCTTAAAGTGCCGCCGTCTTAGAGGCATCTCGCTGCTTCTAACTAATCACACTCTTCTATTTTTCGTTTTGTTGTTTCCCACATGACAGCAAAAGCTGTTTGCTTTTACTCTGATCTCTTTCCAACAACCTGCTCAAAACTATCAGAACTTTCTTTATTCGTTATCTATCCAGTCGGAAGTGTAATTACAGATAACTGAAGATGCCGATATTTCTTTTACAAATTCGATTTCGATTTAGATATTCGGATAACCAGAAACTGAGTGGATGTACAAACGAAGTGTTTTTAATTCTTCGTTTAAAAACAATCCCATCGTTAGGATTAAATAAAAGGAATTTGAATATTTAGTCTTTCTTACAAAAAAGGGAGATCAAAAAGTAAAATGAATCTTTTAAAAATTGCAGTATCTAGATATAAGGAAAAACATTTTCGGAAACAAATGTTTTGTTTTGTTCTGTAATATAAATGAATCATACAAATCCCTGTACGTGTTGCTAGCAGGTGTTCTGAATCTAACTTGCTCTTTAATTGATTTTAAAATCACACTGACTGATTTATGCTCTAGTCCAATGCATTAGAAAAAACATGGGAAATCTTATTGTGTTCTAAGGTAGATTTGCCTGTCTGTGAAGTTTAAAAAAAAATGCAAAAACAGCCTCTTTTACAAATGTCGATAGCATTTATACACGATGCCTACTTACCCACCGATGATACCAAAAATAAGGCCGAAACAGTGAATAGCAAAATGCTTCTCCACTGGAGCAGTTCTTTTCACATTAGAACTTCACTAATTCAGATTAAGAGTAGTTCAAATTAAAGAAAACTCCGAATTATAGAATACAATTATATATAAATATTTTAATGCCACTTCATAAAAACAAGTGACGCATATTAATTTAGATTGAATTAGGACATAAATAGGACGAAAAGCAAAGTTTATGATTTTATGAAAATATTTTTTTATTTCAAACAAAATGGAATAAAAAGATATAAAATCAAATAGAACATAAATAATATGATTTTTTAAACAAACTTTGGGTTAAATGTTAATAACTACAAATTTAATTAGATAACATGGTCCCTCCCTCCTTCCCTCTCTAATCGTATTGTTTCTTTCTTTGAGAAAATCGTAAATGTTCTTTTGACTAAAGGTGTTACTGTATTGCCATTTCATAACGACGTCATTCATTTCTCTTATTACAGCTAAAAAAATTTTTCGAATTCTTCATTAGAATTAGGAAATTTAATAAGAGTATAGAGGCAACTTCTGTCTTCGTGTAATTTAACTTTGTTTTCTTTACTTTATTCTTTTTCTACGCAATGCCGTTGCTATTTCATCTTTTCTTCTAGCCACGCTCTTTCATCACCCAGATTAATATCCTTTTTCGCTATTGTTGTGCAACACATTTTCACTCTTCATCTTTGATTCCATCTAAGTAAATAAGAGCCGCGTCATCTCTCGGCTTTTTCCATGTACTTACTACTGTGCTTTGTTCATTCTAACTTTTCAGCCCGGTTTTCAGTAGCACATTTTATGTTATAAATTTTAATATTGGCCACTGTTTCGTCCCTCTTATCAGAATCGTCCAAAAAAGATGAAGAAGAAGAAAAAAAAAAAAAAAAACACAGTTCAACTGTTTCCTTCCAAACATATGTTTGCAGCTAAGTATGACTCCCTAATCCATAAGTTATACGAGGGGTGTAATATTAGAGGGTAAGAAAAGGCACTTGAAATTTATCGTCGTTGGATAAGATTTCATTGGAAGGACGTGCAGGGTCATTACCATCCTAAAACAATTTCAAAATTGCATCATTAAATTATTTAGGAAAAAAATTTCGTTTTAAGGCACTTGGCATGAGGCTTTTGCCATAAACTTACTGAAGAATTTAGGCTTAAAAATTCCAAAAAGGAAACGTTTAAGTTAACCTACTACGGAATATATATGATGAAAGATAAAAGCTGAATATGTAATAGTATTATGAGTTTGGTAGTTTAGCTGTTAATGGAACTTCATAAATAATCCGAGGGCTTTCTTATAAAGTAAATCCGTTACTTTTCAAACAGGCCTCGTATACTTTCGGGTTCTTTTTTGACGTTAGTTTGATTTTTGTGACCTGTCAATCCAACAACTAGTTGATTAAAACGTACATGATGAGACCTGAACAGGAACAACACACCTCTTTTCAGGAAAGATCATGCCTAAATAAAGGACCAACTAATTCCGTATTCTGTAGAGGCCAATGAAAAATTAACTATTGTCCGCTGTCCACACGAATAACAAAAATTCATCTTCCAAGAAAATTTTAATTTAGATATCCGCATCACAAAGACCGTTAGATAGTAGGAATCACGCCACTAACGACATTTAAGAAGAAATATTAACGCGACTTCAAAATAAAAATTTAATGTGTGAGTAGATTTTCAAGATTCAAAGAAAGGATAGTTAAGATTGAATAAACAGAATCAAAATAAAATACTTGTCTCATTACGAATGAAACTCGTTTTCCCCTTTGAAAGCAATGATTACCTTCCCATTGTGTGATGAAGGATGTCATTAGAAAAGATGCAAAGTGGCTACTAAACATCTTTCCGAGTTTCCAAAATAGCCAAAAAGCAAAACAGTGCACCAACGATGTCATAGCGTGACTGAAGGTCATGTTTTTGATATCACGAAACAGATGATTATTTGCAGATGATAAACTGGAAGCCTTGTCCTCAAGCGCTGAAAGCAACGTAACCGCGCTCGATCTAAGGTCAATTAAAGTCCAAGTCACGAAAGAAGAAAAAATTCATTTTAATTTATACTTTTCTGCATGCGAACCTATAGGTATAGTTAAAGGACTTATTCTTAATAAAATAATGCATTTTGAAACATCCGCCTGTATCCAAGGTTACATCTAATGGCCGCTCTTATCAACTTAAACCATCTGCTCAAGGCCGAAGAACTTCCTCGATTTTTCCAGCTTTTAATATCCATTAGAAACCCTGTTTTCTTAATGAGCCACGTGGAAATTATCGAATAATTCACAGCTTTGTTTGATAATCAGCTCACTGGAGCTGAATATTTTTTTTATTCGTCTGGAATGACAGCATTTA
This sequence comes from Mastigoproctus giganteus, assembly GCF_048544385.1. Taxonomy (NCBI): domain Eukaryota; kingdom Metazoa; phylum Arthropoda; class Arachnida; order Uropygi; family Thelyphonidae; genus Mastigoproctus; species Mastigoproctus giganteus. Next base: position 198,122,288 of record NC_143580.1, read on the forward strand.
AGAATACGATCCGGATGGCAATGGCAGCACGAGCACAAAGTCTAAGAAACAAATATTTTAACATCGAAAGCAGTTACTGAGCCGAGAATTAACAAGTTTCAGATACGCTGCTACACGCAAACATGCCATTTCTAGTTCGACTCTTATAGCATTCCAAACTTGTTGCCCATGGCCAACGATCTCGGTCCAGAAAACAATTTAAAAGACGAAAACCGGGAATTTTTCCTTGCTTCGTGTAATTTGCATGCATTACATTGCACGGCGAGGAGGCAAGCATGCATGCAAGTCAATACACGAGTCCACATTCTTGCGAAACAAACATGCTGTTATGCATTTTATGCATTCTATTACTTGAAAAGAAGCTAAATTTCTTCGTTTAACCTTTTCAATCAGCCCGGCTTAACTCTCATTCGGAAGAAAGAAGAACCTGAGGTATATACAAAGCGTATCAAAAGTCAGGATTCGAGGAGGAGTTCGCTATTTACCTTTATTTTGTTTAATATTCAAATTACATGCAATGAATCTGCATACACATCTCAGTCCAAGCGTATTTCTTACTAATTCTGTACTAACGTCGGCGAACCCATTCTAATGTCTTCTGTTTTTTGTTTTTGTTTACAGAGACACTGACTAGTTAACGCCTCCCCCAAAAATATGGTTAACAGAGTGAGATGCAGACTAAACAGACAATTAGATCAGACAGCACTCTTCTATTCTTTTAAAAACTTAAGAATTTAGAGTAATGTCTTCGTGAATAGCAGACGACGTCAAACAAAGAGCAGACGACAATGAACAAATATGGTTACAGACTCACAGTTAACTTAATTAAACAGATGTTCATTTGTTTAGAATACGTGCTAAGGCTATAAGGCTTTAATATATCTATTTATAAATCGTGTGTATTAGTCAGTATTCGATTTTCCTGTTTTGCAAAAATACAATCCATGAAGGCAAAAAAAAAAAAAAAAAAAAAAAAAACGTGTAACCAGAGTTGGCAACAGTTCAAAATTATTTAATATGAAAAATTTTATGGACAGATTTTTACGTATTGTCAAGATGGCTTAAAAAAAGGAGATGAACAACATAAATCCGCAATTTTTTTTTTTTTTTGATCTGTAAGTTATTCATTAAAAGATATCTGACTGATTTATTTCATGGTACTTCTAACTCAGAAACGCTGTTAACTGATCAATAAAGAGAAAACTCTCCATTATTATATTATTCACAATTCAATGTCCAAAAGTAATTTTATCCAGCTATCAAACAGAAAAACATGAGATCTCTACTATTTCCGAATTTATACGAGGTGCCATGGAATAAATCCCAGGTTCGATCTCTCATTGAATAATTAATACTATGGCAATGAACATACAGTATTGTTCTTTTATTAATAGGTATATATAGGTATGTTGAGGGTCTGACGGCTCCGGGGATTTCTCCCATCTCCGTGTATGTTCTATGTATCGAGTGACAGTACCCTGTCTATGCCAGAGGTTTAAAATAATATATGGGTGGGTCATATGGTATGTAGTTTGTTGTGCCCATTGTTCATCCGGCCTGTTGGCCGCCGGGCCACCAGTGGGACCCGGCGTTACCACACCTAGCGACGGGGACGCCGGCCGGGTGTACCAAGAGACCAATTATACTCTGGCATGTCCTGCCACTTACTTTCCTGGGATTTCGGTGACTAGGACCTAAAATAAAGGTTGGAGCTATCGCTGTTGATTTAAGTAAAATTGCATTTAGAAAGCGCTGCGTGAGGTTTTACGCTGAAGGTTTTACGTAACTCTAGCGATGTTGTTGTTGCTGGTTTTGATTTTATTGGCGCATTAGCTACTAAGGCTATAATGCGCCAAGGCCATGTCATTTATAAAAAAGTTTAAACTTTCAGTGACCTAATTAGTTAGGTCACTATGTCCAAAGGTATAACAAATATATAAAAGAAAAATGTAAATTTTATATACGAGCAAAAATATTTATTGATTTTAAAAAGCTAAAAACAGCAGACACATCGTCATTGTCGGATAAAATCTGACTGAGTGTATACGGCTCAGTCAGATGATTAAAAGCGGTAAAACGGATATTGCTAAAATCAGGACAATCAATTAAAATGTGTCTCGTGGATAAAACTGTGCCACAGGACTCACACATATGAGGGTCATCAGCCCTCAGCAAAAATGAATGAGTCAAATGACTATGTCCTATGCGGGTCCGGGCAAGAACAACTTCCTCCTTACGATTCCTGCGCAGACTAGACTGCCACGGTTCATAAGGCTTTAAATGATATAATTTATTCGCAGTCTGTCTATTCCACGTATTGGGAGTGTATTTTCTCGTGTATTATTTGCCTGTAGTCTGTATAGGGGACTAACAGGCAGCGATTATTACTGGGAACTGCTGATTTGGCTGCGGTGTCAGCCAAATCATTTCCACTAATCCCAACGTGGCTAGGAATCCAGCTGAAGCGGATATCATATTCACGTTCACGGAGGAAGTGAATCTTCTGCTGAATGCTAGACAGAACTGGATGAGAATTATATCTCACAGTTATTAAGGCCTGTAAAACACTTAGAGAATCAGAGTATAAAATGAACCGTTGGTATTGGCATTTACTAATGTGATCCAAGGCTAACTCAATAGCGTGCAGCTCTGCAGTAAATATGCTACATTCAGAAGGAATCTGCTCCGATGTAGTGCTGTCTGTAAAGACCGCGGCAGATCCCACATATGATTCCGACTTCGAACCGTCTGTGTGAACTGGCGCGAAGTCAGAATGTTCAGCTCGGTGTGCTGAATAAAGCTGCAGGTAGACAGATGATGGAGTGTCCGACTTTCCCGAATTTCTAAGGGAGAAATCACATGTTGGAACATGAGCATGCCAGGGTGGAAGGGGTTGCTTTGGTGTTTGGGCAACCTTGTCTACCTTAATATTAAGTTCTTTGAGTAGCTCTTGGAGATGAATACCAAAAGGACGATTGGCAGTCTTACGGGTGTTGTACAGATTTTCCCATCGTGGCTCAAAAACGAATGGCCACGTAGGATGGTCTGGCAGGGATTTCAGTTTTAAGGCGTACTTTAGAGACAACTGCTTACGTCGAAGTGATAACGGTGGTTCGTTTGCTTCGACGTATAAGCTCTGAACAGGAGATGTTCGAAATGCTCCAATAGCGATACGGAGAGCCTGATGATGGACAGGATCCAGCCATCGAAGTACACTGTCTCTGGCCGAATTGTATACCAGGGACACATAATCTAGTCTGGATCGTACAAGTGCACGATAGATGCGTAGTAGGGTGCATCGATCCGCACCCCAAGATGTTGAGGAAAGAAAGCGCAGAATATTCAGCCCACTTGTGCACTTTGTGCGGAGTTGACGGATATGTTCCAGAAAGGTCAGCTTTTTATCGAATACGAGTCCCAAGAATTTTGTGTCCGCTACTACCGGAATTGCATTTTGTCCGAGCTTTAATTCAGGTTCAGGATGAAGATTAAAAGTGTACGCAAACGGTCTTCTCCGGCGAGAACTTGAAGCCATTAGCAAGAGCCCAGGAGTTGAGGCGATCAATAGCTTTCTGCAGTTGTCTTTCAATAACCCTCATGTTGCATGACTGACAAAATATGTTCAAGTCATCAACATAGAGGGCACTGTTTACAGTTGGAGGAAGTTGTTCTGTGATGGAATTTACTTTGATGGCAAAAAGCGTGACACTTAATACTGATCCTTATGGTACTCCCTCCTCTTGGCTGAAGGAACGAGAGAGTGAGGATCCCACACGAACTTGGAAGGATCGATTGGCTAAAAAGTTTGTAATAAAAATGGGGAGTTGCCCCCTAAGGCCAAGGCTATGCAGATCTTTTAAGATGCCAAATCTCCAAGTTGTGTCATACGCTTTCTCCATGTCAAAGAACACTGACACCAAGTGTTCGCGTTTTAGGAAAGCATCCCGGATGGATGTTTCCAGTCTAATAAGATGGCCAAAGTGGACCGGTTCCTTCGGAAGCCGCACTGGATGTTGGAGAGAAGGTCATTTGATTCTAAGTACCATATTAAACGAGAATTAACCATTCTCTCCAGGATTTTGCACAGACAGCTAGTCAGAGCAATAGGACGATAACTGGTGGTGACTTTTGGATCCTTTCCTGGCTTAGGAAAGGCAAGAACGATTGCCTTTCCTAATCTGGTCCAACAGCACTTGCTTTGGAAAGAGCGAGGGCTCTTTTCAGTTCCTGAATAGTGAAATCCCCGTTGTAGGGATAAATGCTCTTAGATTTAAAGTTAAGTGCATGTTTTTCGATTTTATATTTCAGGACCAGGAACTCTGGGGAATACGAAGTTGTTGCAGAGATGTTAGAGAATGTTTCCCCAAGAGAATTGGCTATTGCAGTTGGATCTGCAATAGCGCATCCATTATAATCTAGGATTGAAGAAGGGTGGGATGTATATTTTCCCTTCATTTTCCGGATTTTATCCCAGATTACCTTAGAGTTGGTAGACTGGTTAATAGATGATGTACAGGTGGGTTTTGCGGCTGAACATGCTGTTGTTTCGTGGTCCTTTGCACCGCATCGTGCGCATGCAAGGACTCCACGGCAGGCCATTTGAGAGTGTCCATACTTCTGGCATTTAAAACACCGTAGAGGGTTCGAAACGTATGGACGCACTGAACAATTGATGTATCCAGCTTTAATCTCATCAGGAGGTTTAGGAGAGTTAAAAGTCAGGATAACGCTCCTGGTTTTAACAAGTTTTCCATCCCTTCGCGCAGTAATTCTCTTGACGGCAATAACTCCCTGTGGTTTTTATTCGGAGCAAATTTCCTCCTCGGTTACGTCGAGAAGGTCCCACTCCAAAATGACACCTCTCGATGAATTGAGTGTTCTGTGTGGTGTCACTGTTATAGGTATTCCTCCGATTGATGTTGTTCGGAATAGATGTTCAGATTGCCTGTCATTTTTAGTTTCAATTAAAAGGTCTCCAGAACGAAGCCCCTTAACTGATTTGGGTGAACCTGCTAACCCATCTAACCCTTTTTGAATAAAAAAGGGCGACATTTTACGAATCGGTGTTTCATTGGTAGAATGCATGATTAAGAACCTTGGGACAGGCCCTGATGGTAATTCGGTTCGCTGCCTCTTTTTAGCAATAATGCTATCTGCCTCTCTGTCTAAATTTTCAGATAGGGACCGGGTTGGGGCCCCTGAAGGAGTAAGTTTATCAGGATTCATATAGTTTTTTAAATTGTTCAGTGCCCGGGCTCCCCACCCACCACGGAGCCCAAAGGGACGCCCACTACCGGACATGCAATAAATGCGCTCAGGAGTGGAACGCCAGGGCTACCCAGACACTATACCCGCACCGTCGCCAGCCTGGATCCTGTCCCTCGGACCATGAGGGTAGGGGCGTGGCATTGACACGGTTGACCCTCGCAGGCGAGCCTACTAGCCGATTGATCCTAGTCGGGCCTTTCAGGACCATCCGTCTTGTCGAAGCAGGGGCCAAAGTGGTGTATTGAAGCTGGGCCCCTCAACCACCAGGATCCCCCTTTCCGAATTTCCACCGGTCGCAGCGCACGGCAAACACGCTGGATTCCATTGATGTAAGACTGGAACCTGGGCTGTGGGCGTTGGATCCCAGTGATGCTAGTCTGGAAGTCCAGCAGCGTCACTGGGAGGTCCCCTCACCACGTACAGGTACACACGTCGAGGGGCCTCTAGCGATGAGGGCAATCACTGTACAAGAGAAAGTGATGGGAGGGAGGGTGAAGGCGAGGGAATGAAATAGGAAGAAGAGGGGTCGGATAGGAAAGTGATCCCCCATTTTCAGTGGGGCATGCCCATGCCCCACGACAGTTAAAAATATGGGGAGGCAAGGAGAGGAGAAGAGCAAAACCTCCCCTCCCCGAAAAAAAAAAAAAAGTCCCGCACAAGGGCGTGCAGTTTTGGGTCGCCAATAGGCCATCCAAATCATCCTAAAGCTTTGTCTTTCTGTGGTATCGTGAGTTTTTTTTTTTTTTTTACTTGTTTGACCTCCTGCATTCTTTCTAATCGGGTTGCCTTTGGTGTATTTCTATCATTGTTTTCCTTCTAGAAAATAGATCCTGGAAATATTGACTGAGTGCCTGGTAGTCCTCTTGAGTGTCTAATAGTCTGGGTTCTTGGTTATCTGGGATATATTGGATTGCCGTTATTAGGCGTAGTCGTAGGTCATCATACAAATCGCACTCAAACATTAAGTGTCTCCAGGACTCCGGGTTGCCACAGGGACAGTCCGCGTTATTTATGATGCCAAGTTGGTGAAGTTTAGCTTTAAACGGGCCGTGTCCTGTATGGAGAAAGGTGGTATTTCGACCAGGGTGAAACCACGCTGGCGCCTTAGGGTACAGCTTGGTGACAGTGGGGAGGAACCTTCTGGTCACTGCACCTTGTTCTGTGTTGCTCCATCTCCTCTGCCAAATCTGTACGAGGTGGTCGGTCATTCTTCTCTTCTCATAGTTGCGGTCATTAGTGATGTGTCAGTGATGAGGTCATACATTGTAGCCGATGTGTTTCTGGCAAGATGGTAGAGCAGACCACAGCGGGTAGCTTCGAGATCCAGGGGCAGAACTCCTAGCAGGACTTGGAGGGCAGCCGTGCTAGTCGTTCTAGTTGCTCTCGACATGGTAAGGAGGATGGTCCTCTAAATGGTTTCGAGGATCCGTTTATTCACTTCTAGTCCCGCCCTCGCGTACCAGACAGGGGAGCCATATGTGATGGCAGGGATGAAGAGAGCTTTGTAGTACAGAGACAGGGTAGTACGTCTGAGTCCCCAGTCCCTGCGAGTGACCTAGCAATGAGGGCCGCGTATCTTCTTATCTTTTGTTTAATATATTCTAGGTGTGGCTTGAAATTTAATTTTCTGTCCAGGATTATTCCTAGGTATTTAATCTGTTCGCATAGCTTAACTGCTTTGTTCTCAATCTTAATTTGTGGTGGTCTCCTTAAGTTTAGCATACCTTTTAGCAGCACCGATTTTGTCTTGTCGGGTGCTAGTTTGAGCAAGTGTAGCTTCGTCCAATCTAGCAGCTTTTGCAGGGCATCATTTGCTTGCATTTCTAGAGAGGTTCTGCTGTCAGCCTCGATGGTCAAGACCAAGTCATCTGCATAGGCCTGGGCCTCCACACCACCCAGATCCATGGCGAGGAATTCGTCTAAGACAAAGTTCCACAGGAGCGACCCCAGGACAGAACCCTGGGGGCAGCCCTTGCGGACTGGGCGACTGAGGCATTTATATGGTGTGGTAACTTGCACTGCTCTATCAGCCAGGTAATCCTTCATGCAATTATAAAGATTCAATGGAAGGTTGGCAGCTCTGAGTCTCGCCAAGACGCTCGGCCACCAGAGGGCGTCGAACGCCCCGGCGAAATCCACTGCGATGACGAGGAAGTATTTCCTTTTACAATGGGTGATTCTAGACAGGAGGTTCTGTATTGCTTCGATAGTGGATTTGCCAGGAGTAAATCCGTATTGCTTTGTCATTGCTTCATTATGATTCTGGTATGTAGCAACCTTTCGAATATTTTACTGAGGGTTGGTAGCAGGGCTATGGGTCTGTAGGAACTAGGTGTCTCTGGTGGTTTTTTTAGGAGCAGTTTTAAATTTGCCTTTTTCCACTGTAGTGGAAATTTACCTGCTTCCAGGCAGCAATTGAATAGTTTTAGCAGTAACTCCGGTATATGTTCTGTTGATTCTTTTGCCATCTCCGGTTCAATTAGGTCCAGTCCAGGGCATTTCTTATTTTTCGCGCGGCTTGCTGCATCCTGAATTTCTTCTAAGGTAAAGGGGAGTTCTATTTGGTCATTATTATAGCAATTGTTTGCTTGGCAGATAGCCTGCTGGTCATCTGTTAGTGTTGTTGGCAGCTCCTGAAGGACGTTGTCCAGGATGTTCCCAATCGACTCCTCCCAGGGTTATGGTTAAATTTCCTTGTGCTGCTTTGGTGGCTGTCACAACTTCCCCCCTGGGGAGTTTGTGAGTGGTAATTTTGTATACCATCTCCCCAGGGGTTGCTATTCCCTGAACTTGTACTAACCTCTCCCATGATTCTCTTTTCTTTTTCTTTATCTGTTCAGTATAACAATTTCTAGCGATTCTATATTGGTTCCTGAGTTCAGTGACTTCTTGTTGTGGCCAATTCCTCCTAGCCCTCTGAAATTGTTTCCTTCTGTGTTGTACTAATTTCCTCATTCGTGTGAGCTCTGGAGTCCACCAGGGCGTGGCCCCTGCAATGGGGATTTTTCTCTTCATTGCTTTCTCTGCTGCTTTGTTATTATTTTTGTTAAATCCTTCTGGAGCCATTCCAGGTTTTCGCTCCCGTATTCCTGCTCCCTCAGTGTGTGTGTGTGTGTGCAGGTATTGCTGGCCTGCTGTGCGTAGAGTCTCTCGGAAGGTGTCCCAGTTTGCCTTGCTGAGGGCGAATCTATTTAGCATGTGCCTGTCGGCAGTTGTTCTTGTCAGGTTCCTTTCTAATGTGAAGGTTATTGTACGATGGTCCGAGGTCGTCCAGGCGTTTCTAACCGTCCAATTTGTGATGTGGATGTCTATGTTTCTTGTGGCTAATGTTATGTCAATCTCTGTTTCCCATAAGGTGTTGTAGAAGGTCGGGAGGCAGAAGGGTTGGTTTTTAACAACAAATATGGAGTTCGCCAGGTGCTCCTCGAGCCTTTGCCCATTCGTTGAGCCTCTTCTTTCAGGCGTGGTACTTGCCAGAGGGGGACCTGCAGTTGACGTCTGCCCCCCACTAGTATCTTGTGTCCGCTTAGTGCAGTTTGAAGATTCTCCAGGTATGTTATCGCATAGTCGATTTCTGCCCCTGGCCTGCAGTATAGAGCAACCACATAAAGACTTCCCAAGGAGGTGACAAGGTGGGCACATGCTGCCCAGGGAGTGCAGAATTGTGGGATTTTTGTGACCGTGATATGGGGTTCCTGATTATCACAGTTGCCCATGGGGTTTCATCTGTGTACTGCACAATTTTGTATTTAATAGGATATCCCCGTACTTGCTTTTTGTGCGTGTACGGTTCCAATATTATGAGGATGTCAGTGTTTTCATCGTCAGCTTTTAGTCGGACTTGCTCCTCCACCGCTCTGGCACGCTATGCATTGAGCTGGTGGAATCTGAGAACACCGGAGTTGAATTGCTTATGGTGTGTGGCCATAATCTATTCTTTGTTGGTAGGAACTCTTGAATTTTTGGTATGTCGGACACCCAGTATTGCGGATTGAGTGTGAGTGCTCCAGTTTCAGACTGTTACAGTTTGTGCAGGTTGGGGCAGGTATTGTACTCATGCCCTTTGCTAGAGCAGTGGCCGCAGGTCGGCTCTCTTTGTGTGCAAGTATGGGTGGTGTGGCCATATCTACAGCAGCGAAAGCACTTGGGAATGGATATATATTCCCGGTATCTCAGACGGCTCCATTCTATATAAATTCTGTTTTGGGTGCTTAAGATTTGCCAAGCAGATGGCGCCAGTTCCACGGTCCAATTTACTCCCATCCCGTTCTTTGCTTTTATTTTGAACTTTGGAAAAATCAGCTCAGAGGGTTCCAACTGTGGGAAGTGGCTCTATAAGTTCTTTCTATAAATCTCGTTGGTTAATTGCTGCGGATCCATGTCATACTCTACATCGAATATTAGTATAGTTGGGCCTTTCTTTTTCGGTAATTCTGCCTTTAGCCCTAATGTGGTTATTTTCTCATTTGCTTTTATTTCTTCTATCTTTTTCTCGCTCGCAGTCACAATCACGATCCCTGGGTTCCTGGTTTTGGGGATAGACTTTATCCTGGTGTTTTGAAAGTCTTCCTTCATATTATCTGACTTTTTGTTTGGTTAATAGTGAGTACGTTATCGACCGAGGATCATAAAGAGGTTCAGACTCCCCTAGAACTTTCTACTAATCTTTAGCTTACTTAGAACATGCGCGAAGCGTCAGTATATCATGAACTGGAAAATTTTCTTTCCCATCGCAAGAAAGATGCTCGTTATAAGGAATGTTCGATTATAAGAAACATTCATTATAACGAGTTTATTTCTTTTTGTTTTGTTTTTTTAACTCTCCTACTATTGTTACTTTAATTTTCCATTTATATAAAGAATACTAGGTTTTTTTCCCCCTGAGCTTTTCGTACATAAAATAGGATTTTCTATTACCTTCACGTTTAAAGTTCTATCGATACTTCTTTAAAAAGGGATCGAGCACATCGCAAAGTCTGCGTAGTTAAAGTGAGACTATTATTAGGGTTGCCTGAGTAATTCAGTCTTGGACTCTGCTTTTCTAAGCTTACAGTATTGTTAAAAATTTCCGAAGCGTTTCTAGAAAAAAAAAAAAAAAGATCCGTTATTGTGTACACTTTGAGAGTGGTATCTTGTAAGTCAGTGTAAAGTCCGTCTAATTGAAGGAAGGCGCTATTTCACGCTTCATTGCTTAAGAGTTTAGCTTCGCCACAGTCGATGGCTTCTTTTTTTTTTTTTTTTATTTAAGTCTAAAGGACAGAGCCAACAGGCGTGATGGATGCTTGATGATTGCTTCAAACAGACCAATATATACTGAAAGGGAATGAGAAGAGGGAAAAAACAATTTGAAAAAACAGCAACCAAAGAAAATACGATATAAGTAATCTTCAAGAAATAAAATTACCAATATATGTCATAGGCAGTAATTAGGTTTTATTTCCAAAGGAGATTCTTTTCAAAGACGTTTGTTATAATAAGAAATCGCTAAGCAGTCTTAGCATACAAGGCCTGCCCGCGTATTTTCAAAAGGATTATTTCCGATGGCTAGTTAAGTCATTTAGAATTACCACCAGGGAGAAAATTCAGGAAATAAATCCTCTGTTAACAGTGTCTGTTTACTCTGCATCGCAAACTTCACGACAAAAGGAGATAAAAGCATTAAGAACTGTTTAAAAAGGGACTACTGAGAGATATAGACAATCTTTTTAAAAACAAATTAACCCTAAGTTCATAATGGACCTTTAAATGAACCACTACGCAATATAAGTGATCTGAAGTTTGTAGAATAACAAGGTGATGGAAATGATGCTTAGAAACAAGGAAAGCATCAAGAAAGCACGAAATGATGATTGGCAGATATTTTTTTATCGTGCGGCTGAAAATTATATCTGGAAATCTGAAACGTAATAGTATTGGGAATATTTTTCTTTCGTGAAGTAATACGTGAAGATTCTGGATGAAGTTGTTTTTAACAATATACGATAGCGAGCAATTCACTTTAGAAAGACTAAACTGATATGGACTTCTTATTGAAGCGGCTGTTGTAGAGACTACTACGATATTTGTGTTTGAATAAATTGAAAGAGCCTTTTGGGATCAATAACTGGAAATTGTCCAAGTAAGAATATTACTTCTAGTCCGAACGTGTGCAGACTCTGCTAGCAAATTGACGACGGCTGGTTGAGATTGCATGGCTTCCGTTCTTGTGACTTAGAAATGAACCAGTGATGCAGTCAATGCAAACACATTGATTCTTTCTGAAGTACTGAAAATCAGCGAAGAAACTTAGTCTTCTAATCAGCTATTCCTACTTTTCTGCCGAAATACGGAGCAATGCACTATAAATCTTTCACCATTTTGCTTTCATGAGACTCTCCTATGCGATGAATACACATCTTAAGAAAATTTCTCCCTGTTAATCATATTCTTATACCTCTGAAAGAACGAACAACTTACATGCGCCAATAGTCTGAATCTGCTAGGAGAGGCTGCCGAGGTTCGTTAAAGGAATATGTAAATTGAACTCTAAAACTTATTTCTCTGCACAACTTGTGACGTCTGGTACAAATGCGGGCCAGTTGTTTCCCTTTGGGCCATATATTAAATCCTTCCTCTTAGCAGGATTACAGTATTGTCAAAGTAGGGGTCTTAAAGAGTTAGTCATTTTTCTGTATCGGTAGACACCTTTTTGCTGGAATCATTTGAATGAATATTCTACTCTACCGTTTCGCCTCTGGGTACGCCTGGAATAATTTTCAACGTCTCTTCCATAAACTCACGTCATTAGGAAAATTTTTCACCTCTTAGCTACATTGGTGAATAATGGAAAATTATTCGTAACAAAGATTCCTCTTCTTTTGAAAAATAAAATCTAAACATCGTAATGGAAAACATTTTTTACACAATAGATGGGTGAAATTTTGAAATTTTGCTTTCAGCCAGAGAAAATGCGAACTTCATGAAAGAAAAATAATATTAATTGCAAGGAAATCGATAGAGTCACTACTTACATTACAGCTAATTAATTTGAAATCAAAATTGATGTTACTATAGGATTTGTTGATCTTTTACAGCTGAAAGACACAGCATGCTATACAAAAAGAGCTTAACTACAGAAAAAGAACATCTATACATTGGCAACCTCCCCACCACGAGAGATAAGATAAGATCCAAAAATACGGACTAAAAGCATCCAAATTTTGTTACACATATATACTATACTGTCTTAACCATGTCTGTCCGTCCGCATGTAACAATTCGATTTCCATTGGACGTAATTTCATGAAATTTTATTGGCTCTTTTTTCGAGCCATCCCAAATTTCATCAAAATCGAAAAAAATAGAAATTCGGCAATTACTATTTATTTTTTTATTTGTCATATTCATATCATATTTTTGTATATTACTTGGGCTATCCATATTATCTCGATTCGTGCATAAAAATCACTGCTTTTTGAAGAGCTGTTTTTTGTTTATCAGTTTGCTAAATATATAAATCGTGAATTATTATTACTGTTTTCTTATTATATTAATTACAGCAGAATCGTGAAATAGGTTATTTCAAATGTTATTAAAATTCAAGAAGAAATAAATAAAATGCATTACTAAAGTATTGACTGCATACTCCGATCTGAGGTATGCGTTTCGGTTTGTTTAATTCATTAAATCATAGAGCGTGAAATAAATGTTACATTCCAATTTTCATTAAAATCCAGAAAAAAATAAGTAAAGTGCATTACATTTTTGTAATGCGAATATTAAGTTCAGGAAATATTAAGTTGAGTAAATATTAAGTTCTGATTCGACAGTTTCACCCACCCGCTACGAGAACCTACATTCGTTTCGAATGTTCTAGCATCACTCACAGTGAAGTGAAAATAATTACTTTTATATATTATTAGTTAATCAGTTAGTAATTAATTGACAACAAGGTAATTAGCTATTTACTTTTCACTTCTATCAGTGAAATGTGGGTCTTGTATCAGCAGAAAAAGGAAAAAAAATAAATTATTTAAGAAATAAAAATCGAACACTCCTGAAATGTAACGCGCTGGGTACATTACCTAACTTGTTAAAGTTACTGTGTACTTTAATAATTTACTGTTTTTTTTTTTTAATTACTACTAAAATTCTTTCCATAGAGCAATCATAAGTAGTGAGCTCATTTTTAGGTGCATTCTCAAATGCGTAAAATGCCTACTGTCTTCACCATGTCCATTTGTCTGTTCATACGTATGTAACAACTCGGACGGATTTCGATTAAATTTTATATTTGAGTCTTTTAGAAAGCAATCCCAAATTTTAATTAAGATCTAACAAATAGAAATTGGTCAATGTTATTTCTTAAAATTTGGAGTTATCTCTACAAGTGAGAGTACACTGCCCTACCATCCGGACACACCCCTCCATGGATGGGGAACCAGGTCCTATGCATGCAGCACGTCGCAGAACTTGCTATAAACACTGGGCTTTGAACAGACAATTGCAAAAGTGGGCATGCAAGATGACACGTTCAACAGAATTGATCACCTCAACAAATGCTAAACGCCAATTAATATGGTGTAAGGAGCGCGAATCCTGGACTGTTGTGTAGAGTAGTGGAAAACACTGCTCTACAGTACAAATCCTGGACAATTATGCACTTCCAACATTATGGCAATACTTCGGAGAAGGCCCTCCCCCATACCTGTATCAGCAAGACAACGCACCATGCCATACTGCTCGGGTCGTAACAGTGGTTTGGGGACATGGGTGTGGAAAAGTTGGATTGGCCAGCCCTGAGTTTTGATCTAAACCCTATCGAGCATCTTGGGGATGTATTGGATCGTCGGGTACGTGCACGTCGAGATCGCCCAAAGAACAAGGCCGAACTGGTGGCTGCGTTAAAGGCCGAGTGGAGGAACATATCACCTGACATTTATAAAAAGCTGGTTGAGAGTATGCCGCGAAGATTAAAGGTCGTCATAAAAACATAAGGTATTCAGCACAAAATATTAAATGACACAACAAAAGCTCTTTTTTTTTTTTTTTTTTGGTCTAAAGGCAGGTGCCGGATATTAATGGTTGGGCAATGTATATTTCGGATGTTTCCGTTACTCAACGAGAAAATGTCAGATTACCACAAAATTTTCAGCATACGTTCTGTTAGCTCCTCCCCACACATGGAAGATTTGAGAGTGAATTCTGATTCGACAGTTTCACCTACCCGCTACAAGAATCTACATTAGTTTCGGATGTTCGAGCATTACTCCAAAAGGACAAGTTCGATTGATGCCAAATTTTGAACGTATGTATTTTGGTCCCTGGGAAACGTAGGCGAAAAATAACCTGATATGACTACCACTATTTTGATTATAGTAACCATACAATAAACTGATGTGTCAAAAGAATTCTTAATGATGACCGAGGCTTCACAAGACATCTTTAATCATGTCTCCTGTTTTATATCGTTCTTTTCTTTTCAAACAAATGGAGACATTCCATTTCCCAAACGGTTTTTCCACTGACGAAATCTTCATCTCTTACCCAAATTTCCAATCGAATAGTCACTTCGTTTGTCATTTTAAACTTCTAAGAAAGACTCAACTGTTTTAAACTGGCCAATGGCACGGTATGGAATTCATCATAAAGACGTATGAATTCGCAGAGTTAGTAATTGCAGACTTTCGTCTTATGTCTAATTATTCGTCTAAACTTATGTCTAATTATTTGGTGATAACTCTAGTAACTAAATCTATTAACTATTAGAAAAACGCTCTTTTATTTCTAATTCCGGAATAATATGAACTTGCTATCACAAAGAATTACCTGCGTACACAATTAAACAAGCATTAACTACACTATAATGCAGACTGCATCTTAATATACCACATTAGTTAGCTAAATGAGTATCCAAGATATTAGAAAACATAAGTCGATAAATCAGATTAATTGTTAACTGAAGTGGAATTGAAGCTAGCATCGAATACACTTGCACACAAGTTAATCTAGCACATTAATTAAAGCGGTTAATGGGCATGTAAAATATTACTCGAAGTATGTTAATATATCACATGAAGTAGGAACTAAATTCGCACCTACGATAATACAAGACCCACATTAATATTCGCAGTGGTTAGAAAGTCAAGTGGCATATTACAAGACACACGTCTGTAGCTCGAATCATTAATTACTGGAGGACAAAAAGAATGTGTAAGATATAGGGAAAGACGTGAATTATAGCGTGAAAATTAAAGAGGCCGATAAGAAAACAAGACATTAACTGGAAGCAAGACTAGCACCTTGGATATTACATGATTAAAGTTGATATATCACATTAATTACGTAACCGGGCCACAATCCAATTCCATTTATTCCAGGACCATCAGTTCTCTCTCTCTCACTCACTCACTCTCTTGCAGGGCATCAAGTATGGTTAAAACGACTCTCAGTTCCAAAGCAGGAAATCTCGGGAATTTCGGTGTGCGCCACAAGCTCAGCACTGATTCAATCTATCTTCCGGTTATGTCGACAATAAATCCGGAGCAAGTCATGTGACTATGCTCAAATTGTATCCTTTAGTAAAACTAACTCCAAATGACGTTGCCCTAATATCAGATTTTTCACATACTGACAGCGAAGTATACGTGCAAGACTTTTTCACGAGACAAAATGGTCAGTCGTCTGCTATTCTTGCCATAAAACACGCTTTTCATCTTACTGACGTTTCAAAGTTTTTTCTTTTGGTAGCAAGTTTGTCGAGGTACTTGCTAGTATCCATATCTACCTCCCCCCCCCCCCTTCCTTTTTCTCTGTCACCACGGATACAATTTTCTTGCTTAAGAGCGTGTGTGGTTCGCGCAGGGTGATAAGGCACCTCGTCGTTTTTCAATAATACCTTTCACTTTGAAGATAACCGTGATAAAAGGAGGTATCAGGAACTTCTCTATAGACCGCTCGTAAATTGGAGTTCATCCATCAACTGAAATTCTAGCTGGGAGCAGCGTACCAAGCGATGTCAGACGGCGTACAATTGTGTTAGAATAGCCTCTGTAAGGTCACGAAGGTGGTATTCTCCAGCGATACCACACACTTAGGTGTACAACTATAAGGGTACTTTAGATGATTTAGAAGATGCCACCGATCATCTTAATAGATACCATGTGGAGCTGCTCGCAGTAACTACAGCAATGAAGGTGCTATTCTCTTCAAGCACCTTTTCGTCTTCGTAATAACAGTAATCACCTTCCCGGACATTCTTCCTGAAGAAGGTTAGTTACTCTTTAAAATCGGTTGGTACAAGATACGTAGAGGAAAAGACAGATCAGATATTGTAACTGTTAGTATTTTTAGACTTATACTAGCATTCACCAATAAATTCGCTGTGTGAAAATCGTATATAAAATTGGCCGCGCTGGAATGTTCCCTAAAAGGGATCTTTAAATGTGACAAGGTTTTGGTAATAACTGATGAACAGCTGTCGTGAATTTTGATTTAGAAGGGAGTAAATGTATGCAAAACCGACATAAATTATTACCCACGAATATGTAATGTCGCTTGCCTTAATGCAAGTTTGTTTGCAACAATCGATACTAATTTTCCACTGAATACATATATATTTTAATATATTTATGAACTGTATCATCGCTAAATCCCTGAAAGCTTTTAAATATAGAGTTGGTTGTTTGAACAAAGTTGGCTGTTTAAATAAATACGAATTCCACCATTTTCGTATTCATATTACGCAATCAAGACTTATAATTTATTAACTGTTAAAAATTCTGATATTATTTCGATATTACGAATATATTTATTTAATGTTTTCTCTACAAAAGTATCCTTACCGGATTTCCTGTAAGAACAATTATTGAAGAGCAAATATTTTTGAAAAAAGATACTATGACGTTCTAATTACTGAAAATTTAAATATATATATTTGGTGTTTTTTTTCCACGAGTGCAAATAAGATTATAGGGTGTTTTTTTTTTTTTTCTGATCTTTTTTACATCGTTACTACTCGTCACTATTCATCTATTCGTTACTATTCATGGTTGCCATTCGTCAACCTTACATCCAAAAACTTTTGATTTAATATCGTAACAAGATAATTAATATACGCGGTGAGTTTCATTTCAGGAATGTTAGCAAATAATAATAATTCATGATCAATTAAAAAAAAAAAAATTGAGCAAAAAGCAACGACCCGAACATTTCGTTTTTGCGCATCCGCTACATCGCCCATCCATTCCTCCAACAGCGCCTGACAACAAACATAATATCCAGTGCTTCACCTACAATATATGGTATATGGATAGCACATGAAATAATAATAATTAATAATTTCTGGAGTTTTATTTATCCGATTTTAATGAAGTTTGGCAACGGTCGACGAATCCCTGTAAAAGGTCCAAATATAAAATTTCATGAAAATCCATCCACTAGAAGTCGAGTTATTACATATGGACAAACAGACAAACAAATAATAATTGTTGGAGTCCTGTTGGTTCAATTTTAATGAAATTTCGGATGGTTCTCCAAATCTTTCTAAAAGTCCCATATATAAAATTTCATCCATTGGGATGGAATCGTTTCATGCGTAAGGACAGACGAACATGAAGAAAACAGGCGCATAACGCATAAACGCGCCTAATAACGTCACTGACACCACACCTATTCAAAAACGAATGTTGTTTTCAGGGTAGTTCTAATCTATAGAGAAAGATAGAGAACTAAAATTAGAATTACACCCATTCATCCTCGTTTTATCCATCTGTTGATAAAACGAGGTTAGTGGGGATGCATAATATCCCACATGAAAATCATAAAACCCTCATAGATCATATCAACAGTCAATAGTATAACCAAAATGCTCTTTCGTTGAGAAAGAAAAATTATCAGTTATTAATATTTGATGATATTTTTTTTATTCTCGATTAGGACCACTTTCAATATGGTTTTTCAAATTTTGTCATGATATAGTGAAAACTGGAAAAAAAAAAAAATCCTTTTGGTGAAATAATCAATCTAATACTAATTTAAACGGCATTTATATAGCTGGATATAGTAGGACCATTACATGCTACGTAATTTTATGGGACTCCTACTGTATTTTATAACTGTATGTGCAAGAGTGGGAGGTCAAATATCTAGAAAATTGGCGTTCCATGAATTACATTACTCGTGGTATGCCGCAGTTCAGAGAGAGAGAGAGAGAGAGAGAGAGAGAGAGAGAGAGAGAGAGAGAGAGAGAGAGAGAGAGAGAGAGAGAGAGAGAGAGAGAGACAGAGAGAGAGAGAGAGAGAGAGTGTTCTTCAGATTGATTTAAATAAATAAATAAAATAAAATAAAAATTACACAGCTATGCTAGTTAAAATAATGACAGCTATGCTAGTTAAGAGCTTAGGTGAAAATGATCTGCTGTTTTCCAGCGTTCACATTTGCAGACGACGTTCGTTTCGTCTCGTGCTCTGATGCACGAGTAAGTTCTTGAAATTCAGAAGAGAAACTTGAAATATAGAAATAGAGGCACAATTCACGCAAAAATTGCAAATTAGTGTATTAACACGTAACTTTTGAAAGAAGAGTGATTATTTAATACATATTTATTAAATATTAATTATAATATTCAAAAATTATGACTTTTCGTGTTATGTTTATAGCTCGACTGATCAATTTGGAAATACGCAGCTGCCTGTATTACTGACATTAATTACATTAAAATAGCAAAAGCATGTTAATTCACAAATATCTAATTACATCACTAATTTCAGTTAGGCGCCTCCGTAGCCAGGTGGGAAAGAGCAGCAGTGCGCAGCACACGCTTCTTGATTAGACCGGGGTTCGAGCCCATCACCACCAAATACGGAGGATGCGGAAAGGTCAGGGAATGACCACCGCATATCCCGAAGCAATATGGCCTTAGTTGCTAATGCTCCTAAAAACCAAAACAACAATAATTTCAGTTAAAATGGACTCTCCATGCATGTGGGATTAACGTCACATAATCGTGAATCCCCTGCAATAGAATGTTTCGGATATTTAGTTTCTTCATCGGCTATGAAAAACTTCTTTAGTAAGAGAAGAAAAGACTGAAACATTACAGTTTTTACTAAGATTTCCACGGTGCAGAACTATTTTTAGAAATCCTTAACACCCTGAGCGTACAGTAAACACATCTTGGGAACATTAATCTTCCGTGTTTTCTCTACAGAACATGCAGGCGGTAGCGTTTTATGTTCAGAAAAATCACCTCTGAACAAATACTGTCTGCTCGAAAGTACCAGAATAAACTAACGAGGCAATATCTTCCTCCAGATGTTTTTTGATGAACCAAAAATCATCCGCGCATGCTGTCAAAAACTAAGTAAAATAGAGTGATGAACTCAGTCTTGTCTTTATTTGGGTAACGGCAAAGGCCTCTTACTTCAAAGGCACAAGAATGAAAGCATGAAAAACAAGTTCTTTAATGAAATGATAATGGTGCCCATTGTTTGTGTGTGTGTGTGTGTGTGTGTGTGTGTGATGAGAGAGAGAGAGAGAGAGAGAGAGAGAGAGAGAGAGGGGAACATTTTAGAACTGCAGATACATGAAAAAAAAAAAGAAAAAGAAAAGGATTTTTAATGGAATGATAATGGGGCACATTTTATAAGACAGAAAACATAATTTTAAACAGCAGAGATTGATTGCTAAACGAAAAACAGTACACTTAAATTCAGTAAGCAGGAATATAAAGAGATCACAGCCACTGTGACAACGATTTATCATGGGATGTCTGTTTGCTTGGATCTAAAGAAAACTATTTATAATGAGATACTCTATCATACATTTTGATATAATAAAATTGCATGGTATTTTTTATATTATTTTCTGTCGATTAACTGAAAAACTACCAACTTTCAACTACCAACGGCTATATTTTGCACATATTATTTACAAACATTTGTCTGATATATCTATTTTCTATCAACGTCATAACATACCTACTGAAATTTCGATTAAATTTCACATTTTTATAACTCCACGGATAGATCTGCAGAAAACTAATCTTGTCATTCTTTCGAAGAGAAAACAAACACAATTACAGTTTTATTTATTAATTATTAATAAATGCTTAAATGGCTGAAACACGAGAACCAAGCGAAACTTTGCCTTTCGTCTAAAAGATAGAAATCCAATACTAAAAAATAATAGCGCTCCTAGCGGTGATATCATATAACATAGGTGAATTTATTTTCGCATAAAAGTAGCCCAAGTATTGATTTATATTACAGTACTAGTAATATATATTTTTATTACTTTTATTTTTATATTTAAGGTTTCCGATATTTTTATTATCAGTCATTACTAGTAACATAATTCATTGTGAAAAATTCTAGAAAATTACTTCGATTACAGAACATTACACTGAAAAACTGATATAAATATTTTTAATTTTTAAAGTATCAGAACCCCACTATCCCTCAAACTATACCTTTAATTATAATAATATAAATTTAATAAACGTAAATTAATTAATAATATTAGAAGTATTTTAGTATAAAAAAGTAGAAAATCGTATCTGAAAAACTGATTTAAAGTCACGCTGTAAACTAATTTAAATTTTATGACTGGATAATGGAGTCTGCATGTTTTTAATAACAACAAAATAGCCAGCGGTTATAAGCCTCACACTGTCATTAAAGACAAGATTAGAAAACAAGAAAGTTCCATTTTTTCAAGGCTTACAATTCTTACTTGATATCAAGCTCAGGTGCGACTATTTTCTAATAATGGCATTTAAATAAGGAAATGGCTGGCGCAAACGATGTAAGAGTTGGGTAATCAGTCAGGGCTTGTGGTTCCCTGAGTGTGAAAAACAGACATTTATGAGTTTAAAAAAAAATCGAAGATAAAAAAAAAAAAAAAAAACGCTAGCCTTCATGCTCAGTATGACTTGTGTTGAATACAATAAACCCCTTAAGCGCCGAAGATAAGACGCAAATTATAATTCAAAGAACATGTTGTTAAGTAAAGTTTAATAGCCCTAACAAAAAATATTTATGCTATTACTAAAGCAGTTTTGATTACGAATATTTTCGCTACACCGTTAGAAGTTTAAGCCTTCGAAACTATTGAATCTCCTGTTCCACCTGGGGCACACTGGATGCTGCAAGCAGTAACGGCTAAGAGAAAATGAATAAAACATTTTGACCGCAGCACGATAATTATTACCAGCGGCTGCAAAATAAATGAAAAAAAAAAAATAAATAAAATCATAACAGTATTCGAAGAGTTAATTAAGTAAAGTCCAAATTCAATTTGTTCCGAACTATAAGATTAGGATCAATTAATTGAAAATTTATCATGTGAATGATAATTGCAAATAAGAATTGCATTATTGAACTTTTATTTTTAATAAGGTAATTGATTTTATTATTGGATATACGAATAGTTTGGAAACTAAGAGTGTGGCACATCAATCTGACATCGCTTCTTATGTGAGAGTGTGTGTGGTTTTTTTTCTGTTTAGTTAAATGAGCAAATATAAACTTTTCCTCGTTAGTTCAGGATCTGGGATTAGCGAGAAACATTCAATATTTGTATGATATCCGTAAATTGAAAACAATTGCCCTTTCACACAGTGTGGAAAAGGTGCGAATTCAAATCCCTTCAAGCCAACAGGAAATTTTATGCTTTTCACACTATGGCCGAGTTAGTTGATCTTAGCTAGACTTCGAGTTTTCATCCAGCAAAACAAGCAAACTGGCCGCAGGATAGACGGAGTGTATAGAAAAATTGGAAAATTGGTATGCCCATTACCTGTTGACCATATATTTTCAATTTTGAGCTTCAACAAAATTCTTCAAACTGTAGAGTTGATCGAAGCGAAGGCTTTCACAAAATTTAAAGTAGTCAAATTTGATAAGTGCTTATGTGACATAAGCAAATAAAAACGTTTCAGAGAAAGGGAAGTTAAAACTGAAAAAAGATGTTATGGAAGATTATCATCCTGTTGTCAGGTTTTATTTCCACAATAGAAAAAAAAAATAAAATAAATAAATAAAATATGAGCTATTTGTAATTCAAAAATGTGTAAAGGTAAGAAGTTAAAACTGTGGTATCATAATAAAAAGTATGGATGACTTCGAAAATTTTAAAAGATTGTAAGAAATGCGTAATTTAACTATAATAGCAAAAAAAGTACGCTTCTTATTGATAGCATTATTATTATTGCTCTCATATTATTTCTCCCTGATTGGGGATTCCACTCCGTGACGGGTACTACTACCAAGTACACAGGGTGGTTGTAATGTCTGGTGTTACCGTTGGTCGAGGAAATCTCTGACTATCCTACAGGTGTTCAGGATTGCGACTTTCTGGAGTTCCTTAGAGGTGTTCTCTGGGAGACCTATTGCTGCTAGGCTGCTATGTAGGGTCTTTGGCACCATACCGGTGGTTGACATGGTGATCGGGATGGTCGTTACTTCTTGCAGATGCCACATCTCCTTGACCTCATGTCGCAGGTTCTTGTACTTCTTAATTTTTTCCACATTGGGTTTTCTGGACATTGCTAGTGTTGGGCACCGCTATGTCAATCAGGTAGCCTTTTCCATCTTGTCCACAAGGGTTATGTCCGGTCTGTTGTGCGGGATGGTCTTATCCATTATTATTATCGCGCGGTCCCATTACAGCTTGTGGGTTCGAGTCTCTAGTACTGCCTGGGGTTCGTACTTGTAGTATGGTACACTTTCTTTGGTCAACTGGTATTTCCTCGCTAGATTCTGATGTATTATCCTGGCTACGTACGAGCGTACTCAGTCTGAGTGATCACCTTGCATCCCCCTGTGATGTGTTGGATCGTTTCTGAGGCCAGGTGGCATCGTCGACATGTGTCATCTGACATTTCGGGCTCCTTTGCGATGTATTTTCTGTGTCGATTACCTGTTTTGGATGGCCAGCATGAATCCTTCAATCTCGGGGAAGAGCGTCCCGCTTGTGAGCCATGCATTGGAAGCAATCTTATCCGTGTGATCTTCATGGAGTCATAGTAGTAGCTGCCATGGAGTGTCTTCTTTGCCCATCTTTCTAGCTTCGTTTCTTGTACCGTCTGGGTGGGAGGGGCTCCTCGCTTAGGTTGAGTGGGGTATACCACTTATTTATCTTCCTTATGGCCTGGTGGAGTGGTGCTGTATTGTTCTCGTAGTAATCCTTCAGGTTAACTATCGTTGTCTTCTGTTACTCAATGAGATCAATCAGGCCCCTTCCTCTTTCCGAGCTATTGTTAGTCTCTTCACTGGTGACTTCGGGTGGTGTTGGCGGCTCTTGGTCATCATTGTCATTGTCTTTCGCAAGAGGTCCTCTAGCTCGGTGTTAGTACAATCTATGACACCAAAGGAGTATGTTAGTAATGGAGCCGCATAGGTATTTATAGCTTTAACTGTATTCCCTCCGTTCAGTTTTGCTTTCAGCAGGCTTCTGAGTCCCTGGTGATATTTTTCGGTCAGGCACTTCTTGATTTTCTTCTGCTCTAACTACTGAGCCTGCATCATCCCTTGGTATTTGTAGGTCTCTTCTTCTGTCATAGCTTCGATCTCTTTACCAGTCAGCAGCGGGTAGTTTCGGCCGACTAATTTCTGGTGCAGTGTGTGGGTGTTGCATTTGTCTAAACCAAATGCCATCCTGATGTCCTTGCTAAATTCTTCGGTGATCCAGAGTAGTAGCTGGAGATGCTTCTCAGTTGCCGCGTAGAGCTTGATGTCATCCATGTACATCAGGTGGGTGAGGGTGTACAGGTTCTTTTTTCCTTCTTTGAGGTTATATCCATAATTGTTGCCGTTAAGCATGGTGGATAGCGGGTTAAGTACTAGACAGAACCACAGTGAGCTCAGAGCATCTCCCTGAAAGATTCCTCTTCTGATGGGGATTGGTCTGGTTGCGATGTTCTTGGACGTAATGGTGGTACTCCATTTCGCCATTGTTGCTACTAGGAAGTTTGTCACTATCGGATTGACCTTGTAGATCTTCAGGGTCTCTATTAGCCGGTTATGAGGTACGGAGTCGAAGGCCTTGCGCTAATCGATGTAGGTAGTGTATAGGTTGCGGTGCTTCTTGTAATCTTGCTTCATAACTGCAGCACCTATGGTTAATTGCTCCTTGCATCCTTTCTGCTGTTCGACCACTATGTTCTGTCTCTCTAAGTGGTCTGATATCTTCTTGGTTAAACAGCTGATCAGGATCTTGTACATCAGTGGGAGGCAGGTGAATGGCCTGTATTTCGCCGGGCTTCTTGTATCTTAGTCTTTAGGTTTCAGATATGTAACTCCTTTAGTGAGAAACTTCGGGATTGTCTCCGGGTGCCTTATCATTCGAGTGAACTGCTCTGCTAGGTGCTTGTGCATGCAAATGAGCTTCTTGTACCAGTAGTTGTGGATGTTATCAATTCCGGGGGTTCGCCAGTTGTGGGTGTTCCTGGGCTGTTTTACTTCTTCTTCTCGAATCTCCCACTCTCTAATTTCTTGTACGTCCTTGGTTTTCTTCCGTTCTACTTTTATCCAGGGAACTCGGCTGTTAAGTCTTACTTCACTGCTCCAGATATTTCCCCAGAACTCCTCGATCGTCTTCTTCTCGGGTAGTCCGTTTCCTGATTTCTCATCTTCTCCCAGTTTCCTGTAGAAGGCGCTTTGGTCCTCATCGAAGATTCGGTTGTTTATTTTCCACTGGGAGCTCTCTTTGTATCGACGTAGTCTCTTGCTGAGTGCGAGGAGGTTCTGCTTCAGTGTGTCCAAATATTCTCCTATTCTCTGATTTCTGGTCTCGTGTTTGCTGTTGACGCTCTCTCTCTCTCTCTCTCTCTCTCTCTCTCTCTCTCTCTCTCTCTTGAGAATGCTCTTCACTTTTCCAATCAATTTCTTATTTCTATTACCCTGTTGGTACTGGGTCAACTGACCTATCTTGACTCTTAATTCTTCTATCTTCTGCTGAAGTCTTCTTTCCCAAGCTGGCAGTTCCTTCTGTTTTCGGTTCTTCTTCTGCTGGTCTCTCGTTTCTTTTCCATTAATCCTAGTGGCTGCTATGGCAGCACAGTATACGGCTGTGTGGATAGCCTCCAGCGTTGCACGATTGTTGTCAAGGTAATGTGGTATTATTATTATTAGCCATAGGGTGCACGGAAGCCTGAGGCTTATGCTGCACCAGCCAAAAAAAATTCCCGAGTTACCCTGAGAGACAGAGGAATCACCAAGAAAGAGAAGAATGGTAATATCCGGCTCAGGGCCCTGGGTGTGCCATACAAGCAACAAACAGAAACAACAGGTAATATTAAGATTAATATTACTAATTGTTTCTCATTCCAGACTATCTGGTTAGACGAGATGAGCTGCATAAGCTGTTTAACTGTAATAACTAGGTAGTTTTTCAAATCGATAGCTAATTAAAACTTCGCTTGTCGAAACTGCTTCCTACATATTGGTTTCGGAAGGATGCCTTCGAATACTGTTTTCGAACTGTTTCCGAAGGCTGATCTGCGAGACCAAAATTAATTCCACACCATATTTTTAAAGCCCCTAATGAAATGAGTATTTTTTCCCACATTTAATATCCTTACTGAGCACAAATACGATGGCAATAAACACGGCAACATCAAAGACATGTAAGGTTTTTTTCCAAAATGACAGATGATACCATTGAAGAAGATGCAGATGGATGAAGACCAAGTCAAATTATCCAGAAGATCCCAATCAGGTTTCTTTCATAAAGTTAAAGAGTTAATTCAGAACGTGTAACGCTATGCAACAGCACAACAGACTGAACTTATGAGAAAAACTTATGGGTCTTCAAAATTTTAAATAGTGGACAATAGTTAAACTAAATGCGATGGACAAGAATTAATGAGTTTTTTTAAACAAAATAAGGGAAAAATTGCAATGAAAAATGCATACGCTTTCAGATTTACTATAATTTACAAGCAGAACAAAAGATTTCTTTAACTACAAAGGCTATTTATTCTTAAAGCATAGTAAAGTATACTTAATTACTGTTTTCATCCAGTAGTTTCCAAAGTGAAGTTCATCTAGACATTCAAGGGGGTTCGTGAAACAATAGGTTGTGAGGGCGAACAGCAGAAGCGAATGTCGCTCAATGTGGAAAGAGAGAGGGTCAAAATGGGTTCTTACAACTAATCAATGACTTATCAGTTAGCGACATGTTTATAGAAAAGAAAGAAAGAAAGTTGAGTTCTGGTGTAACCGGGTTGCATGACTGAGAGCATAATCCACTGCTCTTTTCCTCTACTTCTTGCACTGGTTGAAACAGTAATTATGTTAGATTTAGGTTAGGTTATGTTAAGTGTGTTAAATGCTATGGGACGGTAGTACAAGTAAATTATGTCTGTAAATTACGTCCGTCTTGTGGTCGAATGTTCTCCTGAAGAAAAATTCTCTGCATGTTTTTTTTTTTTTTTCTGAGAGAAAAAACATGCAACCCTCACCTGAGACCGAATAATTCAGCCAGATTGTGAAAAAGCCAAAAAAAAATTTCTCACATCATTGACGGGATTCGAACTGAGGTCTTTCCCACCCGGCGTCAGGAGGACAATGGTTGAGAGAACAAATATAGACACGTATAATTATAACCCAGTTTAATGTAAAATATACTTAGTATATTTTACATTAATTACAGTTTAATGTAAAATATACTTAGTATATTTTACATTAAACTGGGTTATAATTATACGTGTCTATATTTGTTCTCTCAACCATGGACCCCAGTACACCAGGCCCATTCGTTACTACTAGGACAATGGTTATATCCACTGTGTTAACTGCGAGAGCACTTCCTGTTCTTCTGACACGTTTGTTTTGGGTAATAAGGAATCTCTAATTTATGTGTAAAGACTAAATATGTTCCTTTATAGTAGTCATGATATTATATAAAAATGCGTCCGCAAAAAAAGTTTTGTTTCCTTAAAGTTTTCCATAAATATCTGTAAAAATCATTTTCAGAGATTGGCAAGTTTCAGTGATTTCTCTGCAATAACTTCAAAATGAAGTGTTACGACGAGATGATAATGAAAACTGGATCTCCACTGTGCTCTGGCAAAGATGCTACCAAGTCTTGAGTATACTATAGCTCATAAAAAAATCCACAGTTCCCATTGATTGACTCTTTCTTTCTTTACCTAAATAAACCTATTTTTTCTATTAAAATTAATGAATCAGTAATAGGACGATTCGATTCTATAGTATAAAGTCTATGAACTATCAATTTGTTTTTTTTTCAAGAAAGCGGGACTGAGTTAACTAGTCTAAGGTGGAGGTACAAGCATTTCCACAACATTATTTTATTATTTTTTTTTCCCAACCCTCGAAACTTACAAATCGATCTAAAAACAGATTCAATTTACAAACACTAGACATTGATGATTCACGGCCTGGGCAGCCATGGGGCTAATAACAGCAGCTTAAACCTAATGAAATAAAATATTAATTACAGTATAATAAGAATATATAATCCTCATTCCTGTTAATAATAACCGATTTCAAATTTTCGGTACATAACCTGCTTATGCCATCCAGCAATTAGCTTCTTAAATCTGCAGAACTAGTCTTCCTAGTCAATAATATCTCGTGATACACCTGTACGTCCTGTACTTTGTACAATCAACTGATTTTATCGTATTTTCTGACCTCGTAATGATATTGTTTATACGTTATGCACCATCTGTATACGGAAATTCTATTAAGACGGTCTCAGGCGAATGCTGCATGATTTTTCGTCCGGCAAACAAGCAAATCGACTACAGAATACTCATAATATACAGAAACAATACAATACCATACACTAACGTCACATAGCCCTATTTGCTTTGGCATTTAACAACAAACAAAAAAAAACGAATAATAATAATAATAACAATAATCTCGTATCCAACCTATTAACTGGGGATAACTGATTAGAGGTCTACGCATTCCGCCCATGTGACTGCAAGCTGGCACTCCGGCAGTGGTCAGTGTGCTATGACTGTAGGAGCGTGTCGCTAACCAATTTTCATGTTGATGGTCTGAAAAACCGCTATCTCTCTGCCTGAGATTGGCTTAGTGCAGCCCCAATTGAAGAGGACTTTAGAAACTGCTCCAGTCATAAACTAGAATCGAACCGAGACCATTCCAAACGAGTGACAGGAGGTGATGTAGTGTGGGCATTACCTACTGTACATAGTCTTCTGTTTGTCCTCCGTGACAGTATAATAGTTTCATCACTTGTCACTCGTTTGGAGAGGTCTGATTTCAATTTATATCGAAACGATGGAATTCGAACTCCATCGGTTCGATGACCGGAGGAATTTCTAAAGGTCTCTTTAATCGAGGCTGTAGTTACTGATCTCAAGCGATAGGAGTAGGGTTTTCTTTTTCAGCCCGCACAACATGCATCTGTATATTTGTTACTGGTATACCTAAAATATAAACCCAAAATCAGGAAAATTCAACCAACGCTGACCATGGCAATATTGACCTGTTTCTTCAGCAGTCCACTATTTTTAATAGTGCTTGTAAGAACCTAGAAAGAAGTCTGGTTTTGTTCATATATTTTTTTTTTATTAGGAACGCCTCATACCCACGTCACCATTAGCGCTCAGCACAGCTGCATGAGGTGCTGGAGGGTGCACACAAGTATGGTAACCTAGCCCCCACACTGCATCTTAATGTCCTAGTATTGGTACTGAATCCAGGTGCCCAACAGCCCATTCCAAGAAGTCTACTGCTCTGAGATCGGGCAAGTTTTGTGGCCATGAGAGAACGAAGAACCGGCCAGGATGCTCTTCGAGCAAGTCCAATATTTTTGCAGCCTCATAACACAGACAGTTATCTAATAGAAAGATGTCTTGGTGGTCTGGGAAGCTCACCTATCTATGGTGTCCTCGTGAGCAACATTGTGAATATAATCACCGTACTCCCACACTGAGCGGAAAGGACTGTCTTCGAGGGGTTCCCCCTACCACCAAAGTCAGAAATGACCACGATGCACCAGATCATATTATTATTTTTTTTGTACGATATTATTATTATTATTAGTAGTATTATTAGGTGACCCTTCCCCTTTGTACTGATCAATCAGCGACTCGCCTATGAAACATACCTCAAACCATTTCATTATCTCCTGCCTGTACACCTCTTCGTGCAGTGGAGTTGAGATTTTCATGTTAAGGCTCAAACCACGCTCAAGCCCCCGTTGCTGTCAGGACGATTTGAGATAATTCCATACAAATGTTACGTTGAGTCAGGATGCGATGCTTGGTAAAAAATGTTTTTATTCAAAAATATCAGGCCGTGTCACCATATGCATTTTTTAATCAAGCAATGAGGTAGCAAAATCACGGAAGTGTTAAAAATAAATTCCAGAAAAACTATTGATGGCGTAGGAATCGATAAGACTAAAAGTACTTAGATATAATTATTTTCACTGGCAATGCAGCAACGGAAATTTCTCACTCAGTTTTCCAGATACATGAAAAACTACGATGATCAGGAGAGAGTAAACCAGACATCTGGTCACTCAATTAATGACACAGTTTACTTAGTTTTTGATATTATGTGTTTCACCCTTAAAAGTAGTTTCTCTCAGATGAATATGTTCCCACGTACTGGAAGCATTTGGAGTGCGTGTGGAATAACTTTGGTCAATTTATTCTCCGAAACAAGCTCTCTATAAAATTCTATTAATCTTAGTTCACTGAACCTTGATTCCATTTGGAAAATGAGTTAAGAGTTTCATCAACTCCGTAAGCACGTCTTCAGGTGTAGTCTCAATATCCACAAAAGTGATGAAGAAAATTGAAAAATAGCTTCATTGGTCAGAAAGTACTGACTGAAGAACAACGTCGATGTATTAGCTGTCTGGGTTTTAACGCTGAAAAGTAGATAGATGATATATGTTCTTATATAACTGAGAAAAACTTAATGCATTTTTCTTTACCAGTCATCCAGTTCGTTCACATGAATTTAAGCAATTAGGCGTGTTCTTTTAAAGGCTATTCAACAGGACTAGAACTTTCAAATAAAGTATATCAGTCTCGCTGAATAGAGTGAACTCTCACTTACGAATAGTTCGTTTAAAATACATTACAGTAATTTGTTACTGAAATTTTTACTCACTTGTGAATATATAGCTAATATTTTTGGAGGATGCGTTGGTATTTCGTTAAAATACACTGATGAACAAAAGTTAAGACATTAATAACAAAGTGCAATATTTTAAAAAGTAATCAATACAAGTCAGTGATTTGATACAGAAGTATATGACTTTATAATGCTCTTTAGTTGTTTATTATTTGAGCTCAAAAAATAAACATAAGTGTATATTGTCGGTAAATTGCTTGGCACCGACTAATTCGGCCACGTTTTCAGAAAAGCCAATAAAAATTACTCTAGCTTGGACGGGATTCAAACCTACAGAAAATAAAGAGCAACTATGATCGTAACCGCTGTGTTAGTTAAAATGAGTTCCTTAAAGATATCTATCCGGCAGGTAGAACTTCATAAGGGTACGGTTATCCCTAACAGCCTTGGAATGTTCAAGACAAGATCTCGTGAAGCTAATGAAGATGTTCAGGATTTCTGGTGGTACTGAAGCCCATTCTTCCTTGTATTCAGGTAAGATTCTGTAGGATTAATTAAAAGAATAAGAGGCAATAAATTTTGTTATTAAAATATGTAAATCGAGCAGATGTGTTTTTTTGGTTTTCATTTTATCAACCCACCTAGGCATCTCCTATTTTTTTGCACTCCAGTTCTTTAAAAAAAAAACGAAGCAGTGATTTTATCTCTTCTAAAAACAAAACCTTTTTTTGTTTGTTTTTCCCTCTTTGAAGCAGATATTTTTTAATATCTTTCTAGAGCTTAAATAATTATATTACTCCTTTGCTACTTTCCTAAAGTGCGTAATAAAGGGAACATTTATTTTTAATGGTAATCCCAAAGAAGTAATTCCTATCACGGTTCTCGCACTCACAGTACTTGAGTACTGTCGATGAGTTGAAAAGAAGAAGAAACCTATTAATCTTCGCTAGCTAAATAAATATTTGTACAAAACTTGAAGACCTAGATAAAAGAAGAAATGCTTTACTCCCATTGAAATACTTCATAAATAACTCCAGAAATACTTAGGCTTTTATCGAGAAGTGCATTTGCTCCTGAGCTTCTAATCAAAGGTTAATGAGGAAAAAAGGAAGGATATTCTTAGATTATCGAAATATACTTTCCTACTTTGAATTCAACATTGACTCAACGAAAATGTCCCTTTGACTGGGCAAAGAAGAAGAAAGCAATTTAAGATGGCACAGTAAGTACAAGTTGCTCTCAAAAAATTATTAATCCGTGTGTTTACTGTATCTGAGGTGATGTATCTTAGAAACATAATACTTCCTCCACTCGCAGAAGACGCAGAATCCTGACGATAGTCGATAGCTGAGCCATCCGACATTTCGTTGGATTATTTTCCCAAAGTGAAACTTTGTTTTAGCTCGAAATCCACCGATGAGCCTTCAGAAAAGCGCATTAAGCCTAGGAAGACAAAACGTGACTAAAGAAACTTTTTTCTCTTATTTTTTTACCCTCTTCCTTTTTTTTTAAAAGGTTAGACAGAAAAGTCTTAAACTTTCAACACACGACAGGAGGAGATCAAGCAAAACAGTAACCCAAGCGAACCATGAAGCTGCAATTTCATTACAGAATCATAAAGCTTCCGCAGAAATGACTCCACCAACGCTCCGTAGGGTTGATGGGACACCTGCCGGCCTCTGAGTGGGGGTATCAATCACTCATGAAAAGATTGTTGACATTTTGTAAAGGAGGCATCACGTCGGAAGCTTACTTCCCACACCGCAATCGCAGTTCTTAATCCAATAAGACCTGTCTAAGGTGCACTGGAGAGACAAGTAGAATCACTTGTGACAGCACAGGGATATCGACAGATAGAAAGAACCAACTTCCATCCCACCCATTGTCGGTTTGTCTGTTCGAGTCTGCAGAGTACAATACTTCTGCTGATCAAAGCTTCACTCGGAATTCGATATTGCCGAGACAGACGTAGTAAACAAGTTGTCGTGTCTCAGTCACGTGCAAGCTAAGGTGGTTCTTTAATAATGTGGTGTCGGGAAAGAAAGAAAGATAAAAGAAAACGTAGGTAACGTGCCGCTTTAAAAAAAAAACGTAGGAAAAGATAAACACACCTGGTGTTCGTCGGAACTAGATTCTTGGCAGCTGTAGGGAAAATGTTTCGTGTCTTATAGAAGCAAGTATTATTATATCAACTTATGGAGAGATTTATATGATATTTTTGATTCACTGTCTACTGCTCCTAACCTTATCTTCGATGATACTCAGATTTCTAGACAAGACCATATATTTCTATTAGGGATTACTCCGACTTATAGCCTCTTGGTATATGCACATCATAAATATTACTTCTCCTCATATAAAAAACTAAGTTTATGCCTTCGCTCTTTTTTTAAAGATCTATTCACCCCGTACAAATTTAAAATTCTCCCGACCATGGTACATTGTTCCCACATCTGGGGTGGTGCCCACAAAACCTCTCTTAGGCTTCAATTCAAAAGAGGATAGTCAGGTTAATTATTAACTCTCCTACAAAGTCTCTCCACCTCATAGACGTTCTGTTTCTGCTGCATGCCTTTTCTGTAGATACTTCCATGGGCACTGTTCCGAATCCGCATCTGTAATTCTCCCTCTCTTCCAAATCATTCCGAACACGTGCCAAAGGGTCCATTTACTGTCCAGCTCCAAACCCACAGAACCAATTTTTCTTTTTCCTTCACACCTGAAAATTACAATCTACAGAAATTCAAGTCTAATGTTAACAAGTATCTTCAGTATTCTCACCCTTCAACCCATGCATCATCACACTAAGTACTATAGGTTCTAATTCCTTACGTGTTTGGGGTTTTTATTAAAAAAAAATACTACTGAAATATTTCCTAGCACATCGTATCAGCAGATGTTGAACGGATCGTGGCCAGTTTTAATTATCAATGATATGCATGCAAAATAACGTGAAACTAAACGACAAAACAGTTATACTGAATTTTTTATATACAATCTGTGTCAAAATAAAAGGTAGGAATGCGCTACTTGCCCATTTTATTAGGACAGGGAGGCTTTAGCTGTATGCAACTATCTGTATAAAACTAAGATATCGAAGAGGTCATATAATGTGTAATATATACAGGGTAGCATTCTAAAACCCTGTGACCCGACTACTGCCAAGATCAGTTTACTAGCAATGACTGCATTCTCAAAGACTGAATCTCCCGGTGATTCTCGCGGGAAGCAGGATTTTCAACGCGCGCGTTTAGCAGACGCTAAAGCAGAGAACAGCTTCACTTGTCGAATGCTCCAAAACTAGTATCATTCGGGTATTTAGTCAACGGAAAACGCCAGAGCTAAATATCCACGAACAGGCCTTCAGTATTACACTTGATAATCCGCTCAAAGTTGGCGTCTTCGCAACGGCACCATGCAAAGACACTAACGGGAAAATACAACTGCATTCGTACCAGGAACACAAAGGATGGACGACGAAGTACTCGAGGAAAGCTCTGGTCCGACAAATCTCGATTTAGGAAATTAACACCGATTGAGGAAATTACAAGAGGAACTAGAACCATCCTGTTGTGCTGACAAGACAAAATAAATTGTTATATTATCTGAGAACAACCTCATTCACCCATGTGTATGACATCCATAAATTTCTTATGTTCTCTGGTCGACTTGCCTGTTTTGCTGGACGAAAACACGAGTTTCGGCAGGGGGCATTACGTTCAAACGTAATGCCTCCCCCCTGCCGTCAATGATGTGAGAGATTCGAACTTGGACCTTTTCTATCCAGCGAGGGGAGGATGGTGATTATAACCACTGTGCTAGCCGCGAGGATTGTGCTGACGGTACAGGGAATGGCGGATGTGTAATGGTGTGAGACACGTTCTCGTGGCACAGCTTTGATCACCTAACCCAATACGGAGGGGACCTTCAACACCATAGTATATTTGAAACTTGTTGCCGATTAGGTATACCCAGAAATACTGCATATTTTCCGTAACGGGGAGGATGCGGGATACTTTCAGAATGCTCTCGTGGGTGGTACAGTTGGTAGAATCGCTGTCCTCTTCACATCGGGCGGAAAAGACCTGGGTTCGAGTCCCGTCGATGACGAGACGAATTTTATAGCCTTTTTTCACAACGTGGCTGAGTTAGTCGGTCTCAGTCGAAGGTGGCATGGTTTTTCCTCCCGGAAACTCTGGGGTTTTTACCCAGCAAACATAAAATCGACTATAGAACATATGCGATTTACAGACAGTATGCACGTAGCAATATGGCCTCGCTGATCCTACTACTACTACTACTACTTTCAGAATGGCAGTGCAACCATCCATCGCACCAAATGTGTGAAAGGATGGTTTGAGGAAACAGGAAGAAGACTTCACAGACTTCACTCATTTGCCTTGTTCAGTCTAATCCTCAGGTTTCGACCCATTCAGCATCTGTGGGATGAACTGTAAAGCTGAGTTCAACAGCACAACATTTGAATTGAGACGCTTTTGTTACAAAAACGGTCCAATATTCCTCGTGTTGAGTCGATACCACATCGTGTTGGAGCATTGATTCGAACTAAAGGCGGTCCAGCATACTGTTAACTAACGGTCTTAATCAAGTAAACAAGAAGTGTATAATATAACCCTCTTTTGTTTATTGCTGTTCAAAGGCGGTCCCAGGATTTTCTAAAGGAAAGGCTAAAGCAGTTAAAGGGGGATGGTTAAAGCGGCATTCCAGGGTATCACCAAGCTTTAATCATTACGTAGAAGTAAAAAAGTCTACATTATTTGAATTGAATCATAAGTGGGAAACAATACTTTCAAAGTATTGTTTTTAATCGTATGCTAAAGGAAGCAGCGGCTAACGTGGCTTGAAAATGAACAATCATTCAATTTTAGAAAACTGTTATAACATGCATCTTACTTTGTTGAAGACGAAAACAGAGATACATTAACAACTAATCAATAAAAATGAGTATTTCTACCATTACTGACTAACCAAATAAATTCTTCTCTGGGATATTCAGATATTAGTTTCGCAATGAAAGATTTGTATTGCATAGAAAGAAATATGTTAAAATATAACGAGATTTCTAACCACAAGTTTGAATGAAGAATTGTCATCACATAAAATGACCAAATTGACCTGCTTTTATACATATGACGCGCACGCATCACATACACCTGAGTCTTCCGTGATAACATAGTAGATTGGTCACTGGTCGCTAATTTGGAGTACGGGTTCGAATCCCTTCAGTTTCTGAAGGGATTCGAACATTATGGTTCGAACATTAATGCATTATGGTTAAAGTATTCTTAGTCGATGTGCTGAATAAATCACAAAACAACCAATCAACGGACATGTATTTATCCCCATATTCGAGTATATGAGTATATTGTTCTGTTTGGTGGTGAATTAATTAAATATTAGATCTCATTATTTCTCCGAGTTCGGTTTTCCAATATCCTTGCCGCTCTCTAGACTTTTCATCAGTTGACGCACATATGTGACGCAAACTGAAGGATCAAATTTCTCATTGTTCCTCCAAACATGAATAGCTTATGACAACATCCATATTTACCAATATACTAACCAAGACGTTAAGTTCTCTCCAATGTACTGGAAGGAACTTAACGTCTATTCTACACAAAGTTTACCAATCTTCAGAATAGACATCAGCTGTATCTTGGATGTTGTAATTAACATAGGTAGCATATAATTCACCATTAAGTGGCTTCAAGCATTATATTCTTTCGCTCATAGTATGAAACACTCGAGTTTGCATCTCGGTAATAAAGTTAAGAGCTCAAATGACTAGATATAGAACAATTTCTTGTCAAACACAGTACTGAATTCCCGCTCAAGGCTAGAACATATTCTCCAGAAGATTTTCTTCGCTTGGTATGGAAATAATTGGCCAGCTTTTTTTACTTCGTGAAGTTTTGGCTCTCTCTCTCTCTCGCACATCAGGTGAAAGGAAAGAGCTTCATAATCATAACCCAACACTAGAGATTTGTCTCAACCAAATACCACGAGTACAACAATGAAAACTCTTTCTCTAGTAAGAGTTTTCAGAATTTGGCAATTCTGAAACTCTTACTAGAGAAACGACCTACCCATATATTGTATACAGATGAGGTTTATATAAGGATTCGGTTTATTTTTTGGGAGACCAACACCAGTATGACGAAATCTTTTTCATAGCGGGTGGTGGTAACATTGTTCTCACTTTCTGTTAATATCATCGTGCTCTCAGCTTAAGTGCAGTAGACATAAAACAAGAAGACACACGACACAACCCTTCACTCCAAAATAGAACAGCTCTGTATTAGCAAATTTTTTATGAAAGAGAACTTGAAGTGAGCTGAAATTTTTTTCAGGTTATTTGCTAAATATGGTGTAGAGAGGGAGAGATATTTTATCTCATCCGCATATCACTTATGAGCATCCCAAAGGTTCCACCACCAAAAAAATTTTCTACGTGCATCCATCAGCTGGTAGGATCAGGGCCAGTATCATTTTGGGTGAAGAAAGAGTGATCCATTTCGATTTCCCGTCGAAGATTTAACGATTAATGCATGGTATTAAACAACATGTTACTGCAATGATGTGAATCAGGCAATTCGCAAGAAAAGGCGCGGAAAACTCTCAACGAAAATCATCCTACTGCATATCAGTACACAACTGCATCTTACGACTTTGGCAACAGAGACAATGCCAATTTTGTTCTTGAAAATCGTGAACCTCCTCACTGCTCAGACTTAGTCTCCAGCCATTTTCGCTTGTTTAGAACCCTGGATGAAAAATCCAAATGCAGTGTCCGAGTTGGCTGTGTGGTTAGTCTCCATCAGAGATGGCAAACCAGAGGCACGCGTAGGAAAATATCCGGACAAAGACCGATCCCCAAATAGTTTACATTTTAAAAAAGTATTTTCATTCCGTGACTGAGTTAGTCTGTCTCAGACATGGATATCGAGGTTTTATTCCAAGAAATTCGGATTTTTCGTCCAGCAAAACAGATAAATCGACCAGAAAACACAAGCAATTTTATGGACCTATTACACATAGATAATAATCTATTAGCTACATCTAGCTGTGAAAATCTTAATCGTTTAATTAATTTCGCGTGGAATTATGCAGCAACAAAGTTTACATAAGAAACTTTCAAGAACTGGTAGCTGTTTTATAGCAACCATAAAAACTAATTTCAAATTTTTAATAGTTTTTTTATGGCACGAGAAAATTTTTATACTTTTTGTTTTAGATTATGTTTAGTACATGGAGCGAAGAAGGGTCACCATTGCTAGTCTACTTCCTTCTATGATGCTAGAATTAGGACTTTAGCAAGACAATGGAATAAGTGTTGGTGTTCAGAAGAATACCTTGAAATGGAAGAAGTTGAGTATGGTCATTTGGGCATATGTACTTACGCTTTCTTTAAAAAATAGTCCAAGAGAGCATTTTTCGAATTAAGATTTAAAATTTTAAATTAGATATTTATAATTAGAAATCCATTAGATCTTTAATTGCGAACGATGGTTTATGGGAATCGATCTCTGCAGTCGTTTCAGGGGATCAAAAAAAAAGAAGTAATTCTACACTCTTTCCTCTTCATGTTTAATAATGCAGTGATGACATGTAAATCAGTTTTTTAAACGTTCATATATATCCATTGTAAACTACATGGGTGGTGAGGAATATTACTCTTTGGTGAAGAGACTGATCTTATCGCGTGTCCCTGTTTCCTGTTTATAATATTATAAACAGGAAGTAGGGATAACGCCCGAAAACCTCCATGGCACTACAGAGAAAAACACTTCAACATTCTATTAAAGAGATATGACGTAAATTACCATCGTGCGTGTGGGATGGTGCTGAAGTCTCTCTTTTAGTTAGCCGTCGGGTTAGTCACCTTACCACGATGCACCTTACCGCTGGCAATGAACTCAGAAGCAGAAAATATAGCACGAGCGCTCAGGAGAGGCGAAAGAAAAATAAAAAGAGAGAAAAGCCGACAAGTAAGTAGCTAAGTAAGGATTTATAAGTTTCTTCGGAGAATTGTAAGTCAGAACATCCTTAATCCACAAGAGAGCCATTTTTATTAGTTACTGAGCTGAAAGTGTCCGGCAGGGGAGCCGAGAACGACTTCCCAACTCTGACAACTTTCCAAAAATACACGCTCTTCAACTCTCGCGAATACTGGCACATTTTTCTTCACTAGGCTGGTTTACATCAACACGTGCGACACTGTTGAGTGGAATACGAATTTATGTAATTTAAATATCGTGTCACGCCTTTGCTAGAAGAACTGATATGGTGAAAACAGATTCCGAAATGTGTTTTCGTTGGGATAATTCAATTTTTTATTTATCCTAAGGTAAACATCGTGATTTTCAACATCTACAATCAAACTACAGTATTCTCATTATGCTTCAAGCCAGCGATATGCAATTTGGGTTGCGTGTCTTCAAGGAATAGCGAAGAAAACTTAGGCCAACTTGAATTCGTACTATTTCATTTGAATATTATTGAAAGTATTGCTCAAA
The DNA here is from genome assembly GCF_048544385.1 of Mastigoproctus giganteus. NCBI lineage: Eukaryota > Metazoa > Arthropoda > Arachnida > Uropygi > Thelyphonidae > Mastigoproctus > Mastigoproctus giganteus. Next base: position 198,161,163 of record NC_143580.1, read on the forward strand.
TGAAATATGAATGGGTCACGCTAACCAGGAAACATATTCTCAACCATATTAAGTTGTTTGTTTTCTTGTTGTTGTAGCTGTTAAATTGTTTATTTTGTTGTCGTTATTTATTTTCGCGCTAAGGCAATTGAGGGCACGGAGTGTCGGTGTTTTGTCTCTGTAAATTTCGCGTATATTCTATGGTCGGCTTGTTTGTTGTTATACTGAATAAAAAACCAACTTTCTGGAGTAAAGGAATGCAACTCTTTCCTGAGACCGACTAACTTGGCCATAGTGTTCCTCTGTTTAAACAGAACACGATACCAGGCTTTTCTCACAAGGTTTGAAAGAATGGCAATTGTAACTAGGATGTTAGCCAAGAGAGGAAGGAGCAAATTATTGATAAAATGCTTAAAAACTGAATTCGATAAAATAATTAAATTTTGCTTTGTTTAACCTAAGTTGTTGTTGCAGTAGGGTTTCAGGAGCATCGGCGACTAAGGCCACATTTCTCCGTGTATGCTGTCTGTAAATTGCATGTGTTCTGAGGTAGATTTTCTGTTTGCTGGACGGAAAACCATAGTTTCCGAGAGAAAAAAACTGTGCTTCCCTCTCCTTAGACCGACTAACTCAGTCACATTGCGAAAAAGCCCCATAAAAATTCCTTATGTCATCGACGCGACTCGAACTCAGGTCTTTTCCACTCGGTGTAGGGAGGACGACGATTCTACCAACTGTGCTACCCACGAGTGCGTTTAACCTAAGCTGCAGAACACCTAATCATTACATCGGATATTAGATGTTTATAGTATTTACGAGGTGGATAAATCCTGTCGTATCGTGTTACTTGTCATTAGCCCTCGTGGGTAGACAGTTGATAGAATCGCCGTCCTCCCCCACCGGGTGGAAAAGACCTGGATCCGAGTCCCGTTGATGACGACAGGAAATTTATGGGCCTTTTTCACAACATGGCTGGGTTATTCGGTCTCAGGCGAGGGTAGCATGGTTTTTCTCTCCCGGAAACTCGGTTTTTTCGTCCAGCAAACAGAAAATCTCAGAACACACGCAATTTACAGACAGTATACACGGAACAATATGCCTTAGTTGCTAATGCTCCTAAACCCAACAACAACTTGATACTAGCCTGAGTTTGAGTCCTATCGGAGACTCGAAGAATTCTTAAAAGTCTCTTCAATCGGAGTTGTAATTAGTCGAACTCAGAACGAAGTAGTATGGAATACCCGATACAGTTTTCCGGATTTTTCAGCCAGCTCAACACACAATCGTCCTGTGAACTTGTGCAAACGTAAAACATTGGTGTACTATGATCCATGATAAGTAGCAGATCGTGTCTTTGGCAATGGGTGTCAATCGTGAGAGTCTGATGGTGTTGATACTGTCCGGGATGACAGATGCTGTTAAACACAGTATCTGCTCTGCACAGTACTCCGATCCTTGGCAAAGAAAACAGAATTTAATGGTGCTGGGATGCGATCTAGTGGAGTCCCATTTTTGCGGGAGAGTTAGTTGCATGAGTGGTAAAACGGATATAATTGCATGATGTGACGAATTTGTGAGCATTCAGTAACTCCTTGAAGCTATATTAAAAGAACACATTTATCTCTGTAGAATGGATTGCTGTTTATATTGAACGACAAACATTACTTATTTGTGAGGATAATTTCCATGATCCCCAAGGTAAAAGTCACCAATAAGTGACTTTTATCCCAAAGCATTCAGAATACAATTTTCAGCTGCCAAAATGGAGCTAATTTCAACACAATTTCGAGATGCAAGTAGCCCATTAGTACAATATTGCCGCTAATAACTACAGTATATGAAATAAAATATTATTCACTGATTGGTAATCAAGGTAAATGCTAAAATTAAGCATTGTGTTACAATTACTAGTTCATATGTTTGTCTAATTAGACTGCTTGTGGTATATATTGCTCCAATTAGTAAACGAAGCTCGGGTGACGTGGACTTTGTTAATATCTTCTCTGCATAATATTTCTCTTTCTCTCTATCAGCAAAGCTTGTATTACATTCCAAGCATTCGCTATGATGCAAGTAAGGTCGGTGTATACTGAGTTTCTGTTGGTTCTAAAATGCCAAATACGAAATTTCTGAAAGGAACGAGAACGTTGATCAATCAACTGTGGAAACTTCTGTATATTTGTAAAATTATCTCAACTATTCAATTTACAGTAGGTACTGAATTTGAAATATGGTTTAACTTGGGTTTATAATATAAACGCCATGGCAGCTGTCAAGAATTTGGCTATTGTGGATCCGACTCATGGAGGGTAAAGTGGAACCTTTCCATAGTTTTAATAATCGCTGTTGTTAATAAGTTGTTTAAGACATACTAGAAATTTTAGATAGCTTCTTTTTTCAGGCTGATATCTAAATTGAATTCAATATTATAGAGTCGTCCACGTTGTCTGTTTTTCTGTCCGCATAATCCCATAACTGATATGGGTGAAACTTTGCACAATGCCCACACTATTTAGAGTAATATAGATTTAAGACAAACTGTAACTTAAGAAACCCATCAATTCGAGTGATGGATAAGGGGAAAAATGCCATCTTTGAAAACAGCTTTATCCATCCATGTGTATTATGTCCATAAATTGTGTGTATTCTCTGGTCAGTTTGCCTCTTTTGCTAAACAAAAACACAAAAGAGTTTCTAGGAGAAAAAAAATCTTGCCGTGCCCTCTTGAAACTGACTAACTCAGCCAGGAAGTGACAAAAAAAAAAAAAAAAAAAAGAAGCTTCTCGCGTCATTGACAGGATTCGAACCCCGGCTTCTTCCACCTAGTGGTGGAAGAACTATCTTAAAAATAAATCGAACTATAAATCGAAAAAAATAATTCGAATACGAACCATATTAAAAATAAATCAAGAAACCGCTGAACAATGCGAGTCTCTCAGCATGTTTAAAGATGAAAATGAAGGCATATTCGCCTGATGTTGAGAGACTCGCTCAAGAAGTTCAGCAGCAAAACTCACATTAATTTGTACCTAATTAGAAGTTTGTTACGTTTTTCAGTATTAATAAATAATATTTCAAAATATATATTTTTAAATAAAATGCCTTCCCGCTCTATTCCATTTCTTAAAAAACTCCTCCACCTCTCCCCCCCTCCCAGCTTGAGCTGAGAGGCTCAAGCTGGGAGGAGGGGGTGGGGAGAGGCTCTTCGGATTCTCTTTTTTTTTTAATTAGGTAAAAAATGGCTCTTGACTCAAAAAAAAGGTTGCCGACCCCTGTAATAGGCGATATTTCACAGCAAGGGGATGCTTAATGTTGGAGAGTGCAACAGCTGACTAGATTTCGGCTGCATATAACACACATGAAAGACAGTAACCTTTTATAGCACGGAGGATGATACTTTTTGAACAATTAATGAATATTTCTTCTTGAACGTATTTAATCTATACATTAGTTCAGTTTTCATTATCAACCAGTTTAAAAAGAAATATAAATATCAATTTTGTATACAAAACAGCGTATTTCAAATTGTAACTTACTTTTAATTACTTGAAAAATGTACAAATCAGTGCAATTGCATCATTTCTGTACGTAGCCAACTACTTAAGTAGTTGGCTACGTACAGAAACGTACAACCTTCATAACGAGTTGCCATGATATTGCAATACCTCTAATAAGTAATATTTCACCTTAGGAGAAGACTATTGTTACTTATTTTCAGCGGATGCCATCACCAATACGGCACCGTTTCGGGGCTTATTGGCTCTTCATCAGTGGGTGGGCAGATACCCTGCCAATTTATAACTATTTATATAACTATTAATGATGCCAATTTATAACTATTCATATAACTATTAATGATGCCAATTTATAACTATTTAAGTAGTTGTTTATGTACTGAAATAATGCAATTGCACTAACTTGTAAATTAATTAAACTCTTTACATAACCCGGGTGCATTATGGCCTTAGTAGCCCTTGCACCAATAAATCAAACCAACATTTACATAACCTCAGGCTTCAGCCCTAAACTATATCGTTACTTTAAAAATAAGTTACGATTCGGCTAATTATCTATTCTTAGTAACTAATATTGTTGTTATAGGGTTTTAGGTGCATCAACAACTTAGGCTATATTGTGCTGTATATATCATGTCTAGGAATTGCGTGTGTCCTGTGGTCGGTTTGCTATTTGCTGGACGAAAAACCAGAATTTCCGGGAATAAAAACCAAGCTACTCTCGCCTGAGACTAACTCAGCCACGTTATGATAAAGTCCCCTAAAAATTCCGGACGTCATTGACTGGATTCAAACTCAGTCTTTTTCTACACGATGTTGGGAGGATGGTGAGTATACCAACTGTGCTACCTACGAGGGCAATAACTAGTGTAAATATCAGCGATTAGTTTTAATAATGAACAGAGTATACTTCGCCCTATCAGTGCTGCTAAAGTGGACTTCTCTCTGTTACCCGAACTTCATACTTTAGTGGGTTCGCTACTTGGTTGGAGCGGTCAGGATTCATGTCCTATCAGACACGACGGAAATTCTTAAAAATCTCTTCAATAGGTCTGTAGTAGCCGATCTCTTTCTTTCTGAATGGATGTGAATTCGGTTCACATCCAGAAGAATGAAACTTTAATGGCTTTTTTTCTTTGTGGTCAAGTTTCTCAGTCCGGATGAGTATTACAGTGTTTTTCCCTCCAAGAAACTCGAAATTTTATTCTCACTAAACAGACAAAAATTTAGTTTATTAAAACTTAGTAGAAAAAAATGAATTTTAAGATATTATTTTTTGATGAATAGATAAATTTTAAGAGATTTATAGTATCAGATTTATTCATAAAACGAAGAGTAAGGGAAAATTAGCACAAAATGTAACCCTAGAGGATAGCGAAGTCTTCGATTTTTAGTTCAGTTTTATTCTGTGGTTTCCACCTTGGAATTCAATTTTACGATGAAATCTTTCCTGTCTATTAATCTACAGAGAAAATGTTCATCTTGACTTAAAGTAAGGTTGCAACTGATATATGAAATAACTTAATATTATTCACATGCAGTCCTATTAGTTTGAGCAATGCTTCATTAATTAACAATAAGCATTTCATTTTATGAAAAATATATATAACTACAGTGCGTGTCTAAATTTGCGATCATAAATTCCAGTGAAATAAAATAGAATACTTCAACATAACCCTTGAATAGTAATTAATTAGGAACACAATGTTGGTATTAAGTGGAACTTTCACATGCCTCTGAATGAATGAGAATAAATGATTGGTTCTGCCAGTATATTCTGCCAAGCAAGACAGAAGAGCATCACTTTATTCCTTGTCAGTGGTCAGAAGCGGGTGTCCATATGCTTAATGGCCCTTTCGAACTCATCGTGCAAATGCTCTACTCATTGACTGGGCATTGAGAGAGAGAGAGAGAGAGAGAGAGAGAGAGAGAGAGAGAGAGAGAGAGTCCACTGTCATGCTTCTGCAATTGCCATTCTTTATGAAGGGCCGATGACCCAACACATTATTCTGCTGAAAGTAACGAGAAAAGCAGACAATGGCCATGATAAGATGAATCTTGTTGAAGATGGCGTTTAAATGGGCTCTATTCTGTCTATATAAGCATTGATCCGTAGGTGTCAGGAATCTCAATGTAGCACACCAAAACATAACCAGTAACATGCAGTGATCATTGGCTCTCCAACAATAATAATGGGCCCAATTGTTTTCGACATAAATCGTCCTGCCATCTTCGGGATGGATCCCGAATGGAAATTCGTCAAACCAGATGACCTTTGTCGATGTGGTTCTAGTGATCCTTAGCCTAATGCATTTCATTCTGTTATTTGTAAACAATGGTGGTGTTCGACAGAATCTTTTGCTAATGTAGCCCACACTAGACAGCATATGAGATATTGTGCTTTTGGATAATTATCACTGTAATCTACAGTTATTCGAGCTCAGATGTTATTTGCATCAGCGTGCATTAAAAACTGATTATGTTACGTTTTCCCCTTGCAGCAGCGCAAATGTACCGTAAATAACTACACTACTGTACTAGAAATGTTTTTTGTCAAGTGATTCCAGTACATAGCAATGTTCGATTCACACTTAGAGTTAAAAAGGCTCCATTAAATTGCTCAATGTTTTATTAAAATTTCTTCCATGGTCTCTGTTAGCCAGCACCAACAAAAACTATTTGAGAAAACTAAAAAAAAAAAACTTGAATGTCTAGTGCATTCGCGAATTGGTGAATTTTTTTCCTCTTTCTTGCCCAAAAACAGTTTTTAGATCAATATGCTCGATATATTATTGTATATACAAAAGATATTGAACTCAGCTCCTTTTCAATATCAAACTTCTATAGTCTTTTTGAAATATTGAGGACTTACGTTAGGGCGCTTCCATTCGAATGGTCGAGGCGGAAGTCTACTGAAGAATATGGAGGCATCATTGGCTGGAAAATCAGGATCTTCAAAGAGTTCTGCATTGTCTACGGAACGTTGTCTCAATTTATGGAAGTCTTGAACTCGGCCTCTAGGACGAAAGCCAGAACCACGTTCACCAAACTGTAATTAATGAGATAATTGTGCCGTCAAGACTACAAATAACTGTATGCACAAAATTTCGAATTAATACTTTATGAAATTTAAAAATTCCATAAAGCATTAAATCACAATTATTATTTGATAATTATTTAATCACGAATGCCTTAAATAATTATAAATTTATTCCGAATTAATAATCAAAATTAATTTTTGACATCTACAACCATATCTATCTCTGTCGTAGATGGCGCTGACATCTATCTAAAGATGGACGTTGCAAGTACAAAATATTTGCGTGTTTCTTTGAACTTAATATCTGTTTTAATAATTATTATTAGCAGTAGTAGTATAAAGCATTTTCTCTAACATTACTGACCTAATAACAGCTTCTGTGATTAATTAGATTTCGTGATGTGGCATAATATAAAATATACGGTTCTTTCTGCATTAAATCGGTTAAATTGAGTAGGCAACATGAAGCATAATGCAGTCTCATTATCAACAAGGTAACTAACTTGATTTATTCACTTATAGTGATAAGGCATTTATTTTTGAATAAATTTCAGATAATTATTGTATGTTTAAATTTGCACCTCTTCAAGATCACGCGTAATTGTTTATAAAACGTGAGGAGCATAGTATAAATTCATGAAAATTTACATTCACAATAAAATAAAAATGGCGAATAACTAACTATTCTTATCTAGTAATTAGATTTAGAACCTTGTGGCTAAACTTACAATTAATGAGATAGGGGGAAGTTTCAATGTGTCGAGGTATCCTTTCTTTTTTTTTTTTTTTTTAAATCAGGCTGTTTCTTGTTTATGTAATGAAAGCAGAGGAATATATTTATTTTTATAAGTAGTAATAGAATTTTTAACCTAAATTAAAAGTTTAAATTGCAATAAAGCAGGAATGTTTTATAATCTTAGCTTTTGATTAACAAATATAATATATTCCATATTAAAATGTTTTTTTTTTTTTTTTCTATTCTATATGTATGGTTCATTTTAAATTTAGCCACTCTGTTGTACACAAAATGTCTTAAATAAAATAAGTATTTTAGAAAGTATATCTTTGTATAAGTATTTTAGATATATATAGAGATATATAGATTATTTAGAATATTCATTTTATTTCTTATATAAAGAATAAATGAATTTAGAATAATTTCCATGAGTAAGATAATAATAATTTACAAACACTCCATACTTATACATCTGCTATTAATTTGGCGAAATATGTTTTTTTTTTTTTTTTTTTTGCTTACTTAAAGTATGCACAGAATTAAACGTGGTTGTTTAAATGCTCCAACTAGGTTTGTCTTGTATACAAGGAAAGTGAAAGAGTCGAGAAGTGTTGAATGAATTACACTTTTAAATGTATAATTGGATGAGGAAATTCATGTATGACCTCAACAGAAGTAAAAACAAAACGTAAGCTACCATAATAAACAGATTTAAAGAAAAACCAAGATGAAAAGAAGAGATAAAGAGCAGCAAACTAAAGTACAGAATGTTAATTCAGTTTAACACCTAGCGTCTGACGTCATCCAGGAGATTGCGTAAGTTCTGTGTCATCAAGGGAGCAATCCCTCTTCTAAGGACAGCATCATGTGTCGTGTTACCAGAGGTCGCTCCAGGTAAAGTACAGCAATACGTTTATAAATAGCTATACTTCTGGGTACTCTGGATATATCTGAGAACGTTCACACACATCTGTAGGCAGCTGAAATTATTGTTATACGTGAACCGTTATATTCCCCCTTAGAGTGAAATGTGCTGGTCCACGAATCTATCTACACGACGTCGTACAGTCTGGAACACACCAAGCTCATATCTGTTACAAACATGCAAAATCTGACTCATACGTGCGCACTGCCAGAAAGGATTTATCAACACGCGAATTATTGTGTAATTCCCACGCATTTATTTTTCTTGATATATCACGATTATCTCGGTTAAACCAATGATATACGTAAACATGTCCATTTTGATCATCTCATTTTTAGTGCTAATTACTGATGAGGCCTCTGTAGCCGAGTGGTCGGGTGCAGTAGTATATGCTCTTTGAGTAGACCCTGGGGGGGGGGGGGGGGTTCAAGTCCTTGACTGTTAAATACGGTCGATCTGTCAACCCGCACTGGACTGGCGTGGTAGAATATAGCCCATTTGCCTCAACCTGAATCGTTGAGGCTTCCATCCTGCTGTGGATTGATAATGACTGCAGTTTACTTCTTTTTTTTTTTTTTTTTTTTTTTTTACTTTTGAGAATTACTGTAGTTGTTTACATACGGATTTGTGGAAAAGAAAGCATAGCATATTACTATCACACCGAACAATTACGAAAACAAAGATGGTAAGATCGGAAAAATGTTACCATGTCTTATGGATGGAATAGAAGATGGATTGGCAAATGGATATTACGTAACAGGTTTTTTCATTAAAAAATAAATAAATATGACTGGAATTTGCGTATTTTGTATTAATGGGGGATCAAAGCTGTTTTGATTAATTAAGAAGTATTATTAGGGGGGAGGAATAATCAAAAAATCAAACACAATCACTTTACGTGATTTGTGAATTGCTCCATATATAAACTCTTACAGCCTTTAATAAGAAAAATTAACAATAAACAACAAAAATATAAAATGTTAGTAGCATATATATAATAATAATAAATATAATAGTAACAAAAATGGCAAAAACGTTAATGAATGGAAATCCAACTTAGGTGGAAGTTTTACGTTATGTTTACAGTTGCTGAAAAAAAAAGTGCTTTGCTCAAAAAAAGAGAATATGGTTTTTAATTAAATTTAATTTTATTTTGGGATATTTCTTTTATTTTTTATTTTTTTTATTTTATTCTGGAAAACTCTTATTGGTAGTTTAAAATGTTCTAACGATTGTCTGTTTAACCTTTCTAATAACAAGCTTTATCCCTTACTTCTGTATAGATAAGATTTTGGTTTATGTTCACAAAATCCCATGGGCCTGTACTTTTTAGCGAATACAGTATATTAAACTGATGTGCACGTACTCACTGTTATTAGAAAAGATATCAGCTTCTAATTACGTCTATTATTAACGACCACATATATCATTTCAAACAGAAGTAAGTCTTCTATTTTAAAGCAAACTAGTCAAAAGAATAATAATAAAAAAAGTAATGGCTGGCAATAAGACTTTTATGCTTTAATAATATTGCCCGTATTTATTCGCATTTTAAAGATGATGTTTACCAATGAGTAAATAGTGGCGAAAGATAAGTACACCATTTTCATATCTTTCGGCCTTTGAATTTGTGCACCGTATGCAATATTTCTTGCCAGCTCGAATAAAAGGATCACTTCTGGTGCTGGCTGTTGGTTGTTTGCCGGGGCATAGAAAGAAAAACTAAACCGATAGCGTGGCCTGATTTACGAGCGGAAAATGTTGGCCTAAAGAGAAGGCAATGAAAGATGTACTCCCTGCTAAAGTGTCGTTCATTCTGATTACCGAATCGATCAACTCCATGTAGAAATATCTTTAAAAGCAGCATATTAATGTAAACATCCCAACCACTGTTTGTTTGATCTTCATGAAATAGCAGTAGTACAGTTCATCTGGCCATTTTGCTTGCAGCTATAAGCCACTGCGACTGTATTTGAAAAATCAAAACGAGGAATAAAAGATGTTGAGATTTGCGATTGCTTATTTATTTACTAAGCCATCTTAGCGAGATGAATAAATCATGGCACTACATAAAGTATTATTTGGAAGTTTAACTAGTGGTTTCTTCATCGCTCTGAATCTACATAAGGCCACCTTCGGTTCTTTAGCATGTTGCCCTGTAAAACATCTCGTTTTGATATATTCTCCCTCGCATCATTTTTATCCAACGTTTTCTATTTTTTAAAGCCGATCACTCATTTTGAACTCACATAAGTTTTCTTTTATTCCTTTCTGTACGGAAATTCCACATAAATATTTCGAAAAAAAAAATTCCACAAACATTCCAAGCATAGAACAACGTAATATTTGAATTTTTGCTGTATTTTCAGAGTGGAATTAGTTATTTATGAAATAATCAATACCACGCTACAGATTGTAGATTATAATGGCTAAAGTTAGGCCTTGACTACCATAAAGTATAATTTCAGAGTGAAGTGGTCGACCGTTGTATTTTCTAATTTGATATTCCACGCGTTACCTTTATAGCCAGTGCAAATATACGCAAATACCCACCTCGGCACTCATTTATTTATTTTATTATTTTTTTTCTTCATCTTCCTGGATGACTACTAAAAATGAATCGCCAAAGTTTTAACGCCTACCTATGCTCTTTTTACTTTTAAGTCAAGTAAAATATTTCTAATATTTTATCCCACCAGGCAAGCCACCGGAAGAAGAAAAACAAGAAGAAGAAAAAAAATGTAATTTTTACATCTTTTTAATATTAAAATCGAAATGTGAATTTGTGGGAAAAGATGCTATTTGAATTTAGTAAGGAAGTATTGATAAGAAAACCATGTTAGAATAAATTTTAAAAAGCTTTCGAAAGAACTTGGATGGACTGGAATAAGTTTTTGCCACTCTATAATATGTGTGGTGTGTATATATTTCCTTTTTTCCCCCCGAAAACTTTTTTATTGTGGATTGACAGAGGCAAAAGTAGTAGAAGCAATGGGAACTATAATGTATTCATTCGACTCCTTAAAAAAGAAACGTATGATGAAAACCTGTAAGAAACATTCATTCTATTTCCAGCAAGAATCTCCGAAAGGTACTTTTTCATTTTTTGAAATGAGAATTCTGTTTTTTTTTTTTTTTAATCTTTTTTGCTGGTTACTTACGCTCTTAAGACATTTGAAAGAAACTTTAAAAGTAATAACACTAGTTTTCGAACAGCAAGAATGTGCCGAAATGGACCAAGAAATAAAAACTGAAAATAAAAATAAATAGGGGCCTTGTTGACTGTATCTAACAAGGGACGTGATTAACTGAAAAATTATGTTTGATGCGAAAAAAAAATATTGAATTACCAGCGTATGCTGGTGGTGTTCACTGATAGGAAAACATCCTGTACATGAGCTGCAAGAAGTAGACTCCTAGCAAAGTTAGATAAAAATCGATGATTTTAAAGGAGAACCTAAGAAAATGTGAATAACTTCGAGTAAAAGAGTGTCACTGGGCTAAAAGACCATAGTCAACGTTCATATTTACAGCCTTTATTTGTCTACGTTATTTTTTCGCATTGGGAGGCTTGCCACTTGCTGTTAGCCACTCCTATTTTAGGGTAACTTGTATCTTAATAGTACAAAATCCCTGCTCTAGATAATGTAATATTATAATTAAATTATTACAACAAATATAAAGGCTAGAGTTGATTTAAATATCTAATGAGATATTTAAATGAATTCTAAAAACTTAATTCTTGAAAAAAAATCGAAAAGAAATAACGAATAATGAGACAAGAGCTAAGTTCCTGTATTATACAGGATTCATCGCCCTGCCTAAATTGCTGATTTTGTCATAACGTTGTGTTTGATCTTTTGTGATCTTTTTGGTAACTGGATCTTCAATAACAGAAGGCCCGTGTCTCCTTAGTGTGCCACTCGGGAAATATTTTTAAGAATAATGAAAGGGGGAAAAAATAGTACCAAAGTAAGGGAAGCATCAAACAAAGACTCTGTAAACACAAGCTTCGAACACTGAGGAGAATGGATTAAATTAGTCCCTAAGCACTGGCTGGGCTTTAGAGGCAGAAGTGTTTCCGAATGTTTGTAGAGCATCCATGCTTCATTAGAGAGACTAATGAAGATCGAACGGTTTGTGGGAATTAGAAAAAGGAAGGTAATTAAAGAGTCGTTAGCTAGATCCTGCACTGCACATCTAATGAGATTGTTAATCAAGTATAGTTATTGGCCAGAGGAGTGGGTTACACATGTGTACATGGGCTGGAGTGATGTTCGCGGCAGTAAAGTAGCCTTCCTCTAAGGACGCTCTCATTAAGACAATTCTTCTCCTAAAGACACTCGACACTTTATGTAAGAAAAGATAGCCTTCTTACGTAATTACTTTTCAGAGTTATAAAATTGCTTTTTTATTTCGTTGCTGTCCTAAAAACTATGGTAATAGATATGGGCGAACTACTTCGTCTTTTAATTAAAACAACCAACTGCCGGTGAATAAACTAAGCAACGCTTAATTAAAAATAAAAACAGATCCCAGGGAATCAAGAGCACAGCGAATTTATCAATCTCCTACTTGTAGCAAAAAAAAAAAATATTTTTAAACTTCTAATGTTAACTTAAAATTTGAAATCCAAACCGCGATGTGTAATGATGTCACATGGAAAAAAATTATAATTAGACTTCGTTGTTGTTAGGGAGATGTACTAAGCGCCACCTAGAATACTGTCATTAAAACATGTTGAATACTGGATATTTTCGTCTGCTAACCGAATTTTAAATAAGTAAAATTAAAACATATATTATTAAATACGGTATATTAATTATAATATTTGTTAAAATTATTAAGCTTAAAGTAAATTTAAATGTAATTAAATGTTTATGGAGACGTATGATAATTACCATCGTTCATTATTCCCATTTTTATTTTCGGAAAATAATTCCCATAAACCTCTGCCAAAAAATGTTTTGTAGAATTTATTTTTGTCGATAATATGGTAGATGAAGTTGTTAACATTTTTATAGAATTATTTTATTGAGTATTAGCTTTCTCGAAAGTGATGAAATTACTCTAGGGAGAATGGTATAGCCGATTGAATTACTGCTAATAATAATAGGATTAAAATCACTTTGGGGAAAAGTTATTTGAAATCTGCGGTTGTGGATGTTATTCAAGAAAAGAATCGGATCTTATTTCTTGAAACGAAGTTTTTGCATAATAAATTTTATCTGTAAGAAATATGGTTCAAGATTAGTATAAAAGATTTCGGAATTGCGTTTTTATTTTTAAACAAAACCCAGCTTTTAAATACTTTTGGGAGTAATAATTCTTCAACCTTTACCGATTGAACTAAATTTCCAATTTTCGGTCAACGAACTCCAACGAGATGGTTTTATGGCAGATCTAATACACTATGCAAGCGTGTGGTGTTGTTAAAATAAAGATCGTCTTATAATTACATCTTTCGTTAACGATCCCGTCTAGGTAGAAGAATGCATCTTTAATAGTTCTTAATTATTCAAATTCTGATCCACGCACTCACATTTAAAAAAGTGATTCCGGTAATCACATCGCTTATATCATAGGGGTGGTTTATTATCGCGTGCACCTTTCAATCAAGGAGTACGTGCGTTTAACTTGTTTTTCTTCCACCCTTTTGCGTTTAGGTCACCATTTCGTCAGATTTCCATGAACGAAGAGCAGGAAGTGAGCGTGGCGAGATGCTGTCTAAGGGTGTCCCGCCCTCTGATATGCTTTTTAACTCCTTTTGAATATTTAAGTAAGGGTGGTGGTAGTGTGTGGTGGTTTCTTGTGCACTTATCTTGTTAGTCTGGCGAAGTCTCCCAAACGTTCGCGGTGAGTAGGAAACAAATCTTATGCACGCACGTCTTGTAGCCGTTTAGATAACCCCAACAGCCGTCGTCTCTTGTTAATGCGTGTCACGTGACAATTTAAGAGTCCCCATTCACTGACATCCTCACGCTTTCGATCTCTATTCTATCCTCTTGCTTTTCCCCCTATTTTTGCTCTTTAACGTGCACACATACTTGAATCCCTGGGAACTCAATTTAAGAATCCACCTTTGATAAATTCAACGGTGGTATCTGTCACGCACGACGAAGAATATTTAGAGCTTCGATTCTCAAATTGGATGCTGCAGGCGCTTTAACAGGCGCCTCAAAAACATAAAAACCATTTACAAGGTTTGACTTAAAGCACAAGTCTCTTGAAAGGTACCGCAGTGTACAAATTCATTTATGTACGTGATTAAGCATAAAACGTTTGGGAACCTTTGATATATATTATTATCAAATACAATCACCTAATTAGTATACAGTACTTGAAACGCTTTTGTAAATTCCGTTTTGCATTCTGTTAACGAAAATCGTGAGAATTTTTCAAAACTTTAGCATTTAATAAATGAATAAATCTATTATGCATTAACAGAAGCAATTCGTGAATATGTCTTTGTTCCCTCGAGTTTCATTCGAAAGATTTTGTCGAGGTACTGAGTTTGTGATCTTAACAGAACTAAATAAATTAGTTTTTAATCACGAAATTGAGCTGAATTGAAGAATTCAAATTGATATCGCACAACAAAAGCGAAATTGAATAATCGCTTTTGTGACCAAGTGGAGAAATTCGGCCGCTTGCTATTGTGACGTGGAAATAGATGTCAACTAGGGTATTCTATAGTAATTTTAAGAAATTTAACAATAAGAAGCGTAGTGAATAATAGTAGTAACAATAGTAGCTAAATGAATTTCGTATATTTCTGTTTCTTGGTATACATGACCAAATCCAATTTTGATCATGTATATATCAGGACATCCGTAAATATTTTATTTCTCAGAGCATGTTAGTACAAAAAATATATCATATCAGGGTTACCCGAGAACAACCTCATCCACCCAGGTTGTTCTCGGGCGAAAAAACCTTGCTATCCTCGAGACCGACTAACTCACGGAATTAAAAAAAAAAAAAAAAAACCATAAAAGTTTCTTGAGTCATTGATGGGAATCAAATGTGGCCCTTTTCCACCCGGTATGAGGAAGATGGAGATTGTAACCACTGTGCTACCCACGAGTACACGTTTAAAATACAGCTGCATTTTTTCCTATCCTATCAGTTGGAATGATCAACTCAAAAAGTTTAACTCTGTTGTTTAGGTTGGAGCCTAATGTGCATTCCTGCTGCTAGGTAGGAAACCGTCCCTGGAAGAAACATCTTACAGCTCACTGGTTCGCTGATGACGTAGCAAACTGAAGGACTTTCTTTAGAGATGAAATAATCTGTCGGGTAGGTTAAAACCAATCCTAAATCAGCATCTCCAACAACAACACCAGGCCCAGCTGTTACTAAACAAACTACAGCCAACCCAATGACACCTGTGTGCTATATTTACTCAGTAAATACCACCTGGTGTTTTTGTAAACTCGATAGACTCTAACAGAGACATCATAACTTATGACACAAAAAACATACTGAGTGAACACGTATTGTGCGTCCAGGCTCAGAAAAGATAGCTGATGAAGCTGAGCGCCCTCATTGATTGGGCCTTAGTATAACCATTACAAATATACATGTGTTAATTGTGAAATGATCTTCTCCAAAATTATGATGCTTTTGTTGCTGGAAAT